>NC_133933.1:25678255-25983823 GCF_031877795.1 Strix aluco
GCCTGAGCCCATCGCTCCAGCCTGTCCAGATCTCTCTGCAGAGCCTCCCTACCCTCGAGCAGATCAACACTCCCACCCAACTTGGTGTCATCTGCAAACTTACTGAGGGTGCACTTGATCCCCTCGTCTAGATCATCAATAAAGATGTTAAACAGGAGTGGCCCCAAAACCGAGCCCTGGGGGACACCACTCGTGACCGGCCGCCAACTGGATTTAACTCCGTTCACCACAACTCTTTGGGCCCGGCCATCCAGCCAGTTTTTTACCCAGCAAAGCATGCGATCATCCAAGCCTTGAGCAGCCAGTTTTGCCAGGAGAATGCTGTGGGAAATGGTGTCAAAGGCCTTACTAAAGTCAAGGTAGACAACATCCACAGCCTTTCCCTCATCCAATAAGCAGGTTGCCCTGTCGTAGAAGGAGATCAGGTTTGTCAAGCAGGACCTGCCTTTCATAAACCCATGCTGACTGGGCCTGATCATCTGGTTGTCCCGCATGTGTTGTGTGATGGTACTCTGGATGAGCTGCTCCATCAGCTTCCCAGGCACCGACATCAAGCTGACAGGCCTGTAATTTCCCGGATCATCCTTCCGACCCTTCTTATAGATGGGTGTCACATTGGCCAGTGTCCAATCTGTTGGGACCTCCCCCGTCAGCCAGGACTGCTGGTAAATGATGGAAAGCGGTTTGGCAAGCACCCCAGCCAGCTCCTTCAGCACCCTCGGGTGTATCCCACCCGGTCCCATAGGCTTGTGTATGTCCATGTGATGCAGTAGGTCACTGACTATCTCCTCCTGGGTTGCGGGGGGTCGTTCTCCCAGTCTCTGTCTTCTGGCCAAGGAGGCTGGATTCCCTCAGTACAACTAGTCTTGTTATTAAAGACTGAGGCAAAGAAGGCATTAAGCACCTCAGCCTTCTCCTCATCACTTATTACCATGTTTCCTCCTGCATCTAGCAGGGGATGGAGACTCTCCCTGGTCTTTCTTTTGCTGCTGACATACTTATAGAAACATTTCTTGTTGTCCTTGATTGCTGAAGCCAGATTAATTTCCAGCTGGGCTTTAGACCTCCTGATTTCTGCCCTGCATAGCATCACAGCTTCTTTGTAATCACTGTGAGTGGCTAGCCCCTTGTTCCAAAGGCTGTAAACTCTCCTTTTCTTCCTGAGTTCCAGCCAAAGCTCCCTGTTCAGCCAGGGTGGTCTTCTCTGTCGCCGGCTTCTCTTACAGCACCTGGGGACAGCCTGCTCCTGAGCCATTAAGACTTCCTTCTTAAAGAGCACCCAGCCTTCCTGGACCCCTGTACCCTTCAGGATCATCTCCCAAGGGATCCTTTCAAGCAGGTGCCCAAACAAGACAAAGTCAGCCCTTTGGAAGTCGAGGATGTACGTTCTGCTTAGCCCTCTCCTGGCCTCTCTAAGAACAGAGAACTCTATTATTTCATGATCGTTGTGCCCTAGTCGCCCTCCAACCACCACATCATCCACCAGTCCTTCTCTGTTCACAAAGAGGAGATCCAGCAGGGCACCTTCTCTGGTTGGTTCTCTCACCAGCTGTGTCAGGAAGTTGTCTCCCACACATTCCAGGAATCTCTGGGACTGGTCCCACTCTGCTGTGTTGTATTTCCAGCAGATGTCTGGGAAGTTAAAGTCTCCCACAAGAACAAGGGCAAGCGATTGTGAGATTTCTCCTAAATGGCTATAGAATATTTCATCCACCTCTCTGTCCTGGGTGGGTGGCCTATAGTAGACTCCTACTACAATATCTGCCCTGTTGGCCTTCCCCCTGATTCTAACACAAAGACACTCCATCCTGTCTTCGCTACACTTGTGCTCAAAGCAATCATAACAGTCCCTAACATACAGCGCCACCCCACCACCTCTCCTTCCTTGTCTGTCCCTCCTAAAGAGCTTGTAGCCATCAGTTGGCACACTCCAGTCATGGGAGACATCCCACCATGTTTCTGTAATAGCCACGACATCATAATTTTCCTGTTTCATCCTGGCTTCAAGCTCCTCCTGTTTGTTACCCATGCTGTGTGCACTGGTATACATGCACTTCAGATGGGCTGGTGTTTTGCCCCTTTCCTCCTTCAAATCTAGTTTAAAGCTCTGTCAATGAGCCCAGCTAACTCCTGGCCCAAGATCCTCTTCCCCCTCTGGGACAGGTGCATCCCATCTAATGCCAAAAGGTCTGGCGTCCTGTATACCAACCCATGATTGAAAAATCCGAAGCACTGACGGTAACACCAGTCTTGGAGCCACAAGTTCATCTGTTGAGTTCTCCTGTAATCTTCTTCATCCATCCCCACAACTGAAGGGATGGAGGAGAACACATTTTGTGCCCCCAACCCCTCAATCAGTTTCCCCAAGGACCTGAAATCTCTCTTCATTGCTTTAGGACTTCTCCTGATAATGTCGTCACTACCTACCTGAAAAACCAAGAGAGGGTAGTAGTCCTTGGGTCTCACTAGAGCAGGGAGTTTAGCTGTGAGGTCCTTGATGCGGGCCCCAGGGAGGCAGCAGACTTCCCTATGAAGCGGGTCCAGTCTGCATATGGGGCCTTCAACACCCCTCAGAATGGAGTCACCCACTACAATGACTCTTCTGGGGTTCTTTTTAGAACTGGTTTTAATACCTGGTCTAGAATGACCCGGCCTTGGTGGACCTTGGTCTTCCTCCTTGTTTGTCTCATTCTCTTCCTCCTTCTCTTCTTCATTCAAAGGTTCCAGGGCCCCGATCTATTGTGAAGGGACACCATGGAGGGTGAGGGAGGTCGGGAGAGGATTTTCCTGCCTCCGTGAGCAGGGACCTGTTTCCAGTCTCCCCCATCTCTTAGGTCCCCTCCTTCTGCCTGGTAGCAAGAGGATGAGGGATTGCCTGCCTCGTTTGGAGCCTCCATTTGCTCCTGTTGCTTTAGGGGTGCTAGGGTGTTACTCCACCAATCAATTTCCCTTTCACACTCCCTAATACTTCTTAATCTTTCGACCTCTTCTTTGAGTTCCGCCACCAGGCTGAGCAGGTCATCCAGCTGATCTCAGCTCACACAGGTGTTGTCACTGCTGCCCTCCAGCAGGACTGACAGGCTCAGGAACTCCCTGCAGCCCGGGACCTGGACCGCTGCATGTTTGCATGGCAGCTCCATCTGGGTTGCCACGTTCTTTCTGGTGGTGGTTTTGACGCGAGTGGAGACCATGGTTCAGTCTACTCGTGGAGGATGATAAGATGAAACTAGCTCAGATAAGTTCTAGAGCCCGGAGAGGGACTGCACCCTGTCCGCTCGCCCTGCCTGCACGAGCTGCCACGCAAACTGATGCGCCTCACCCTTCTGACACGCCACGCCCTGTTTGCCCTCCCTGTTTGCTGCGCTCCTGAGATCTACATGTATGGGCCAGCAGAGTACCTTTGTGGTCCTCTCTGGCTGGCTAACGGTAACCAGATCTCAGTTAGTGTTTGAGGCAAGTTAAGTGTAGAAACTTTTTAGCTTATATTATGCAGGGGATGAAGGTAGGTTATAACAACTTACAGTAATGCTCCCCTCTACTCTTGAAATCTGATTTCACAGTTGTTAACCACTAGATGGTCTTGGTCATAATTAAAAAGGCCATGTTATTTTCAAGCCCTCTAAGAAAGACAGTAAAGGAAGATAACACGTGTGAGAAGTTGAACAAAACATTTGAGATGACACCTCTAATGTGCTTGTACTCGTACTCTCCACTTACTGATGTAGAAAAATACAAGAAAGTGTCAAAAAACAGAAATGCATACTAGCATTAATCTTGTCTTGGATTTTTTTCAAGGATACCAGATTTCTAGGAGGCAGGCAAACAAACCTCCAAAGATACAATTTTGGCTGCTACTAATGAAGTTCTTAAAACACAAACATTAAAATCCCAAGTTATTGCTAAGACAAGTGAAAGAGTTAAAAATTAACATCAATGCTTGCTGAGTGTGCCAAACTTGGCCAGTCTAGGGTTTCTAGAGCACCGATACTTTCCTGTTGGCCTTTCTCACTGGATCATAGAATCACTGAATCACTTAGCTTGGAAAAGATCATCAAATCCAACCGTTAATTTAACACTGACAAGTCTACCACTAAACTATCTCACTAAGCACCACCTCTACAAGTCTTTTAAAGACCTCCAGGGATAGCGACTCAACCACTTCCCTAAGCAGCGTGTTCCAGTGTTTGACAATCGTTTCAGTGAAGAAATTTTTCATAATGTCCAATCTAAACTTCCCCTGGTGCAACTTTAAGCCATTTTCTCTCATTCTAACACTTCTCTTTTGGGAAAAGAGACTGACACCCACCTCGCTACAGCATTCTTTTTGTTAGTTGTAGGGAGTGATAAGGTCTTCCCTGAGCCTCCTTTTCTCCAAGTTAACAACTCCAGTTCCCTCAGTTGCTTCTCATATGACTTACAATACACACCATAACCTGCTCCTTGAGTTATTCTGTATGATGTGTTAATGCTTTCCTGAGGAGAGAGCTATCCTGGACAGAAAGTGATCTTCCTCTGTGGGGGATCCTCAGCAGGTGGAGGACTTCGTACACTATCTGAGAAGAGGTGAGCACACATATTTGAGCTGGTTCCCAGTTGCTTGGTATTTCAGGTGGTGACTTGTGCTAGAGCAAAGCCTGACTGACCAGGATAATGCTGCTACTGCACTAAGCAGTGCTATATGGCCGTGTGAGCAGTGTGCTTGCTCTAATTATAGTGCAGGGATCACAAAGACACATTCCCATGTGTATTCACACAAGCCTTGCTTGCTGTGTAGTACAGCAGGTCTTCAGGGAATATTATTTCAGTGACTGTTTTTCACCAACCCCCAAGTGCTTGAGTTATCAGGTAATAAATAATTTGAATGAACACTAACACAAATATTAGAAATCTAAAGGCAAGTGGAGGCCAAGAAAAAGAAGCCATGAATTTGTACCACCTGTCCCTGGAAATGGGGAATGCCAGGAACAGATACAAAACCATCTACAGAAATCCTAGTTTACTCCAAGGAAAATTTTTTAATCTTTTGTGGATTTCAGGTATGAACAAGACGAATGTAAGTTTTGCTTCAGTATGCAGTGCTTACTGCTCTGTGCAGACAGAGTATTCTGAAGGGAGACCAGAAATGTGACCAAATCGACACACTTATTTCCCAATACTTTTTTTTTTTTTTTTTTAAAAATATGTTCTTCTCAAATATTGGAATTGTTCAGTTACGCTCAGGTGCAGGTCGCTGCTGTTCAGGGACTATATTGGCTAAACTTTTAACAAATATTACCACCTGCTGGGCACGCCGCAGCAGTGCAGCTTCTAACCGTTTCTTACAGCAAGTAATGAAGCTCTTCCTGCCCGAGCAAGGCATTGATTTGGTCTTCTGGCTTGGAAACTTTTCTGATTTTCTATCTGTTGACTTGATCAGTGCAGCAAAAACTGGAGGTTTGCATCTTCGGGTGAACTTAGTACTGAGGGACCTTGGTTTGTGTTTTGGTTTGTATTTTCATGCTTAGAAACCCTGCCTGTGCAGGATTTAAGCAAAATGTGTTCATCACTTCTGGGATGATGAACACATCCAGAATGTTGAACATACCCAGAGCAGGGAGAGCTGTTGTCTTACCCCACTGGACCTACTGGAGCTGCCTGGGATGCAGTGGGAGGGCAAGCTTCTGCCGTGGGACACCTACCATCAGTTCAGCCAGTGTCACACATGGTCGAGCTTGGCCACTGGTCAGAGCTGGTTAAAAACACACTAAAAATCAGTTCTTTTCATTCTCCTCCCTCTCCTAGGCTAGAATTGGAGGAAATACTGTACTTTTCAGGCTGGTTTAGCAACTAGGGCTACAAGACTGGCATGCAGAGATTAAGTATTTTATAAATCTCCCAGAGGCTTTCAGTCCTCTTGTGGACATCTATTTTCTCAGTTGCTGGTTCGTGAACAAGCAGGATATTGGCACTTAGAGTGTTCCCTCCATGAGGCAGAGCTGGATGGTACCTGTAGCTCTGCAGCCATTATCAGTTTATAACTAATTCCTCATATTGTTGTTGACTTCCCCAGCTTCTTTGCATTGCAGCTTGCTCTGGTCTGGTGGAAGGCCAAGCCGAAAGAGTGGTGGGAGGAACAGCTGTGCTCCCCCTTGGACTGAAGGGAGTTGCTGAATGCTCTTTTGTTTAGTAATATTCTCAGTAATAAAGTTTGATGCTTGAAAGATGGACCTACAAGACCTGGCTGACCAAGAGAGGCTTTGCTGGGACTCCTGGGGCAAGTGGATTCCAGGATGCTCAGTGATACCTATTTTGAGGGAATAGCAGCAGCAGCCTACAGATAAGACAGGATAAGGAGGGAAAAGCAAGGCAAGAGCTTCAGGGCAATGGTCTGACTGTGTGTGGGGGGGGCGTCTTTCATTCACTGATTCTTGATTTGTCAAACATCAGGCCTTCGTATTTACTTGGAAGCAGCAGAGTCTCTTTGCAAGGAAACAGCATTTCCAAATCTAATTTTATCATCCTGATTGGAAGAGCTCCCCTCAGTGTTTTGAGTTTAGGCTGACTGCTGGCTCCAGCAGTGATAGGAGAGGGCAGCAAGAAACTGGTCAGGGCTCCAGCAGGTCTGGCAGCCCCTTACATCTGTGCTGCTCCAGGTACTTGGTTTCTGCCTTTCCTCCGTGTGCTCTTCCTCATGCAGTGGTTTCGTGTGACTGCACTGCCTGTAGTGACTGGTGTTTGCCAGCAGCTACACTGCAATAGTACAGACAGAAAGGATGAGCTCTTCTGTATGAGCATCTGTCTTTCAAGGAACGGTGCCTCTGGCAAGAGTATCAAGTGTATCTCAGGGATATTAAATTTTTTCCTTTCTTTCCCATCAATAGTTTTTTTTTTTAAATCATAGCTATTTTTGAAAGATACATAGGAGGCTTTCCTGGTTTTATAAGGATACTAGCTGAAAACAAATTTTAGAGCACTTAAGAGCCTCATTTTCCACAGCTGTATGAAGCCTCACAGGACAACTCAAACTCATGGGCTCCTCATGTTTAGAAATACCAGAAACAGTTCTTGGCCCAAACCAATACTTCACAGAGCAATTACATATATTTTTTTTCTCCTTATCTTCACAAAGATTGTCTTACCTAACCTGAAGAGCCCAGACCAAGCAGCCACCCCACCATGCAGGGTTCCCTCCCAGTGTGCCCAACCAGCATCAGGATGGTTGTGTTTGGCAACCCAAATGGCTATAAACCCCCACCAGGAGTAGAAGAGGTGTGATGGTCAGCAAAGCTGCCAGATTTAGGGGTTGACATCTGGGAGCCTTGAGGAGCTATTTTGTTTATGTGGTTTGGACCTGAGTAAGTGAATTTTGACCATTTCCATTGTGCCGGGGGCACTGTCCCCTGTGAAGGAGCCAGGTGGTGTGACACCATGCCTGTCTGTCCCTCCTGTGCCTAGCAGTGGTCTTCCACCTTTGTCCCTCAGCAGCCTGGAGCAATCCCTCCTGGCCTGGTGGAGCAATCCTGCTTCCCAGTGCCCTCCTGTCCGCCTCTGTCACCAAATTATAAGATATTTTTCCACCTCTAGGGGACACTGTGGCCTGCCATATGCTCGCTCCTCAGCAGTGCTCCGGAGGGAGCAGCCCTGTTCAGTGGCTGCCTGGCAGAGGTGGCACAAGCCAGTGGTGGTCCCATCATGCCCAGGCTGGGAAGGGGCCGGGTGGTTGTGAAGCCTTGAGTGACTCTGCCACCAGCTGCAGAGTGTCAGGGGCATTCGTCCCTCTTCACCTGCTCTGTCCATCATCCTACAAACCCACAAGGCCCTGCTGGCTTCTGGGGCTGGCCAGGACGAGGCAGGGACTCAGAAGTGCTTTGTAGATGTAGGAGGACATTTTCTTGCTCTCACCACATGTCTGTCTGGAGTTCCTTCCTTCTGGGTCTCCAGTTTTGATCCCACTGCTGTTCCCCTCACCCATGATAGATGTCAGACAGGGAGCTGTCAGGCTGAACACAAGCCCAGGGAGGTTATCTCTTTTACTATAGGGCTACACTGGTTTACATCTGCTTTCTTGTCTGTTCACAAGTCTTACTGACTCAGATTTGTTCTTTTTTTTTTTTCCCCCTGTGGGCTCATTCTGGTATTTTGCATTACAATAGGGGAACTTCTTAGAAATTTGTTAAAAAGGTGCCTTTTGGTGTTCACAGGTGTCATGGAGTGCATGAGCAGAACAAATTTTAAAAAAATAGTGGTGGTTGATCAGAAGGTGGTTGCTTACCTGGAAGTAGACAGTTAAGTGTGTGATCAAAGCATGATAGGGTGTTGGGGAAGATGCAATACAGCTCCAAGTTGTTTACACCATAGGTGTCCTGGAGCCACATTGCTCCTCCTTGCAAGCTCCTTCTGGATTACACAGAATTCTTCTTTCACCAGACTCCTCTGAAGCACTCATCAGCCGAGCCAAACTGTGATGTTCTATGGTGGGCACGTAGGTGCAACTGAGGTGCACCCTCCTGGGTGCTACTCAGGAGGTCTCTTTGTCATGACAATAACCAGCGGCAGTAGTTTTGGACACAATGGTGATCCCTTCTCAGCATGTGTATGATGTTAGATGCCCAGTACTGTCAAGGATGATGTCTTTTGGTGCTCCTTGAAGGTGAAGAAATATCCTGGCTTTGAGTATCTGAAGACTGGTAAAGCTAAAAGTAGAGTAAGGTTATTTTATTTTAACTGAATCAGAAATTAGGCCATTTTAGGGAAGGAGGATTTCTGTTCCATACTGAGGTTGAGCCATTGTTTGTACACCCATGGATGAACAAGGGCTGAGTTCTTCCCAGAAATTCTATCCTTCCCATGAAGTACATTTCCAGCTTTAAGTCAAATCTGAACTATTTTGGGGTTTTTCCAGAGTTTCACAGTGAGATCACAAATCCATTGGAACCTGCCACTGAAAGCAAAACCAGGCAAGAGATACCAAAGAATGAATCATGATAGGACCCCAGGTTACTATTGAATTTTGGATTCTGCATGTTGCTGGTGACAGACTGGGTTGCAGAGCAGAAAATCAGATGAGGAGGGGGCAGCATGCAGGGGGAATGATTTTTTTTTTTTTTACATGCAAATAAGGATGAAAATTTTCCTCAAATTATCTAGTTTTGATTTTTGAGAGAAACTGGGGAAGAGGGGGGGAAGCAATGGCTTCCTGTGAGAAACACCTTTTTACAATTTCCAAAGTTGGGCACTTCCTTGGTTTCCAAGCACTTTGTGAGGAGCAGCAGTGTAAAAACTGTGGAAGTGGTAAATGTAGGCACAAGACAACAGTGGTGAAGGCAGAAGCTGATTGTATTGCTCCTGTTCTGACACCACAGAAACCATCTGCAGAATTCCTAAAGAGCAGGAAGAGATGGGGTCACTTTTTCCTACCAAATGCAGGCACTCAGATGCATCAGTGTGCCATCGTAGGTATATCCAATTTTCCAATGATACTTTGCTACCCTGTGCCCATGATCCACCTCCCCTCTGCCAGGGAGGTGGACGTGGTGCGGCGGCAGCAGCCTTGGTGCGTAATGCAGGCACTGACCTTTCCCACAGACGTTTTTCTCCGCAGCTCTCAGGACATCTGCTGGCCCTGGAGAGTCTTGAAACAATGCGGGTTTCCTGGCCCTCTATGTGGTTTTTCCTCTTATAGGAAAATATACACTAGAATATCTGCACTGTTTTCCAGTTGCTTTGTCCTAACATTAGCACGTGTGCATTATGTCTGCAAGGGAGCCTGTAACGGTGGAAAGTCATGGTGAAAATAAGATGATTTAGAGGGAGATATGTAAGGACAAACTATCCTGCTTCAGAGCAATGCCCTGTGTGGAAGGAGGTTTCTGAGTTGGGCAGGTTTCTCTCAATAGTGGGTCTCCTCAGGGTTTTTTAACCCTTCCCTTGACAGTCTCTGCACTTGTACCATACCCCATCCAATACCACTCATAGTTTGATGTGCTGCAGACCATTGCCTTCCACCCACATCTTTTGCTGAGCTCAATAACTTATTTGATGAAACTCTATCTCTGAGACAGACATCTGTTCTGAAAATGGTGCTGGCAGAACTATTGCTTTGCTTGTTAACCTGTGCCCATCATAGGATACCCTGTGTCAGCCTGGCTTCAGTGCCATGGATAATTTTTCTATTGCTGTTCATCCCATTTTTTAGACCATTTTTCTCCTGTGAAGATACACATATTCCATAATCTAGACACTTCTTACTGAACTAAGCAATTCAAATGCTTTAAATTCCACTATAAGTCAGCTTCTGCAGCTGCTGAATCACATTTCTGGGTTGTGTTTTTTACACCCTCTCCAATTTTTCAATATCCTTTTTACAAATGTAAACCAGGACTGGACAAAAAATTTCAGTTTTCAGTCTTGCCAAAACTGTGTACAGAGTTAAAATCATGATAGGATGTTTTTTAATTGTTTTAAAAGCCCATCATCTGTGAATGGTAACATTTAGCATTCTTTCTTAATATGGTTCCTTCTGCTACCTCAAATATACTAACTAAATCCTTTCCCCTAAAACATTACTGTCTGAGGTTTGATTAAAGCTGTGAAGAATGTGTGTGAAAATGATTCTGGTAAGTGATTGTTCATGGGAGCTGGGAATTATCACTGTTTACATTTTTTTAAATTTCCCCGGAAGGTTTGATGTGCAGTATGGAGAACTTTATTTTCCACAGGAGCCAGCTGAGAAAAGCGGCTGTGAGGGGGAGGAGTAGGAGGAGGGGCAGGGTGGAGTTTTCAGGAAGGTTTCTCTAAAACTGCAAGAGGGAATATTTTTAAATGCAGACAATTGTCCATGCACTGATGCTCCCCAATATGAACAGATGGAGGTTAAAACCCAGCCGTGCTGTTTGTTTGTGGCTGCAGCCTTGCAGGGCATCCTCTGGCTGGCATTTGATTGACTGGGCAGAAGCAGGTTTTCATGTTCACTACTCCAAGCTCATTCATTTAGTAACACTATCTATGATCCTCTTTGAAATCCCCAAAGCAACTGTTAATAGCTCGGTCCCAGGAAAAGCGATACGGCAGGACCAGCCCGTGGGGAGGCCAGTTGCCTAGCATTGTGCTTGGTGTTGTGAAACAGTTGGCCAAGCCATCAGACTTGCTCAGCTAAATGAATTAAGTAATCGCACAGTCCTGCAGAGAATATTAGTGAGGAATTTCCATATTGCAGCTCTTGATATTCCCGCCTCGCAGCCCTGTTACCACAAATACAAGGCTTTGGCTGAGCAGGCAGTAATTTGATATTAAATGAGGTTCTTATTAAGCAGATGCAATGAAATAGGGCAGAGTTTTATGTTGCATTAGTCAACTAAATGCTTTTTATTAGCATTCATTAGGATGAGGGATAACTGAGTGCTGGGTATTCTTTAGCCAAAGCTTGACCCTTCAGAAGGAGGGTAATTAAGCAGCTAAGAGCTTGGGAATAAGAGCTAGGCCACACACGGCAAATGCACAGCAACTCATTCTCTCCCTCTTCTGGGAACTGCCTCTGCAAAAGAGGTTGTGAAGAAACTTGGTGGATGGCCTGCTCTGCCTGGGGATGAAACTCCTCCTTGCCTCATTCTCCAGGTGTTAATTTGACAAATCACAAAGGCCTCTTGGAAAATAAACCATTTGCACAGGCACGCATTGCTCTTTCTTTCCGACTGAGTGTATCAGGCTGTCAGCCATGGAAATAATGCTTTTTTTTTTTTTTTATCATGGAGCTTTTTAGGAAAGGTAGTATAGAAGGAGATAAAAGCTCTGACTCTTAATTCTGGCCTGTTAATAAATGTGCATAAACTTACATGTTTGTCAAAGTTGGCTCCAACAAGGCGGCAATGACCATGTCGGTAACTTTCCCACAGGGATGCCCCTGCACCATCAGGGAAATGGAGCCAAGAACTGGTAGAAAAGCCACCCAGAAATCAGAGGTGCCTCTCTGCCAGCCCAGGCTGGTTTTGTAACAGTAAGCTGTCGACTGTGTTATCCAGCTTGCTTTTGTTCTGTTTAGATTTCTCTGTATTAAGCTTTGTCTCCATTTCTCCTTAACCTGTGCACTACAATCATTGAATTGTTCTGCCTCCTCTCCACACAGATTTATCCCTCATTATTAGATGCCCTAGGCCCTTTAGACATGAGATGATCTGTCAAGCTGGGTTTTTTGGTCTTGGTTTTCTGTCATTCAGAAAAGGGTTCAGAAAAAAGAAGAGTGATAATTTTATGAGAATTTTGTGCTTGGTGTGCTTGTGAATTTGTGGTGGGTAGCTTGCATCTTGTTTGCCGTGAACTGAGAACTTGTGCCCTCTGGCCTGAACTTGCTCTGGTCTTCTTGAATTTGAAAACATCCCCAAAGCCTAATTGGCTTGGAAGGGATAGAATTTGGCCAATGCTGAGGCCTTGGCAAAGCTCCCCTCCTAAATAAATATGGTGATAAGTGACCATTGTAAGTTCTCAGGAGTCCTGGTGAAGATTCAAGGGCACATACTGGTGGTGACCCTCTGTCTAGACCATTCCCTAGCTCTGCAAAGCCAGTCCACAACTGGACATCGGGATCTTCTGTTTCTCCAAAACTGAAGCGTGGGTTCCTCCTGTGAAGTGAGACTAGGGATCCAAGTCAGGGATCTGGGTATATGCCTCTTTTAAGAAAAGAAGGGATGAAGGTTTTGAGTAGAGCAAACTGCACTAACAGGCTGCCAGGTCTGTCTGTAACATTGGTTCTTGCAACAGCAACCACAAGGTGGCTGTCATTGTGGGGGAGGAGAGGAATAAGAGAGAAATCATTCAGTGGGAGGTGCTGTTCTGGTTGGATTTGGAGGAGCCTATTCTTTTCCCAAACTATGGGAAAGGAAATGTCTTGATTTAGAGGATGAAAGAGGGCTACACCTGCAGCGGAGACGTGACAAGTGTTGTGTGGGGTCAAAACAAACCCCTCAGCAACCTTGGATTGGCATCTAAAAGTGACCCTTGGCTTTATTTTGCACTCCTGCTGCTCATACCCCCTTGTGGTTGCCAGGACCTGGCAGAGGTAGCTGCCTGCATCCCACCAGCCTTTGTGTGTGAACCAGGAGGTAGACCTGGCTCTCCCACTGCAGCCATCATGCTGCTTGGCACGATGTGTGCATAGGACTCTAGCTGTGTGCATAGGACTGGCTGTGTCTTTGGTACCATATATGCAGACACAGAACTGGGCACGCAGATATGTGAAGACTATTTCCTTGACAAAAAAGGTTTCTTTATTTTTTCTGTTCTAATTCACTAATGAAATTCAAACATGCCTACTCACAGGGGCAGCTTAGAACATGCACAAAGATCAAAGGTAGGCATGAGAGGTGCAATGAACAAAGCCCAAGCATGGAAAACCAAATCTTCAGGGGTAAATTACTAAAACCATAACAGTTTTCTGGCTGTGAGGGTTTTCTTGGATTGAGGCAGTCTTTTAATTTTGACAGATGCAAGGAGCAGTCCAGCATTTCCTTTTCATTCCTGTTCAGCACTTGTTCTTCTAGCAAGCCTTGACTTGACCAAGACTCGTAGTACCATTGTTAACAGTTGTCTTCACTTTGTTAATTCAATCCAACTCAAGGATGGTATTTGAAGCCACTGAGCCTTTCCAAAGGGAAAGGAGCAGAATGGTAGCAGATGAACCTGGAAGGAAAAGCTTGGAAAATAAAATGGAAAATCTTTTTTTCTTTATCAGGCTATGAAGATTTTGTAGGTGATGAGTATTCCTATGAAACCTGGTCACATGGTTGCTATCTTATAGTTAATTAGGTGAGGAACGTTTCAATGCAGTGTTTATTTGTGCACATCTCTCTTTATGAAGCTTTAGACAGACTGCTTGATTGTACCTGCCTGAGGCCTCTGATTTCCTGTCATCCTCATGTGCATTGCTTATAAACGTATTGATCTCACAGCATCCATGGGTAGAGCATTTTCAAGTGTTATCACAGCTAATGGCACTGAGCAGAAACATTTGGAAAGCCCCGTGGATATGGTTCTTACCACAAACTTGTGTGACATGTTTCACTTCATTCAGAGCTGCAAGACTCCTTATTAAGCTTTAAAATGAATAAATAAAATTTTAAAATACCATCTTCCTTAAAATATGTCCCTGCTGGCATGCATACCCTAAAGTGAGAGGTTACAGTTTGTTTTCCCCACTTATCTATGCCAATGAATATTTGACTTCTCAAAGTTCATGGAGAGTGAACACCAAAGGGTCAGGAGCATATCTGAACTGAATTCGGTCTTAAAGGTGAATAGTAGTCCATGGAAATAAGTTTGTGGTATTTGCCCATCTCCTGGAAAAGAAAAAAAAAACCAAAACCCAAAAAAACAACAAAAAACCCCAAACCTTCTTAAATTCATCACTAATTTGCTTTTTAATATTTCTCTTTCTGCATGTGATTTCCCTACTGCCATTCTCCTTGGTACCACTCCTAAAAGTTTATCCTCTTCTATGACAGTGGTGCTAAAATACTGAGGTGACAAAACTGGACAGCCCTTGGTTTTCCACTTTCAAGTGCTCTCTGTGGGTAGTGTAGCCTGTGGTGTTCACTGTTTTGATAGCTGCTAGGTCACATTACCTGTCTATCCCCTGGCATTGTAGTAGTAACCTGGCAGGTCAGCTATTTCAATACTATTTCCCTTCGCTACCTGGCACCAGCCATACAGCATTTTTATATACTGAATTATTTATGGACTCATAATTATTTAGCATCAATATGTCAGCGTTACAATGCCCCTGTCGGTCATAAAGGAGCAAAATCTTTCTTTAATTAAAATTACATGGTCCGTGTCAACTTTCCTTGGACCCAACCTTTTAAAACTGAGTTGGGAGTTTGAATTCCAAACCAAATACCTGTGTTTTAAGCAAAGACTAAATACAGAGCTTTCTTTCAGTGAGACTGGTCTTGGAAGCCAATAATTTTATGTGTTTTAGGGAGGTTTATGTTATACTGGGGAGTTTACAATGGACTTCATTGAACTGTAGACCACAGTGGCAGTATTTTTTTTATAAGCAGCTTCTAATAAGGAGGAAGCAGTGTATAATTCAGACTGTCAGTGTTCCTGTCTAAAGACAAAAGCTTAAGATGCCTCAGTGATGGTTTGAAAAACTGCTGAATCTTGAGAGCAAGCTGGTAATGAAGGTAGTAGACTAGTTTGTTTTAAATAATGCACAGCTGTCCTTTTTGAAAAAATATTGCATCATTTGGCATTGTAGAAATATACTGAACCACCATATAATTTAATTACACGACCACCCTGCAAGTTCCATGAGCCAAACTCAATCCTGGCATAAGCGGGTGCAAATCCCTCTGGGAATTGCACCCGCTTACGCCAAAGCTAAATTTGATCCAGTGTTTTTTTTCCCTTCTCCCTGAGAGCTTGAAGGTATGGAGATCCACTTCATACTCTGCTGTATTTGGAGCTATTGGCTTTTTTCCACACACAGAGCAACTCTGTGCTTGAAGCTGAACTGAGTTTTATTATAGTTTTCAGGAGAAAAACAAATAAAAAAATGTCTCTTGAATGCAGTATACAAAGGTAGTTGGTAAGTATCTAAGGTTATCACAACCAGAAAGCAAACTCCATCATTTTCTAAGTCACATCTGCCATGGAAACAACATCCAATAGAGACAGCGATGGCCCTTGGTAGAGAGGGACCAGAACAGATCAACCATCTTTGTTTAACAAGACTGCTCACTTGATGACATGCCTGGCATGCATAGCTTTCTATCTGATGCTTAGAGAAGTAATTAAGTCTGTATTTGTTTAGGATATTTGTTTTATTCAAGGTGTGAGGCTGCCACTCTCACTTGAAAGTGGCCTTCACTTCTTGTGCAGTCTCCTTTGACACACACACACAAAAAAAAATTCTCTTCCCATGTGCTCTGTGCACGTCATACAGCTCCCCCAGTGATTTTTTTTCCTACCTTGTTATGTCTGCAGGTTAACTGAACATTTAAGACTTCTCTTAAAGAATCTAGAGAGCTTCTTTCCACATGGAGAAAAAAGACATCTCAGAATGAATAACAATAATAAAATCGTTGGGAGATGGGTCTGCTGGAGGGGAATATTTTTATCGGCTTTCTTTTAAACTAGAAACATCTACCTACCTAAGGTTAACCACTTGCTGTAGGCATGTGAATGTGTGCAGTCCCACAGAGACCAGAGGTGGCATGGAGAAGTGTAGAAGGTACAGAGAAGTTGATTCAAAGTTTTCAGTCTTGCAGGACATCTTGGATAACTTTGGCCCACTCTGATCAGCCACAGTGAGACAGAATGTGTATGCCAGGTAGAATAACATAACCCTGACTTTTTCATTTCCAGAACTTTATTGTAAACATTTGACTGAGATGGAAATCCAGCAAGACTTTTTGCATATGATGTCTTCTGAGACCAACAGCTAGTGTCAGGAAAAGCCCTGTTCTTTCCAAACACTGAAAAACAGGAGCCATTACTGAGTATAGAGGCAATGAAAGGCAAAAAATACATCAAACAAGTACCCAAAGTTTATAAAATAGGCACGTAGTCATGACCTTCCTACAGTTACACAGACATGTGCACGCACACATCAGCTCTTAACTTCAATGAGAGTTGCTCACATGTGTCTTTGGACAGATCTTGTCCCTAAACTGATTTATGTCCAAAGGAAACTTGGGCTCCAATTCAGGTTCAAATCAGGTTCAGCGTGGAAAATCCTGAACTTGGAGCCAGACCCTAAAGCAGCCCTTCAAAGAGGCAAACAAACAGACCAGACCAGCTTTTCTCCTTAGCTAGAGCTCTCTAGGCTCATACTCAGATCTAGCACACCCCTCTGCCTCCCTCCTAACTGAAATACAATTATTTTTAAAGGGATCTTTATTCCACCCAGGAGAATACAGTGCAAGCAATTGGCTAGTGATGGTGCCTTGGAACTCAGCCACCTGGGGCAAGTGTGAGACTGCACATGGAGGGAAAAGGGGAAAGCAGCAAGTGACAGAGAGACCCTTTTGCTGCAAGAGCCTGGGAGATTCATCCCAGAGACTCCCAGAGGTTTAAATCTCCTCCACTTAAAGGGGCCAATACCATGTTGTTTTTACTGAATAGGCTGCTGTTGCTGGTTAATTTGAGGGGGTTTTTTGTTTGTTTTGTTTTGCTATTTTTAACACAAGTAGATGTCATCATGCACTTATTTCAGTATTGCCTGTCCTGCTGACAGTGGGGAATGAACTTCTGTGATGATTGCACATGACTGGGCAAAGACTGGACTTTGAGAAAAAGGGGTCAAGAAAATGTGACCTGTCCTTTTCCTGACAAAATAGTGAAGGTGCTTAGATTAGATTTATCTGCTGCTCTTTCTAGAGTATGTTGCTCACTCTTGGTGAAAACTGTTAAGTAACCAAATTAAAATGCAATATGATGTTACAACTAAGAGCATCCAGTTAAAATTCATCCTACCACAAAACCCAGCCCAATCTGTTTAGGGATGAGCCAACCAAATAAATATAAGCTGCAGTACAGCCAATTGCCCATCACTGAGGAGTCATGTCAATCTCATACCCAGGTTCACTGGTGCCTTCATCTTTGGTTTGAAGCCCACCCTGCTCAAGCACAGCCACCAGGCTGTCATCCACCCCAGGATATCAGCAAGCACAATCTCATTTTGGAAAACACATTTTCATATTTATCAAGTAAAATCTTGCAAGACTTCCATTCAACTGGTTTTTTGACTTTGGCGTATAGACACTGTTCAGACTGAAAAATACTTTAGGAAACCCAAAAGACCTGTCTTCTCACCAGATTCAGATTTCTAACCAAATGCAGATGTGTATGTCATTTGGAAGCATATCCCTCCTGTGCTTCTGAACACAGGTAGACTCAACCTACTTAATGATGTCCAAACACTTACACGCCTCAAAACTGACCTGTTTTTGAAAGAGAGCCAGCACCTGTAACACCTATTTGACAACAGGACTTAAGGGATTTCTAATAGCCAAACTGCTTTTCCCAGATGCCTACCAATGCCATGGAGCAAATCTTTGTTAAAGATCACTCTCGTCAAACATATTGACATTTTTAAAAGGATCTCAATCCATTTGTGAGAAGTATATGAGCAGCTTGACTACATATTGCTCCCAGATTTTCAGTGTTCCTATCATCTCACAGAGGCATTTTACATAAACTTGTCTTCCGTGTTTCTATACTCTTATTTTAGCTACAATCTGAGCACCACCTGTTATGCATGAGTGTATCCAGGTGTACCCTAAATAGCCAGAATTTCAAATCTTGCGCTTATCTTACTCTATACTTTCTCAATTTCAAGGGGTAGGTGACCATTAAAAATTATTTTGACGTGACTTTTCTTTTGTTCCCTGTTCTTTCAGGAAATTTCTTCTTTTTTTTTTTCCTTTTTTTTTTTTTTTTCATAGAATCACAGAATGGTTTGGGTTGGAAGGGACCTTAAAAGTCATCTAGTTCCAACCCCCTGCCATGGGCAGGGACACCTTCCACTAGACCAGGTTTCTTAAAACCCCGTCCAACCTGGCCTTGAACACTGCCAGGGAGGGGGCATCCACAACTTCTCTGGGCAACCTGTTCCAGTGTCTCACCACCCTTATAGTGAAGAATTTCTTCCTTATATTTAATCTAAATCTTACCGTCTTTCAGTTTAAAGCCATTACTCCTTGTCCTATCACTACATGCCCTTGTAAAAAGTCCCTCTCCAGCTTTTTCCTCTGCTCACCCTTCAAATAAATCCCAGGTGTTTAATGAGGGAAAATAACCGTCTAAGTGTATCTTCTCTGCGTTACATAGTACCATTGTAATCTGTCCCAAGAAAGCATTATCTTTTGCTGTGTTTTCACAGGCTCCACTCTGCTCACTTTCCTCTGCTGGTGACTAACATAGTTGTGCTTCTTGCTGTGTCCTGGCTCGGGCCAGACCTGTAGCCTTTCCATTCACCTTTTTGCAACTCTTAAGCAAATTTCTTTCACAGTTTTATGAATGACTGTGTATATCAACCCTGAATACGTGAGATCAGGGAGAAAGGTGAATCCAAGTTAATACTAAAAACTTCACATGAAGAAGTGATGGTTTGAAAATGTGCTTGTTTCTTGCTGATTTACTGCCTGCCCTCATTATCACCACCATACTTCCTTTTTCTGTTTCCTGTTTTGAGCCTTGCTTCTCACATCATTTTGAATCAACACCACAGGTTTTTGGGGAACAAGGTGCTGAGTTAACACATCACCTTTTGGATCATTCAGACAAATGTCAGGCATCAGAATTTCCCATTCATTTTTTTAGATTCAGACCAATTGCAATATCTGTGTGCTTCAGTCTCTGAAGGTGATAGAGTCAGGGGAAATTTGTTTTCTCCCCGATTCAAGCATGGACCTTTTTTCAGAGAGATACTGCCAGCAAGGTGCTAATGAGAGTTGACTGTGTGGGACTGATTTGTGATGCTGGCATTTACCCATCATGAATGATGACAGATCCATCAGCTTGTTTTATTTTAGCCATTAACAGGGAGAGCAGCTTCTTTAAATAGACCTAAAGTGGCAAGTAAAATTATTACCAAAATCAAAAGCAATTGCCTAAGTGTTTCTCTATTTATGCAGCTGGAATACTTTAACTTAGTATCAGTGCTGCATACCTGTATAATTAGCAAACTTTAATAGATACATTAGAGGGAATGACAGTGAAAATATTAAGGAAAACTCAAGCTGCTGAGTTGTACGAGATCTTCATTAACTTCATTAGGTTTAGCTCTCAGTGTCTTCAGCTGAAAAATGTTTGTTGCCATCATCACGCTGATTATCCTGGGACCTTGTCTATGGGCTGCCTTTCACTGTTGTGGTTGGATTTACCTAAAATCAGAGTTCTGCCAAGGCTGATGCTGTCCAAAATTGTAAGGAGGTGTTATCCTTACTCCAAAGTGTTCGCAGGCCAAATATTTGGCATGGAAATGAGAGGTAAAGCAACTTTCTGTAGGTACTACTCAGCTAAAAGCAGGGCTGGGATGAAAGCTGTAGCCTCCTGACTCCCAGTCCTGTGTCCTATCCCTTTGCATAGTCAGCTTTTAAGGCAGTGTACTGACTGTTTCTCAAGGACTATTGCAAGGGAGGCCAAGTATTCAAATAATAATGACTCATTCCCATTTAAGAGCTGGGGAAAGAGAGGAAATGAAGCATTAGGCATTTGCAGCTGACCCCTGGGAACTCCTGGGCAACACAGAGAAAAGGTATCTAGAAACTGGTTCTGGACTTTATTGCAAGCCATCCTCTGCCAAAAGTGGCCCCACTGCAGTCTTCTGGTAGCTGCCCACACGTGGTGCAAAGCTGTCTTTGCCTGCTAGAGACATCAGCCCAGAAGCATGTGCGGCTGCAGGCGACGGGAGCTCCTGGCGCTGCTTTGAGTCTTAAATATTTAACCAGGGCGCCACTCTGCCTATCGCATGCTGCCTGAGCAGTTCAGAGGGGCTGGACCTGCAAATTGGTTCATAAAGCAGAAGAGGTTTTCAAAAGCACCAAGGGGCACTTAAGCAGTTACCTTTCAGCAACACCTTTGAAAATCTCTCTTAACAAAGCTGTAACTTCACAAAGGCACAAGGCGAGTTTCGGCGTTCGCTAAAAAGCCACCCACCATTTCAGACATGATGCTGCAACCTCTCAACTCAATGAATAATGTTTAACAGCGTGAATTTTATTATTTTGGTTTCGAAGGTCCCACAAGGCTCCAAGTTCATAGACAAAACCTCTCAAAGTACCCAGTGAAAGTGCAAAACCAGAATTATCTTTGCATCCAGTGCACCCCTGAAATTTACTGGCTGTTTATATTGCTAACTGCTACTGCTGGGAGGAGTCCTATAAATAACCCTGACAATGTGTGGGTTTTAGGGAGAAAAGCATTGCGTGAATAACGATTAATTTGTAGCCTAGAGGCTATGCGAGATCTCTGCTTGCTGTTTCTTACTATGTTTATTCAGGAGAAACTACCTCCAAGAACTGGGTAAAAGACAGCAGGGTATGTTCTCCTTAATGTTGAGATGAGAGGAGGTCAAGCTTTTTGTTATGTAGACAAGAGTTGAATGTAAAGAAAACTACTAGGTCAACAAGCTTCAGCCCCAAACCCTGGAAGATTATTTGTCGTATATGTGTCATTTTGGAGGAATACAGGAGAGATACACCAGTTTCTCCATATACAGTAGATCCTTCACTCCAGCAGCCCACATCCTTTCCTGAAATAGTCCCATGTGGTTTTGATTATAATTCTTGTGTGAATTCTGGTTAAAGACTAGCTTGTCAACATGACCAGGCCACCTCAAACAGATCTTACTGTATTTTTTTCCGGTAAGAGAGGTAGCCAAGGGAGGAAAGAAGATGATACAGATGATACAGAGGAGTATTATGTTCTTTTGAGGTTTGTTGAGTAGAGAGAGACCACAGTAAGGAAGACAACTTTGAGTTAAAATAACACACAGATGGAAAATTGAAGGATTCCCTACTGAACTCACCTATTTTTTAACTGCTTTTTTTTAAAAACGTGAAGTCCATGTTCTTCTTTGCTCCCTTGATTCAATATCCAGTCTTTTTTAATAGAACTTAATTCACCTCTATTTCTCCAAACTACACAACTTTTTTATCAGGCGCAAAATAGGGGTTTTTTAATCTTTTTAGCAAAATTAATTAGTGATGTGGTACAGCAAGCTTTTGTACTTCTAACATGTCAGGATCTACAAGCATGATCTCAATAAACCCTGAAGTGGGATAACTGAGCTAAACACGCAGTCATGTAATGAGCAAGTACCTATATAGCCATGATATCTCTTCTGGGTTTTAATTTGTTCCCTTTGCATTAAGGTTTAAATGCAGACATTTCCAGCTGGTTCCCAGAGTTATCCTTCACTAATGAGATATTTTTATACAGAAAATTCACTCTGAAACATTTTTTCTGATAAAATTGCTCCCCCTAACCACAAGCATATAATCCAACGGTTTACAAGACCTGAGCCCAACAGTGTGTTTACCCCTTTTATTCCACGTGTCTCCAGTGGTCTCCTGCTTCGTTCCAGATCCTTGTTTGTTTGCAGAGATGGACTCAAGCAGTCCAACCTGCCTGGAAGATCAGTGTGACTTCAGTCACAGGCCACCTTTGATTTTTCAGATCCAGTATCAGCCAACTTTTCACCTCTTGAAATTCTGCAGAGAGAAGCCCTTATTCATCAAATCCTGCAAAGTGCTAATAGGAGAAGTGACTGCCAAATAGGGCAGGGGCACCTTTCTCATTGCTACAGCTACCCAGTCAATTTTGACTGACAGAAGAGAGGAGGGGTATGCGAATGGAAAGAAAACACATTTGACCATAATTAGCCTTCTGGCTTCATCATAACGTACAGAGCACCTGCAAAACCGCCTGCTAAATTCTGGTTGCGTGTTCTCCCTTTTTGTGCAGATGGCACAAGGGTTGGGCAGAGCACAGCTGGAGGTCTGTGGCGGAAACTGCCTCAATGCTGTGGGTAGTCATTAAACACAAAATAGCTGACTGGCCATGGGTGCTCTGGCCTCTGTATTGCATGCACAAGAAGGAGCTGGGGATCCCAAAATGTAATTCCTGCTCCTGCTCTGCCATTAAATGTTGAGCAAACCATCTGGCAAACCATCATGCACTGGCCCATCTTGGTTCAAAGTTTGGGGTGCTACTGAAATAGGAGTGATTATTACAGTCCAAACTCAGGATCTGCACAGAGCCTGGGAAGCTTGATGTTGGATGTCTTTGCATCCTAACTCCTATTTTAAGTTACTTCCTTTTTATAGCATAATTTCCAGGTGGGGGGATGTATTTCTGTACATTGAGCCTCCTGTTTTCCTTCCTTGATAGGAGTTTTAAATAGCATGTCAGCAGGTATCTCTTTTAATTATTTAGAAATTATTTTCTACATAACTTAGAGAACTTGTGATCTTAGAGCACCTCCCGGGGCCACAGGCTGAGCTGGGTCGTGACACCTGGTTGCAGCCCCACAGTGGCCCTCCAGTCCCTCTGGCATCACTTTGTTCTTGTGCTGTATCCCCACACTTTTCCAAGCTGGAGGGAGTTGCCTTCAAGAGTTCTTTTATGGGTGCGACCAAGCAAACCTGAGTTGCAGGCTGGAACCATGCAACTCCCTGTGTGGATAATAGTGATATCTGTGCCCTATCCCTAGTCTTCAAAACATTAAAAATGACCAAAAAAACCCCCAGCACTGGGAATTTACAGGAGCTGTGTTAGGGCAAAAAAGAATTCTTATGTTTGGATTAAGCCTTCTCTTTCCTCCCCTTTGAAGGGGAGAGCCTGCAGTGTGTTACGTCAGCCTAGATTTCAATACCTTTAGGTTGTTACAAAGAATCAGAAGGCTGCAATGGAAAAAAAAAGCCAGGCTCTAATTTTGGCCTGATGCAGATCATATCATCTCCTCACTTGGGCTGTTGAGAAGATGGTATGATTTGACTTGGATATATGTCACATCTCACTGTTGCCCCCATCAATCAATCTGATTCTTAATCATCATCACCTTTCCTGTCAAGGAATGATTTTTATCCAATGACACTGTTAGCCAAGGCCCATCTCCTCTTCTGCCATGTCCGCCTAGAGTTCTGGCAGAAACGAGTAAGCAGTGTCTTTTTCTTTTTTTTTTCTTTTTATTCTTATCTAAATCTGCCTTTTCTTTTTCCCCTTTCATTGCAGATAGGATGAGCAGCAGCACCACCGTTTCAGAATGTCTTTGTTCTGCTGTAATAATTGGGTACTTTGGACACAGGTGTCCTTATTTATTTAGTCTCTTTTTCAATCTATGTTCCACACTGCATACTGGTCCAGGGGCTGGTTTTCATTGTTACGGGAATTTTCTTTTTCTTTTTTGACAAGCATTTCCTTTTTCCACTTTCAAAAAGATGCCACAGATATTTCTGTGCATCTCTGTTTTCAGCTGTGTGTTGGCTACCCACTTGACTGGCTGTACTTCAACCCAAAGGTAGTTACTTTTACAGAAATGTCGTTTGTGAAGCCGGCATGGAAAGCAGCCCTGAATTTAAATTCTATGCTGGGGAACAGATTCCCATAGTCACATTTTCTTTTCTTTTTTTGCCAAAGACAACCAAGGGATCTGTACCTGCAATGCTTTTTTCTTTTTGTTTTTTTTTTTCACTCTCTTTGCTGCTCCATAATGAGACTTTTGTGAGCCAAAAACTTATGGTAAGAATAGTTCTGCTGTACATTTTAATTAGAAATATTATTTCCCCTGACCAGTACTAATGAAGTAGATTAAGCATGACCAGTTGCCAGAAAAGCACTGGAGATAGCGGTGGTTCTTTGCACAGGTGGCACACCAGAAGACCTCTTCTGCCAAGCAAAGTAGATTATATACAGCTGCAGACCTACAGAGCTGGAGGCTGGCTCTTTGTGGGGCATAAAAGAGCTCAAGTTGTATGTCATTTATTTGGCTTGTGGGCTTGAATAATTTTGTATTGGTAGAGCAGGGAAGCTGACTATATGCCTTGCATTTGGTATGGAGGTTATGTATAGATTGTACACACATGAATTGTGGCAAACAGAGACACACTGGATGTCTTTGCATCAGTTGTAGGTACTTGTCTTTCTGTGAACTACAGGTTCATAAACTGGTGCTGGAAAAGCCCTGGTATGTGCAGGTGTCTGGGAGCCATAAAGCAGCTTTTCTATCCTGATCCCACTCCCTCTCCTAACACCTCCTTTTGCAGGTAGTAGAATGCCAGTGGGGAGGTCTCCTGGCAGGCTCCATGTGGACACAGCCACATCTCCTCTCCCCACTATGCTGCCAGCAGCCCCACCACATTACTGGCTTTCATTTAATGTCAGTGAGGATGAATCAGTCCTGGGTGCCATTATGGATCTGTGGTGTTGGTATGGGTTGTGTCTTGTAGCAGAAACATTTCATGTGATTTCTTTCAGCCTGAGGATGACTCTACCCTCAGGCTCTCAGTCTTCTCAGTGCTGCATGTAGAAACTTTCTTCTTTCTTTTGCAGCTAAGAAAACAGCTGCAGGAATCAAATTCTACCAACTAAATTTCTGATTCCAAAATATCTTTAATCCAGGATGCTATATAAAGAAAATATATTCCTATTTTAGACTACTTCTCTTGGGAAAGGAAAGGTGAGGGGTTTTATGGTGGGTTTTCTTTTTTTTCTTTTTTAGGTAAGAGGAATTAAAATAATATTATAGAAACTTTCTACAAAGAATAGGAAAAAAGATTGAGACTGAAAAATGCCAATTGCTGAACCAGGACAGGGGATATGGGAGGAAAAATTGCAAATATAGTACTCAGACTATTTCTTTGAAGTCTGACCAGTATCTATGACAAAGAATGAACACAGGAAAATATTTCAGTTGTATTAAACTAGCCATGCAAGAAAAGAAATGCTTCAGACAATTCTTATTGCTTGGAATATAGAAGAAACTGCCAAAGTCAGCAAGCCAAGCAAGGTACATAAATTCTGCAGGGAGCTGAACAATTCATTTATAGTTGCATTAATAAGCTCTAGGTAGGGTCGTATTTCCTGAGTGTGCGTGTGCAGATCTTTTAGGTGACGTGGTTTTTCCTTTGAGCTGGGCAGAGAGCAGTTTTCCTGTCCTGAAAAATTTTGATATTTCAAAACATGTTCCTTTTCAACCTGGGAAAGAAAGCTGGAACTTTTCAACATTCTTTCAGAGTGAAAATAAAAGAGAGAGAAAAGAGAGAAATGCTCTTGGATACCATGTCTTCTCCACCTGCCCTTTCTAAGGACTGCTGACAGTACGAGTAGACCTTGCACTTGCAGGGTTTCAGACCTGCTCCTTCCCTGCCTTTCTCCCACCATTCATGGGAATGCCTCAAAATGCTGCTTTGATTCTTCACCAGTAAGCCTCTCATGGAGGTGGAGTTTAAAGGGGGACTGTCCTGCCTGGTTAGTGTCCCAAACCTCAGTTCTCTTTCTTTGTCTCACTGTTTCCCTCCTGGAATTAAGAAGCTTTTGCTGTCAAACTTGTAGTTGAAACTAGTGTGCTTATGCGAAAAAGTTAAGGTTTGAATCATTTGGCTTTTTTCTTAAAAAAAACCCAAACAACCTTTTTTAAATAAATATCTGGACCTGTTCAATTTTTTCTTTTTTTCTTTCCCATTTTTTACTCCATATCTTTTTTTGAGTGGTCTATATGATAACAGAAGACTCCAAATGCGTGGACCACTTTGAACAAGAGTAGCTGTTTAGTGGAATGAGGCACGGACAGGTCATAAATGAATTCTTGTTGTGTAGATGTGGTTCTACCTTTCATACCTCTTCAGCCAAGCTTGCTTTTGTGCTGTATAGCAATGCACAAGAAAATGACTCTCTTCCTTCCTCTTTTTCATGAGCGTTAAATCTTACTGTCTGGTGGCCAAGTGCAGAAACCAGTCTGACCTGCGTGAAGTGCTACAGGAGCTACTTTCCCAGATCAGGAGCCAGCAGTCTGGCATTGCACTGGTTCTGTCAATACCTTATTGTGCTCTGGTTTCTTCCAAGGCTTTTGCTATGATCTTGCTGCTGGGTCCTTAATTCTCAGAGCTGGAGACTTTCTTACAGTCACAGATGTATTTTCTCTGCAGGGCATGACATCAGCTGATGCCTGATGTACGTGTGTCTGGTCACATGCTGGTTGGCAGACCCTCACCCAGGGAACACCTTTGTTTTGCCAGTCTCTGTATGACTTTTTGCCCCTCATGTCAAGGGTTTCTTTCTCATGTCATCTCCTTGAGTTGTCTCTCTTGCTCTCGACTGGTTTTTTTACTGTGGAGACAGCAAATGGGAAGCACTGGAGGTAAATATCTACAGCTCTGTTACCAACTTTTTTGAATTTCACTGCAGGTATCGTGTAGCCCTGGTCAAAAGAGGTAATGCTCTGAGTAGCTTTGTAGCTTGCTTATCCCACTTTATATCCTGTTACATGACCCTGCTGCAATATTCTTCCCCCATCTACTTTCTTCTCCAAGTACTCTCTGAAATGACCCTAATCAGAGAAGAATGTGGAAGAAGGGAAAGAGCATCTGCCTGAAGTGCAGCCCGGGTGGTGATGCTGCAGTGTGCACAAGAGTAATGAGATCGGTAGAAAACTCTTGGAATTATATGCCAGGCTTTCAAGCATGACTTACAAGTGATTTCTGCTGGTCAGGAGGAGGGAGAACTACAGGAGGAATGATTAGCTAGGGGGACAGGGTGTTTGAGGGCAGGCTTTGAAGGCTGGTCTTAATGGATGGTTTAAGTGGTTTTAATGGATGTTGAGGATTTGCTTCAGAGGAGAAGGATTACAAGTGACATTAACTGAGAGTCCAACAGTGTGTTTGGTATGGCTCATTTTGGGGAGTTATTGAGGAGTTTTATTTAAGGATGTAAATACAGAGAAGTGTCAAGAACGGAGACATTTGCCATAGGCTCCTCGTATAAATATTTGCACTGAGAGGATGACCTTCCCTAGCTGCTGTGTAATTGATGACATCCAACGCTGAAAGAGCACTGTGCTAAGTGATTTTGGCACTGGGCTGGGGCTATGAATGCTGTTTGTTCTGCTTTGCACTGACTTGGTAGCAAAGACCAGGGAGATACCCTCAGGACCAGGGCTCTCAGACAAGATGCCAAAATAGACTAGGCTGTGAGAGCACACGAAACCAAGGGGAGGTTTAATTGGGGATGCCTGGGACATGTTCTGCTTGTTGCTGATGACTGCATGTAGCTCAGGCATCCTCCTCATCGGGCATGTCTTGGGGCATTTCACGGTACCATGCCTGGATTTGGTGCTGGCAAGAGGCATGGCCAGAGAGGTGAGTGTGTAGACAAGGTGGTCTCCTCTGTACTGTCTCTGCTTGCCTATGGATACCCCAACCTGTATCAGCAGCTGGCTCAGAGCACAGGAAGATCCTAAAAGGCAGCACAGAGGATGACAGACGAGTTTCTGGAGCGAGATAGTACTCTGTCTTATGTGGAGACTGGGTGATTCATGGTCATCTCAGGCAAGGACAGCACAAGGCTGAGACCGGGGCACCACCAGGCACATGTGTGAGAGTGAGCTGTTCATCTTCACAGCACTTCACAGCTTTATGCCTCTACTGCAAGCGAGCGCTACAGGTGAGGACCAATCATGTCAGTGGAGAGGATGTGCTGGTGCCATCAGCCCATAGTCAAACCCCAGTGGCACTGCAAGCACCCAAAGAGCCAGGCAGTGAGGGCACAGGGGAAGATGTGAATGAAACTGCCAGGGCTGCTGGGGCACGGTGGCTGCTGCTTTCATTTCTCTGCCAAATATGAAAGTTGAACTGTAACCCTCATGTGACAAATGACCATGAGACTCCAGCTGTTACAGCACTTGTGGTGCAGATGAGGGGAGTTGTTACGTACTAAAACTTCCTTGAATTCACCTGCACTCTGTTTTTATTAACAGTATTTCATAAACAGATTTATGTTAAGGTTTTCATTTGAATTAGCTGTGTTGTTTTCTTTTAAATACTCTGTTTCACATTATCATTTGTGTAAATAAAGGGTTACTTTTGGCAACAGCTGAACTTCTACAGTGAAGGGCCATAACCCAGAGGGAGGACACCCTGGCTTTTTCCGAATGGTCAGACACACGGGGGCTTACCTGGTTTTGTCAGCAGATGGCCACAA
Source organism: Strix aluco (assembly GCF_031877795.1). Taxonomy (NCBI): domain Eukaryota; kingdom Metazoa; phylum Chordata; class Aves; order Strigiformes; family Strigidae; genus Strix; species Strix aluco. Next base: position 25,706,930 of record NC_133933.1, read on the forward strand.
AATGAGATAAGCTTTGTGCGCAACAAATTTTAAAATGTCCTCCTCTGGGCATAATTTGCCATCCTCCAAATTACTGACCAAAAGCCCTGGTGTCCTTTTGGCTACAAATTAACTCTCTTGAAGCTTGTCTGACAGACCGAAAGCTGCCACAAGCCTCCTTCTGGCTTCCCCAAGAAGCCTCCCTGGTAGGCTGAAGGAGTCAGATAACATGAATTAACACTCTGTAGCTGCAATAGCTTTTAAAACAGAGCTGGAAAAAACTGCTTACTCATCATATTTATTCCTCTCAAAAATGTGTTGGCCTCTCAAATAAAAGGAACAGCATCCAATACTCATGACATTGCATGATTCTTCCACTAAGTAATTTGTATCCTTGCCTACTCCAAGAGAGACAGATTTAAGTCATGAATTGCATTCTTCTTTTTTTTTTCTACTTCTGCAGATATAAAATGAGTAATTCATTGTTCAGAAGTATGAAGCTAACATGACTAATCATCTGACATTGAACTTTTTTTTCCCAAAGACTTGGCGAGTCTGTGCTTAAGAATATCGTATGGATGAGAAGATTGTTTCTCACTCAGTCCATGCAGGTTTTCCACTGTGGTGCTGTAAACACAAGCAGAACTCTGATGAGTAAATTGGCAGGAAAAACCCAGACTGTCTGAAAGGAAGCAAAATTGAGAGGGACAAGAATTAAGCTTTGAAAGAGACTGTCAGGCACATGTAATGTGACTTGTTCCAAATGCATTTCATAACCATTTTATTACTCACCTAAAACAGGAGACATGAGTGACTCTAGCCAAGTTATAAACTGCCCCCCCTTTTTATTCCTGTTCCCTATAAGAGAAAACTTGTGTATTATTAATAATATGTAATAAATCACAAGTACTTTGATCAAACTCCTAAGTATTCATCCTTTTTCCACATATTTCTTTAGGAACCTACACTGATGTGATGCTGTGTAACAAAAGTACTATTTGCTGGGCAAGCAATTAACAGGTATAAGCCAGAAAAAAGGGCACAATATTGAATGTAAAGCAAGGGGATGTTTGCTCTTTGCCAAATTTAATGCTGAACTTAGTTGTCTATGTATAGGGTACCTGCATAGTCAAGTCTCTGGATATAAGTGTATTTGTGCCTTAGCTGCTTCTTTCTCTTGATCCTATGGGTACCCAAGCGTTACACCTAGAGGAGGAAGGCACATAGTTGCTCAAGTGCAAAAACGTAGTCACAGTGGACTAATGTAGGTAGCCATGCATATCATGTTTCTTCTCTTTCTGCCTTGTAAATGGAAGATCTTTCCTCTCCTTTTGTTTGTCTGATACAGATAAATAAGGCAGGCTTTTGCTGAGCTAGGTCATCCTTTGACAAGGTGTATGGATCTGTTCATCCTGTTTCTATACTTGTCAGTGCTGCCCATAAAGTCTACCCAAATGTACTGTATTGCTTCAGTGGATGGCATTGGATTTCTGGAATACCTAAAGCTGTGCAGAACAGCCAGTCCCATCCTGAGCACTTGCGGAGCAGCCAAAGGGCCAGCAATTGCTTTGTTTTCCTGCTCCAGTGGCTTCTGCCTGTAAAGCCTTAACAAAGGGCCAGCTGTGGAAATGGAATTCTTTGACAAATGGTACTATTCATCATTTTGTTTCTCAGCAACTGGTTAACTGGGTTTCTCTTTTTTTCCCCTAAATTTTTCCACTGGTGCAGGCTTTGCCAGGGCACGGGAAGGTGCTCTTGGCTTTGTGTCAGAAGCGTGAGCAAGGAAGTTTCCCTGCGGATTTTTTTCTTGTGTCTGAACCTCTTATTATTTAGATGCATCAGTCTTTCATTCATCATCTGTTTCAGGGCAAAGTCTGGAAATACGTTAAAGCAAACTCTAATAATTTCTGAGAAATTATTAATTCTGGAATGAATGTGACAAATTTCATTTTGTGTTTGGCTGAACTCCGCCTGAGTGACTAACTGCTCTGGGAGAACTTTCCAATTGTCCCTCTTGAAAGTCAACCTCTTTGAATTAATTCAGCATCCTCTATTTTGATTAAGTATGTGTCAGCTTATTGTTAGTGTGACAGGGAGATACAGAGCTGTTTGTTTTCCTTTTAGTATTATACAAACAACCTAATTATGACTCATGCACAATACGTGCCCTCAGTGCATGATAAGGGACATGAATGGAAAAGCATTAACTGGACTATGTGCAAGCTTCTCTTGTGGGTTAAACAACCAGGTACTGAGTAAACAAAACACAATACTTTTTCTTCCTCTAACATCTTAGCAATTCCTCCTTTCCAAGGAAAGCAGTGTTCTTCCAAATCTTATTTTATACTGAAATAGAAAGAGGTGAAAGCAAAAGACAAGTCCTCTATGCAGTAGGCATCATGAGCTCAATCTGATATCTCATCTTGACTCTGATGTCTTCTTCCATGTTCCCTGTTTTCAGTTTATTTGCGGCGTGATTCCTTCCTGTCCCTGGTACTAAGATTTATTTGACAGCATTTGGAACAAATGTGTATTCATTCTGTCCTACCACCCTGAAGCATGCTACCATGGCTCTTTCTAATGGGTCAGAAGCTGAGTCTTTCCTGCCATACCCTTGTAAAAGAGAAAACATTGAGACATACAATATGTAGAATATCTTGTGAGCCACAAAAGAAGCATATGTTTTCTCTTCTGGAAAAAGTGTTGTTACTTGGTGTTAATTTCTTTGCTTTTTCTTGCATCATTGGACAAAGGCTTTGACTATGACAATCCATGTAAGATAATAAACCCACCGCAGTGTGTCTGAGTATATGGAAGAAAAATAACACAGGAACTTGCAGAAAGAACAACCAGGTGCAGATAGAGCTGAAGCAGAAATATTGGTGACAGATGTTCTTCCTGGCCTGCTGGAGGAGTACGCACCAGACAGCATCTTCATCATGCTGCATGACATCTCCTGCTTTGGAGAAGTGAGATGTTACATGATGACTTTTACAACTGTGTAACACTGCCAGAGAGGGTGAAGTGCTGCAGCACCTCTGCCTGTAAACACCTTCTCCATAGCACCACTGATTGGCAGGGGGACCGTAAAGAGAGGGAAGATTCTTTAGAGAAAATGTGCACCAGCAGATTATGCTGTTGACTTGTGAAGCTTGGCAGCTACCCTCCTTATAAACACCTTCTCCACCAGACAGTAGATTGTAAATAATTGAAGGAACCAAAGGTGATTTGACCAGAGTAGAAGATGAGACAGATGTCCACACCTGCAGAAAAAGAGCTGGGCTACTCCACATGACATTGTGCAGGGTGGGCTTTACCTTCCTAAAGAGTCAGGGCTTGTTGCACTTCTCTGTAGTTTCATTAGCAAATAATGTAGATGCCTTAAGGAAAGGGTAACACACACCTTCCCAAACCCACAAGCTTCTCTTCCTTGCTTCCAAATCTCTCCAGAGGAGACGCCAAGAGAAGGTGACCCTAAACTTTAAGAAACTTCTGCTGCTATAACTGCCGTAGGTAAAGCTATTGCAAGAATAGGTACAGACATCCTTCTGTGGGTAGCCTAAGCTACTGCTGAAATACAGAACGCAGATTTATTTTTGGTATAAAAAAGAAGATTCTGACTTTGCAGCTTGGAAGTTAGCCTTTATGAACATTTGTACAATGTAATCCTTTGTTTTTCTGTGCATATTAATATCAGATGAAATAAGATTTTTCAAAGCATGATTATAAATAAATATTTGCATTAGCAATCAAGAAGCAGGCTCTGTGCTACCTGCAGTTTCCCTTCTTAGCTCAGAATTCCTCCTGCACTGTTGGAAAATCTCCTTTGCACTGATGATCCCTTAGTTATTTTGCAGGAGATGACTGCAAAATGGGTGGGCTCTGTGCAAAACCCACTAAGATTAAATTGGCAAAAACCAGCAAAATAAAGGAGTGCAGCGTAGCTCAGGCTGCCTTCACTTAATGCTGGAGCTGAGAACCAAACAAGAAGCTGATGCTTCCACCTCTTCCTATTGTTATTTCAGAACAGGAAAGCCTTTATCAGTGTGTAATCCTCTGTAGATCAGCCTCCATCACAAAGACTGTTAGGAGTTTTCTTTTTACTTAGATATTTTCCCTTTTGAATGAATTTTCAGTTTTTAAAATCAGTAAGAAAGAATGTTTCATGCATCTCAAAATTAGGCATAGGGTGTTGTAGGTGTTCTTGCACTGCTCAACAGTCCTATTTGAAAATCCAGCAGTAGTTTTTAAAAGGAAAGATTAATAGGAGTTGTGAGGAATTGTCAAAGCATTCGATGAATGCCAGAGATAAACAAGGAATATCTTGTCACTGGCTTGGGACAATTTTGCATAATTGCTACTCTTCTCCATGTCAAGCAACCGGTTATAAGGTGAAAAGCCACTTGGTTGTTGAAGAAGGAAAAATAATTTTCTTTCATCCAAAACAAAAGCACCATGATAATCAAAATGCTGCCATTACACCTCGTTGTTAAAAAGGTCACAGTTTTGGCTGGAGGCCACGCTGCAAAGTGATCTGCTTTGTGACTCGAATAGGTTAGTTTGAATCATGAAAAATTCTAAACTGGGGCAGTAGAGAGAAAAAGGGAGAGAGTGTTACAGCCTGGGAAAGGAACAGAGATTTAATAACATTCATTGCTTGTTTGTACAGCATTAAGGCAAGAAAGAGAAAACAAAGCCCCTTCCAGCATCCCCACACTAGCTTGGAAGGCATTTCCACGAGGCTAGTTGTGCTTTTCTGTTGTGCCGGTCCTGACCAGCATGAACCGTGCAGCAAGGACGTCGTCCCCGCTTGCCAAGGACAACAAAACGGATGTGCAACACCATGCTAAAATTTACACCAGGCTGACAGACACATTCATACTCAGTTGGCTGCTCCTTGGGGGTTTGATCTGAACTCTGTCCATGCGGTTAAGTTGTTCTCACTGTTTTACAAAAAAAAAAACCAAAACAACTCTTTGGCAGGGGAAGGAGGTGACGGGAGCGTGGAACAAGAAATGTGCATGTGTCTATTTGTGTGTGGGGCAGAAGGGAATAGTCCATGGTGTGCTTAGCGGTACGTAGCTGTAGCTGAGGGAGGAGGAAAGCCTTATTTCTGCACACAAGTTGGAGACTGCTGGGCTTTGCATTGCAGAGGGCTTTACCTGTGGCTGTCAATGGCGGGCAGGCTGGTGGTGGCAGTGACCTACTGTGTCTGGGTGGTGACCAAGCCACATGGAGCTCAGATTACCTCCGCCTTTGAGGGAAAGGGAACAAGAGGCTGTGCGTCCTCTGATGAGGAAGAGCATGCCAGAGGAGGGGGAGTGACCCAGATCTCCTGCACTGGGCAGGGGCCACAGGCCAGGTGTGTGCGCAGGACAGATGAGGAGTGTGCAGTGTCACCCAAAAAGTTTCTTCAGACATGAAGACTAAGATGTGAAATAACAAATCAAATTACAATTGGTCTGAGAAGTGCTGAGAAGAATCAGGACTAGGAGGAAGAAGGAGCGTTTGCACCGCCGTGGTCCTGCCAGGCTCCTGGTGCTCTGGTTCAATCAACATCAGTTTCTCTTGAACCACTGGCATTCATTGCCCTGGGTAAGGAAACTTGTGCTTGAAAGGGGGCTCCAAAGCACCAGAGCTGAGGGGACCTGCCAGGGAACATACCAGCATGGGGGGACAATGTGACCCATCCAGCCAGGAGCTGTCGGATGGGGGTGAGGAGAAGAGGACAGACTTGTATGTGAGGGGAAAAGAGAAATAATAAACCAAGAGCTGGGGGGTTGCTGGTGGGAGAAGGAATTATGATAGTGAGATTTGAAGGCATAATTTATTCAGATGTCAACTAGTTTTTAAGGGCATTGCATTCTCTTGGACACATTTGTTTACATCCCCTCTTCTATGGATCTCCAAGCTCTTCTGTAGTCCAAGCAGATCTGGAAAGTTGTTTTTTTTTCACGAGATAGAGACCTTTCCTGGATTTTACCTGTGAGTCTTTCTTCAGGGAAAATACAAGCTTTTTTTTTTATTCCTCCTCTGAAATGTACTAAGCTTCTCCTCCTGCTCTCTAGGCAGCTGCCCCTTGGGATAGGAAAAGGAAATTAAACAGCTAATGGTTATGCTTTAATTAGGCTTTATTGGAGTTAACACAGCTTATGTTCTGCATATGTGCTGCAGAGTTAGATACTTAAAAAATCCTGTCTTTGCTATTATGAGTTTATGAGAAAGGAAGCCCAAGGAAGATCAATACATCCTCTGTGTAGATTACAAATGGTTCATGACGTATGTCCACAGGAGCTGTTTTTAGTGAGGGTAGTCTAGTTATTATGGATTTGACATGAACTTGGCCTCGTGCCCTGAGGGAATGCAATGTAGGCATAATTTGGTCTTCCTGTAATTGTCTATTTAACTTGGCAATCCAGAGTAATTTTTTCCTGTGAAATGAGACCGAGACGTCACTAAAGCGGCGGTCAGATTAATTAATGAGACATAATAATACTCCTAATAAAAGCTCATGAGCTGAGTCCTCTTCCCTCCCCTTTCCTGTCCTCCCCTGCTGTCCTCCCCCTGCTGAGAATGCAGCTTCCCAGGAATCCATGAGTCACACTTCGTAAAGGAGTTTCTTCTTTAGTTGACGCAAACAATACGGCGGAGAAAAATAATAAGTGCAGAACCATCTGTTTGATGAAGTCCTTGACATTTTATTTCATTTCCCCCTATTGCATATTAAAGGAAGTAAATAGAAAAACATTTGCTAATTATACCACTGTTTACTGATTGCTGGAGCGGCTTTTATTGTATTTATCAGAAGTGCTAGCCCATCCTGCAGTCCCAGCTTCAGCATCCTTTCTGCTTTGTGCAAGAGGAACACAACAGCAGCCATGGGTGCTCAGTAAAGCTTTTGAGCCCTTCACCTCCAAGCAGCTCACACGGGGGTGGAAATGTGTCTTTTCTGTGCAGGCAGGAAAGCTGGGGAAGGTGATGGGACAATATGGTTTTGGAGTAATGTGCTGCGCTAATGGCAGAGCCTGAAGCTGAGGCTGAAACCTTGTCCCTGAGGTTGGACTTTGGGATGGAATGGTTGCCATTTCCTTTTGTGGCGCCAGGATTTTGTGCTCAGTGTCTTGGCTTTGCATTTGGGCTCAGTGAAACTTGACAGGGAGGCCGAATGGCAGCGCTTCTCCGTGACTTTGATAGCGTGAGCAGCAGCTGCCGTCTGCCGTTTTGAAAGAAATCTCCTGAACAGGCTGCTCTCGCTACCTCCTTCCCAATGTGCTGGACTGTGTGCTTGTTCCCCTGTCTGTTTCTCTTTGTAGGTATAGTTTTATGACTTAAAAGTGGTCCCTGGACAGTACAAGGGATGAACAGTAACATTCAGAGCCTCATCCCTCCCTCTGTCTGGGATTTGGATTTGGCTAATGGTCAGAGCAAACCAATGATATTTGAAAACAAGTTGGTGGCCAAAGGCCAGTTATGTTAGGCAGCTATTTCCTTTGCAAAATCTAAGTTATTAGCACTCATTAAAAGTGGCAGCAATGAATCAAATGGCTGTGAACTAAAGCAGTTTTTCTCCCACCACACCATGTAAGGCCAGCGTGAGAGCAACTTGGCCTAGCCCATTACTAGGAAGGGAAAGATTTGCAACGCTGAGGAGGACATGATGACCTTATCTAGGGATGAGGACACTAGAAAATTCAAAAACACCAGCTTGTCTTTGGATGAGAATTCAGTGCCGATGATAGAATTATTTCTGGTTATTTCCTTGGGTACAAAAAACTTGATGAACTTTCCAGTTCACCATTTGGACAGATTTAAGTGATTTTATTACTTATACGTCCATGAAGATTCCATCAAGTAGCACTGGTCATCCTGACAGGCTGGGTGTTTTGACTCTCCTCTCTAACATCAGCTCATTTGGACAGGTTTATGTTCCCTGTGCTGTAAAACTCTCAGTTCAGAACACAAATAGTGGAAGATATATTTCTCCATGGCTCTAACCCATGGTAACACATACACTAACTTGGCTCTAAGAGGTGTGCATTGCACGTTGGCCTGTTCTCTCAAAAGTTATCATGAAAGGAGTTATTTTAAAGCTAGAGAAGATGACTGTCTGATTGTGAAGGAGATACCCGGAGTTCACACCACTGCTTGAAGCACCCAGCACGTGGAAACCATTCACTAGAACAGGCTCCAAATGGCAAGAGTCATCTTCCAGACTCTAGGGTAGCAAATCTGGAAAAGGTCAGAACTGACACACTGGCTGGAATCCATTTATTACATTAACTGCTGACTACACGAAACACGCTTATACGGATAACTTCATAAAGCAATTATATCTTCTGACAAGCAGAAGTGTGCAGCATAGAGAAACCTCTATTGGTTCCCAATTCATTTGATTTGGAGGAATCTTGGTGTTTGCAGCAATGGTCTTAGCTGGTAGATAAAAGTGCACGTGTGTTTCTTTCCTCATGATATCACTCATTCTGTCTGGTGGTCTTTTGTGGCTTTCCATCTGCAAATCCTTTTTTGAAATGTGATTATACATGAACGAGAAGCAATAGTTAGCTTCTGCTTTGTTATGGCTGCTTTGGAATTTCTCTTGAGGATTTTTTTTATTATGCTAATAATGTTCTATGGATTCATGGGAAGGAAAACATAACTGCTTCTTGGAGTTACATATAAGGTCTAATAGCCTCCCCACTATGTTTTCTACTTGTTTCTACAGTGACTTAGAACTAAAATGAGGGATATACGATGCAATAATTTCACCCTATACATCCTATATTTCTCATATGTAAAAGTCTTGAACCAAAAAAGATAAATCTTAAGTATTCAAAGAACTTCCAGTTTCCATCCTACAAAACTATGGGCTAGGGCTACATCAGTGTATCATGGTAGAGGCAGTAAGTCCTGAAGCAGCCTTTTTTTATAAAAGCATTAACGATGGGGCTGTGCAAAGTTTCTTTCCACCAGGTTTGCAAAAAAGGGAATGCATTCCAGTAACTAAAATGTCACAAGTTTATTTCATCTTATTCTGACTCAGACCACTTCTTACTCCATAAAAATAGCCATGTAATGAGTGTGTATTTCTGTGCAATGACCTTGCTAAAACTTCATAAGTGATATCAAATGTGCAGACTTCTCTTTGCTTACTTCCTCATGCTGAGGGCACCCACAATTGCCTAATGATCTGGCAGAGCCCATCTGTACAGTGTTGTTGGTCACAGACCGTTGCTGCAATGCCATCCGATGCACAAGGGCTGAGAAGAGCGTGCTGAACAGGTGCCACCTCTCTGGGGCAACACCAAACCTGGGAACCTGGAGCTCGGAAAGCTCCAGGACAGATCAAGAATGCATCCCACCTCAGCACTCCACCCTCCTCAGAGGGATTTTTGACTCCTTTCTGCCCTCAGTCTGATCTTTTCCCTACATCAGGTGATGTGGCGTGGCTGCTTCTGCAACGCCTCTGGTTGAGCAGCACAGGCTGGAAGACACTGAAGAGGCTGTGAACCTCTGCTACTGTGAGAGCATGTTGTGCCTAAGGGCTTGTTTAATATTTAAATCTCTCTTACCTTCAGATTGGACCCGTGGCATGTTACAGGCCAACTGACATGGAATTCAAAGGTAACCCTTGAGACTCACATTTTAGAGCTATCAATATAGAATATTTGCAGCCGATCCAGGTTTGGTTGCAATTGTTTTAGGAGCTAGTGCCACTGCCTAAACTGTGGAAATCCCCAGCATATTAATGGTTCGGATTTGTTTCGATAAGTCTCAAGGACTTTTCACTTGTATATAATACCTGGGACAAGACCCAGACCTTGTTCCAACCTGTTCAAATGCATCCAACGGTGTGATAAAAAGGTGAATGAGACACTCATCGTGGCCAGACAGCTGCCCTGATTTTTCAGAACAATGTTTTTCTGTGTGAGTGCCTGGGGCTGAGGGCTTTATGCTAGCAACGGTAGAGGAGACAGCTGATCCCTTCTCTTTGTCATCCACCCCTCACTAATTTTATTTATAAGAGCAGCCATGTACCTGTGGCTGCCTATCAGCATAGTCGGAGGCAAGGTTTTGTAGAGCAAAGCAGAAGGATGAGGTGCAACCCTGTGTCATGGGACAGGCAGAGCCAAAGGGGCTGCGGGAGAGGCAAGAAAGAAATGCTGACAGCTTCCCCGCTAGTTGATTAGTAGCACTGGCGTGCCTTCAGAGGAGGTCAGCCTCCGCTCCCATGCCCAGAGGAGGAGATCCACGGTTGTTCCCAGCAGAAGGAAGAGGAAGGAAGGGGGCTTTATTCAGCCACAGTAACTCCTCAGGTGTTCTGCAGACCAGCTAGATCCCACCCACTGATGGACAAGGGCTATATCGTTCCTGCAAAAAATGCTTCGCTTGCATGGGCTTGACTTGGATGCATTGGTGTAGTTCCTGGGTTTGACATTCGTCTGTTTGCCAGCTAACATAAGAAAATACGTTCTTTTGATCTTCCATGCAGCTTTGTGATACTATACATGCAGCTCCATGCTTTCTTTCACAGATGTCAGATTCAGCTGCCACATGGGATCTCCGGGAGAAACTGTTTTGTGTGTTTTTGAAGGAAAATTACCCAATTATTTTGATGGAGTTAATGTGGAGATGGTGACCTTTACATTCAAAGCTGTTATGCTGCAAATGTTCCAAATACATTATGTGCTCTGCTAACGCTGCTGACAGGTTCTGCATGATTAATAGTGTTTATAAAGCATGTACAAGAGTTTGGGAAACCTAGGATAGAAGAACTGGTATGGGATTTATTTTGCACTAAACATGATAAATATACGGTTGGACTTGGAGGGTTTTTTTTCTTTCAAGAAATGACTTGATGATGGAAGAGAAAATCACTAATTCATTAAATGAGCTGTTTAATTTTTCTTGTGAAAAAAATAAAAGCAAAGCATATTGGTAGTGGTTGGTCCAATATGTACGCTTAGATTGATCATTTTTAAAGGAAGACTGATGTTTTTAATACATGGTTTTTACTTCAAGACTGGCCTGGTTCCTGCTTCTCTGGAAGGCTGTAGGAACTCTTCCGTCAACATCACCGGGTTGTGGATTGCCAGGGTCCACACACAACTTGGAGAAAATTTCAGGGTGAGCCTGACATGTAGGTACAGAGGCAGGTGTTTAAATAGGGAAAAAGGCATAAGGGTTCCCATTTGTGTTACTGTGAGGATGTTATTCAACAAATAGACAAACACAAGTTGCTCTGCGTACTCAAGAGACATTCTGGAAAGACTCTTTCTCAGCTTAATTTTATAACAAAACATCATGGCTTGTTCTTGAGCTGTTTTCCTCTCACAGCAGGTCTAAGTACAGGATTCTCCTCTTCCCCACCTGGTGCTGTGGCAGAGATCCCTGCTTTCCTGCACAGGTTGTGCAGTCCTGCACAAAGCCATGAACCTGCACCATGGCTCCAGTTTAAAAACCTGTATAACTCAGGATTGCTGATGAGCCTTTACTCATTTTCAGTGACATAAGATGAGCAGAAGCAGTCCTTCTCATGCAAGTGGGTGCAGATGGGGAAAGGGGTTCTGAGTGCCCATGCAGGCACCCACTGAGCTCCATGTGGAGGTTTCCTGGATGGATGGATGGATGGATGGATGGATGGATGGATGGATGGATGGATGGAATGACTTGCTAGTTGGACTCTAAATTGTGATAACGTAATATCTACAGCCACAAATTTTAAGGTCAAGAAGCGGGATTATTTCTACATCACTTTCTGGCTAACACTGTACTGCCACAGACACACTTAAATGAATCCAATGATTTCTTATTCACCAGATCAGAATGGGAGTAACATTAAAGCTCCTTTATACAGTTCTGGCAAGGCAAAAGCACTTAGAGACACGCAAATTTTGATACACTCACTGTGTAGCTTCTTAGGGCTGTCTGAGTAGAATGAGGAGTCTTTTGTGTAAATGAGTAGGGTATGAGCGTTGATCTTGTGCCTGTCATTCTACTACCACACACATCAAAAATAATAATTCACAAACATTTTATGCTTCAGCTTTTCACTGAGCCAGAACTTGCCAGAAGTACTCAGTACTTTCACCGTTAGCTCTGCATTAGCTGCCATACTGATTTTAGAAGGCTCAGGGGAAAAACTAAAGCATCTATAAAGGCATTCTAATTTTTAACATAAGCTTGGGCTTTGATTGTAAAATGTATCTTATTTGGTCATCTTGGTTTTTAAACTTCATACCATTCCCTAAATTCATCACTTGCCGCAGCTGCTTAGCACTTAGCACCTGTACATTTACCCCTGAGAGACTCCAGATTGAACCAGAAGATTTTATTGGCATTGAGACTAATGGCTAAACTTTCAAGATTTCTTTTTCAAATAAATACGCTTTTTTCCACATTATACTTTCAGCAAGCCGAAATAGTTAGAGGTTGCTTATGAGAAACCCGCCATAAGGCCCTTTAACGTGGGGATCTAAAGAGAAACAGATTGAATTCCCTTTACAGAGTGAGAGTTTTTAAAGAACAAACATTTAATGAGTATCTCATTTCTGCATTAAATACTGAGGGTCTTTTAAGCACAGGTTTCAACTGATCTTAATGAAGAAAAGGGGTTCCGCTGTATTTCATGCTATGTTGTGAAAAAGTGGGAAATTGAATTTGTCTCTGTGATTAATTTTTATTTTTGAGGGCATTTGAATTTTATGTTTTTCCTGTCTGAATGCATTATTTTATAAACCTTCTTATCCTTGGTAGTCTGGGACTGTTTAGATCCCCTTTTCTCACATACATAGATATTCTGCTTATGCTTGATAATGTATGGTAGAGTGTCTGGTAGAGCCCTTTGTTATTAGTAAAGCAAAAGCCAATAGGAACAGAGTGGCAGAGGTAAGTTTGAAACACTGCCCCTTCCAAATGTTAGGAGCAACTGGAGCATCAATCTGAAGCAAAAGCTCTGTGGAGCTGATCTGGATGAGGAGCTGGATCCCAAATGCCATATAGGATGAACCATGGTTGGACACCTGGCCTCCAAGGCTGCCTTCATCCTTCTTGACTCTCTGTCTTGGCAGTTCACAGAAGAAGGACGGAGGAAGAAATGTGGTGGAGGTTTCCCTGGCTCTCTGAACGTGAACAAGGGCAGCCTAAATCTCACAGCCGAATGGCTGAAGTCTGGCAGTATGGGACCTGCCAGTACTTGAGTCTTCCTAGTGTTCAGCACCTGCCAGCATCAAGGCAATTGCACATTTATTTGGGGTGGGACTCTAAACTAGAACCAAGGAGCCTAAACATGTTACAGATGGACTTCCACAAGGACAACTATACAGGGTAGATATTTTCCAGCTAATCAAAATCCTCCTCACAGGAAAAATCGCATGTCAGGAATAAACAAAACCAGAGCTAATAACTCCTCAGGCTTCTGGGTAATATGCAGGTATGGTTTAGTATCCATCTAGTTTTAAACAGCTGCACATTATCCATAATGTAAGCAATGGCAATAATTTTCACCCATTATGTGAAGCTTGTATTTGATTTGCCCAGATCTGCTCAAACCTGTTGTATATCGGTAACAGTGTTCAGTGAGTTTCCTGCTCTTGTTTGCCTAAAATCTTACATAAGATAAAGACTAAATGCCTAAAGCTATATATATTACCTTTCACATGTTACTATATGCAGCTAGAATAAATGGTAATTTCTCCATAATGCAAATGTTTTATCTACTATGTTTTATGATTTACAGCCTTTCTTCCCCGTGGTTTCCATATTTTTCACCTGTATATACCTTTTGTTGCAGAGAATGGTACTTGTGAAATATTGAGGTATTTATTGTTTATCTTATTAGCTCCTTCTTGCCTTTGAGCCAGAACAATAAAGAGTTCTAACATTTTTAATCAATATTCAGAGATCGCTGGATGACTTCATCATGTAGTATGAATTCACCATGAATCACTGCAACTGAAGGGAGCACAAGGAAAGAGGAAACTATTATTAGGCAATATGTTATCAGATAAACTGTAATGATTTCCAAGATCTCTTCAGAGAAAATTTTGCATGAACAGTACTTTCCTCTCAATTACGATAAGTGTTTCATTTTTTTTGTGATCACACTGTAACCCATTGTTACAATTTTCTATGGAAAATATTTGTAGTTTTTATTCCTGGTATAGATGAAAATTTGCTCTCTCAGATTTCCTTCAAGGATAAAAGCAACTCTCTCTGTCTTGATGTGACTGTGAGATGAGGTTCTATTCCAAATTCACCCCGTTTCAGAATTCTAGGCATGTTTGTGCAATATAATTATATTTGAGTTTCCTTCTCACCTTTCAGAATTTCTGCCATGCTCCAGCAGAAATACCTTAACTGTCCTTTTCACAGAAAACCAGACACATTTTGGCTTCTTCTATGCATAGATAGTGCCTAGCATACTTTTTGAAAGTAAGTGCAGGTTAGAGACGTGTGTGTAAGATTAGATAACAAGATTTACTGCCTCCCCAGGGGAATCAATTGAAGAATGTTCCATAACAAGTGCATTAGTCATCATTAGCCCCACCTCAATTTCAGCAGCAATTATTGCTTCTTTTCTTGAGTCTTTGTGCTTTCCTAATTGACATGCACGTTGAAAGGCCTTGCAATAACATTGAATTCTTTGCAGGATGGTTAATTTACTGATATTGCATATCCTATATTCAGAATCCTTTAATAGATTTTTCTCAACTGCTGCACATGTGGGAACTCATCTGGAAATATTTTTAACCCTTCCTCAAGGGTTGACTATTCACTCATGACTGCTGTAAGGAGATTTCTGTGAAACAAGGAAAAGCACTTTTTCTGGTGCAGTGCAAGGGAAAAATCCAGTGGGTTGTGTGGCAGCTCAGAGAGAGGCAGGTTTTGTGGGATATAAGGGCCCACTAGGAAGATGCCTTCGATCCTTACTGAACTGAATGCATCTTCTTGCATACTGAGAAACAAAAATCCTGTCATTAGATCAGGGAAGATATGAAGAATTTTACAAGGCTGGTTTTTTGTGATGTTTTTTTCTTTTTAAGATCAGTACAGATGAGGTTTGATGCCAGTGAAGCCAGGCAGATGTACATCAGTGCAAAACTGATGCAAATGGAGTTCAACAGAAATGTTTTCCTCCTGAGGCACCCTTGTTCCTCATGGAATTAGCCAATACTTTTAGAGAGAAATCTGCTGTCACTATGCATGGAGAAAGAAAGCAAAAGACAGCTGCCAAAAGCTGTGAAATCCTATCCCACACTTCCCCATACTCTGCTTCTAAAAGATCTCTTAAAGACACTGTTTTAGGAGAAACAGCAAACATTCACTTTTTTTTTTTTTTCTTTCTGTCTGTGACAACAAATTTTCCAGGGCAAGACCTGAATCCTCTTTGACCTCTTCCATCTCCAAATTCCACATTTCAGTGGTGTTTTGAATTTTGGGTCTGAATATTTTTATCTCCCCCACCCTGGAATCCCCTTTTTAAAGCAGACCTAGCATTTGTTTCCATCTTTAATCAGTAGAAATGAGAGTTTAAATCTTTATTTTGGGCTTCTAGCTATTCTCTCTCATCTCCTCTCTACTTTTTGGAGACCATAGATTGTCTGTGTCTGCAAGTGACTGCGTTGCAGGTACCTCTCTCTCTGTTGGCTTTGAATTTTAAAATGATATCCTAAGTACTAAAGTACTCAAAGGCCTTCTAGAAGGTAGTGATTCAAGGTCAAGCTTCTTTGGATCAGGACACTGACTTAAGCAAAGGATTCATGTGTGTCACATGAAGAATACACTGTAAATTGTGGCAAGAGATATTTCTCTTATGGGAAGGCTTTGTGAGTCACAGTTACGTGTGAGTTAATGTCTTGGTGCAAACTCTCAGCCTGTACCTGCAGTGCTGGCAGGCTGTCGGGATCCTCAGTATTACAGCCCGGTATTAAACAGCATCTGTGTGCTATTGCCAGGCTAACACCTTAATTCATCCATTCGTCTGGTTTGATGCTCGAAGTGTCACCTTGCCAATGCTTTTCTGCCATTATCCTCTAGGAATCCGTAGGAAATACCCTCATGTCCTATTCGTTCAGTCATCTGCCTTTTCTGTTTTGATTTATTGCCCTACTTCCCCTTGACTTTCTGGGTGTGTTTTGGCAAAGGTGTTTTCCTTGCTCATTTCTTCTCATCCCTCTTGCTGCCTCGGACTGGGAAGCCTGCAGAGTGGAGGGCCTGGGATGCAGCAGGTCCTGCCTCAGTGCCAGCTCATGCACGTGTCACCCTCTGAACGCTACTACCACACAAATAGATACTGCTTTGTTGACACAGATTTTTAAAAAAGCATTTGACAGAGCATCTTAACTCCAAATGTGACTGGACAGCCACTTCACTGCCTTGCCTTCATGCAAACCCTGCTGACTGTGAAGCAGAATGGCTCCAGTGCCTCTAAACCAAAGCAAAGCTTCGCAGCTCTACTTGCTCCTTCCCAAAACAAAACCAGGAACAGTTTGGACCAACTCAGGCATTGAAGCAGCCACTCTGGACTCTGGAGCACAACTTTGACTACAGGCAGTTATCTGAAGGAGAGGTTTATCATACAGAAGTCTTGGCATTGCATTCTTTGTAGTCAATAAATCAGGTTTGTGATTAGAAAACTTTGAACCACTCCAAGCAGAAAAAATAGAAGCTGTTGTTTGCAGATATTTTAGTTTAATCAAAGTTGTTGATGGAATGAACGTTGCTTGACTTGCTCTGTGTAGGGTTTTTTGGTGGTTTTACCCTTGCAGGGCAGGCTGTTTCATCTTCTCCTGGTGGCAGTCTTTGCTAGGACAGAGTAGCACCCTTCTCCCTTTGGCTCCCTTTGAATTATTGGGCCATTCATAGTAAGAAAAGCTAAGGAAAGGGTGTGTCATAATCTCTGTGAAATGAGTGCTGCCTCTATTTTGCAGTCTTTGGCAATCTACCAAAGGGAGGCTAATTATTGCTGCTGCTTTTTTTTTTTTAATCTCTCATATTGAGGTGATGAGCAACACCCGCCAAAAGCTGAGGTAACTTGAATATTGCTATGGTACACAAACTGGGATATACCTCTTGCATGCAGCAAGACTTTGTAGACACAATGCGTTTTCATTGTTGTTTTCTAGAATACATAAATAGACTTTCAGGCTGCAGTAAACCCTTGTGATTATCTAGCCTGACCTTTTTTATTACAAAAGCCATAGATTTCATACAGTCATTCTGGCCTTTAGCCCAACAAATTGTTGTCAAAGTAGGGCATATCTCTTCAGAAATGCATTTGCTCTTCAGTTAGAGACTCCAGCAAACAGAGAATTTACCACAGCCCATAGTAATCCATTCCAAGTGACTTATTCACAGTGTTATAATCTCAGAGTTTATCTCCCAGTGAAACATTTGCTGACTCCCAAATTCCAACCACTGGATCTTCCACTTTCAACTGCTGAAGGAGGGACTCTCATATTAGCTCTCTTCTTTACAGAGAAGAGTCTTAGGGGCAAGACAGCAAGCTATCTCTTAACTTTTTCTTTCCTGTGCCCCATATATTGACTTCTTTGAGGTTCTCATAGTAAAGGTAGGTTTAAATTGTTGTGACCATACTGCAGATGGATATGGCCATGTCAGACTTTCAGCCTGGTAGTCTGGATGGGACATAGCCCATAATACACTGTGTATGGGCCTGTAAAGCTGGGAAATACATGGCCTGGGCTCAGTTCCATGTCTCCATGGGACAGCAGGTTTGCAAGAAGTGCCTTTACTGAAAGGGGAGATACAACCTCATTCTGGTGACTCTTTTGAACCCTCTCTGTATTGTCAGGGGGTTTTGTAAAGGATGAGCACTTTAGCTCTCTGCTGTGGGCAGGCAGGACTGAAGATGGACTGTGGCAATCCCCACCCATACCAGCTTACAAGTGCACTTCTGCTGCTGCGGTAAATCAGGGAGCAGCGGTGTTGGGAGGGTGGCTTCCTCTTCTAAATGAAGGGGCTGAGAGGGAAGGCATCCCTGCAGCAACTTTGCCATGCTTTTCTGGTGTGAAAGCAAGGGGTGAATGCAGAGGACGTCTCTTGAGTAGCCATGTCCTCGCCTCAACTTCTCTGTGGGGAGCAGGATAAAAGGTAGGACCTTTTTGCCTAGGAGCTGACTAGTGGACTGGCTGCTCTTTGAAACATAGCAGTGATGAGGCACAGCATGGGTCAGGAGAGAATCAGATTTGTGCGATGAGAAGGGAAGAAGGAAATCAAGTGGCTTGTGTATCCCAGAAAGTGGGTGCAGAATGTGGAGCCAGGGAACAGCGTGGGAGACTAGGAAGATGAGGGCTGTAGGTCTTGGAGAAAGGAATTACTAATGGTGAAGAAGAAAAAGCATAGGGAAGGAAGGGGAGGGAAAGCCTATGCGATTGCTGAGACCACCCTGAGGTTCATCAGGTGGTGCTGCAGCCCTTGGAGGCTCTGCAGGGAGGCAGGGGGTGGGAGCTGCCCCTGCTCCTTTGCAGTGGCAGTGGGGGCTGAGCTGCGCTGGCTGGAGGCAGCTGAGGGGTGGCAGGACTCAGCACCACCGCGTGTGCTGGCCGGTCTCTGCGCATCTGCCCCACGCCTTAGCAGAATGGGGGTTTCAGCCTCCCTGTTGCATTTTCCTTTAATTGAAAGGCTACCTACCACCATGTCCTGCATAAACAATGCCATGTTACCAGAAAAATATCCTTTCATATGGGTTTTTCCCTCCCAGCTAAGCTGCCATGTGTGTTTGATGCACTAGTAAGCAGGTCTCTTCCCAGAAGCAGCTGCATTTTGGGGATGGGTGAAGTGGTTTTGGTACAGGGCCTAGCCTTCCTAGAGTATGAAAGCTTGCTTTCTGCATGGGCTATCAGCTAGCTGCAGTGTGCGTAAAGGCACGCTCACTATTCCTCTTGCTGTCTCACTTTGACATTAAGCACAGATAGACTCTGCTTTAAGGACTTACAGAGAGCTGTTAGCTGATCTGGCATTTTCAATTCCTCCTGAGCGCCAAGAACCCTGTCCCAAGTTGCTTAAGATAACCAGATGTTTAAGTGACCTAAACACTTTTATAAGTGGTACTGTAGTTTGTTCAGAGCTGCGCCACGTTCTGGGTGTCCTTTATTCTGCTTTGGCTCATTTCCCCAGAGATTTCCCCCAAACTTCAAAAAAAGATCTGGACCATTTTGAAATTTAAGTTTTTTTCCTTAGCCTAATAAATGGAAGGCTGATTGACCAATTTGATTGACGGTAATTTATTTTCCAGTCGGCACTTCTAGCTCTTTTGTATGCGCCTCAACAGCATGCTCTTCTTGATAAAATGTTTTGGGCAAAGCTAAATAGGAAGGGAGAAAGAGGGAGGGAGGGAAGGCGCTTGCAAAGTGCTGGAAGGTTTGAAGGAATTCCTCTGTGGGGAAAAACAACAAAGGAAGGTACCAGGAAACCAAGTATTAATTTCCCGCACCACCATTAGCCTGACACCTGTTAGCCCTGACCATTACCCAGAGCTGAGGGGGAAAAGGCTAATCTCTACCACATTTATATCAACAAACTCGAACAAAAAAGCTGCCTAATTATCCCATTGAACCTGTGTCAGCTTTAAGGCCGGCTTGGTTTCCCAGGCTGGCTGCCTGCCAGGACCAGCAAGCTGGGGTTCATAAGCTGCATGCTAATGACAACGTCCTTTCATTCCAGCAGCGGCATAATTGCCAAAAGCAGTTTACAGGCTCATTATTTTTATGGTCATATTTCAGATGACGAAGTCAAAGGTCAGCCCAGGGTTTACTTGGCGATGCATTGGAAATAGTTTGTTTAGCAGAGATTGCATCTCAGTGATAATGGTGGGGCACCTAAAATAGCTCTCTGTTTTTCCTGGGCTGTAAGGGGAGGATGACTGAGGAAGGAAGCAAAAATGACGAAGATGGACTGAGTATGGCTAAATGTTTAGTGGCTCTGCTATGCCTATTTTGCTTCTGCAGCTGGCGTTGGTGTGCTTCTCAGTAGTCAGCCTGGCTTGGTGATATGACATCCAAAGCCACAGGATTCATTTGCTTACAGTAGAGAAGATTTGAAGTCCAGGTCTCACAGTTGACATAAGAGTTAAATTCATAGATTTAAATTTAAATCAAAGTTAAATTAATAGATTTGGTCCAAAGATTAATTTCCTCCAAGCATTTATCTGAAAGGAGTGAGAGGAATGGTTGTTGCAGTGTTCTAGCTTCCTTCATCACAGGAGCTTGATATTTTGATTTGACTTTGCCTGTATCCAAAACTCAGAGATGTTTTGGATTCTTTACTCCCACTAGGTCAATGATGACACCTGATTTCAGTGGCAGAGATCAGGTTTGGACCAGAGCTTTCCTGCAGTGGCACTAACTGCTCGGGTCAATTTTCTTCATTCAAACCAAAATTAACTGTCTCCTTTGGCCATCCTTGCACTGGCAATAAATCACACTTACCAAGTAATTTATTTTTTTTTTAAATAAGCTCCCAGCTGTAGTTCAGGTCTTTAGTTTTTTGGCCAGTGAGAAAAGTTGACAGTGCCAGCTTTAGGGAGAAGTGGTAAGGAAAAAAGGCAAGTCAGCCCTCAGTTTGTCTCCAAATGCCTTTGGAGCAGTGCACAAGGTCTGAATTAAGGGCATGCTTAGTTTTCTGGCCATTTGTGCCAGGACTTACTTGCTAAACTATGTTTTGTGCAAGCAAGAAACCCAAGCAGACCATCTCCCATGCTATGGAGGGCATGTCCTGGGGCAGCTGGGACGAAGGGCGTGTGATGCCCACGGTGCTCCCAGACCACAGGCAGCCACTGTGAATTGCTGTTGGAGAATAGGGAGAACCAACATATTTGCACGATACTAAAACCTACAGGTTTAATACATGTATGTGTGCGTGCATGCATACAATAAAAGTGAATCCTTTAAATGTTATGTTCGTACACCAGCCTGAATGAGTATCAAGAGCCTGGGTTTTGCCATAATATTCTTTGGCTGCAGGGGCTGACTACTTAGATGTATATTCACATGTAAAGCAGTAAGAATACAATTAACAGAGACACACAGAGAAAATCACTGTCAGTTGGCATTAGTTTGATGATTAATATGAATTTTTTTTTTTTTTAACTTGCTTTCTCCCCATCCGTGCTGGAGATGTGTCATCCTAGCCTCTGGGAGAAGGAAAGTAAGATCGACATGTTTTTCTGCTTCTGTGGTTTCTATGGCTGTCAGTCTGGCACCAGTACACAATTCCCAAAGAACATCACACTGCCACTGTCTGGGTGGGTATATAAAGGGAAAGGAAGTGAACGCAGAGGGAAGGAGCTAAGCTGAGTGTACAAATATAACACCATAAGGAAAAACAGGCATCCTTTTCCTTACCGCCCATCCTTCTATCCTTTAGTATGGCGATTTCCACATGGACCAAATGACTGCTACGCAGCAAGCTCTCATACAGAAACTTCAGAATGAAAGTTGTGCAAAATAGCTTGTACTTCAAATGCAGAAACCCCCGTATCTGCCAGAAATTGGAATCCAAATGTTGTCACTTGTCTAAGAGAGAAATCACATATTCAAACACAAGTATGCGATGTGAAAGTTAAAGCAAGGGCACAGAAGAAATATTTCTAAAATACTTCTCCCAGCTTCACTGTGTATATTAAAAAAGCAAACGAAAACAGCATCTCTCTTTAAACTACGGTTGAATTATATTTACTATAGTAAAACTACAGGAGCTTGGTGCATTATATAATAATAAAAAAAATGCCAGTTTATTAAGTCAAATAGTAAAACTATAGTCAGTCTCCACTCTAACACAGTAATGTGGCAAACCATGCTGACTGTGGCTTTATAGTTTCTTTAGCATCTGCAGTTAGTTACAGCAGTTTTACTATCTACATTTCAATATAGTCTTCTGATTAAAACTCCTCATAGTTTTTTTATTAGATTTTTTGTCTACATATGTTTGATTTACCAAGACATTGTGAAATAGAGAAAGTTGCTTTGAAAGTTCCCTTGATGTCTTGAGTGGTTGGTAAAATACAGAAATAGGAATAGGACAATGGGAGGAAGTGAAAATCTTCTTGAACCTCCACCATAGCATGTATAATTGTGGGGGCAGTTTATCCATGGTAGATACTATGCTTATAGTAGAAATCAGTTTTCTTCAGAGGCAGCTGGGTCTGGTCACTGTGAGACAAAGGAGCCAGACTAGCCTTGGCTGGGGCCAGCTGGCTAATTCTCATATTTTGGTGTCACAACCCACATGGTCCTGCAAGTGTCATAAGAAACTATGGAGCAATTCTGTTGGGGTTAATGGCTAGAAACCTCTACTGACTTCGCTGTCAGGACAGTTGACTTATGTTTGAGCTGAACATGATATTCTGGCTCAAAAACTGGAGGCATGGGTTAACTGGGGAGGTAAGGGGCCAAAAATATCTAGATATTTTAGATCCTCTGGCTACAGAATAGGAGACTCTAGTGAGGATCACTCATCTCTTTCAAAGTCAGTATGTGGACCTCAGTGCTGCACTGTCTGTATTTCAGGTAAGGCCTTGAAAAGTGGGAGCCAGTGGACATTAGGAACCTATTACTGTGCTTCTTAATAAATTGTGATTTTCCTGCCTTTCATCAGTTTCCCTTCTCTTGGTTGCTGCCTAGCTGTCCTCATCCATCAACATATTTAGTGTTCCTGTTAAAGTGTCCCACACCAAAGTAGCTCTTCTCTGCTTCAAAAAAAAAGCCTTGGCTTCAGAGAATCAAGTGGAAAATATCCTGTTGATATCAATCATTAGGGAAAGAAGTGAGACAAATATCAGCTTGTAAAGATGTTGCCTGTGAAGTGGCCCTAACAGTGAAGCTGCCTGAGGTTCATGGAAGTTGCCATGGTTGGAGGATGCAGAAGGGACTGCACAACAGTCTCACACGGAGTCATATCTTAGGGGTGGGGGTTATCACACAGGGATACCACCCAACTTCCATTTATTTCACTTCCCACGGGACAGCCCAAAATCTCAGAAGGAAAAATCAGTTATCTTTCTCCTTCACTTCCAGAGACCCTTCCTGACTGTGTGTAGCTAAGGGCAGATGCAGGCATGCCAAGTTTACAGCCTTCTGCTTGATCCATACAGAGTGCACCCACTCCTCACTGCCTAGCAGGAAACAGCAATTATGGGGCCCTCCTGTGTTTTATATTTCCCTCTTTTTTCTCACTGATGTTCCCCCAAGATGGCTGGAAGGTGCTGAGACACCTTCAGTGTCTGTCAGCCCTCCACTGATGGACACCGCAAGTGATGCAGGGAGCTGTTTTGAGGAGCAGGGTATGGGCAACAAATTTCAACAGACACAAGAATCTGAAAGCCATCCACCTGAAGGAGGGGGTAACAGCCAAACCGAAAACTTTCAGGATGCTCTGGCTCTAAGAGGCTATCAATCCAGCATTATCAGAAACAGTTTAGATACGCACTTGTTTCAAATCATAGAGAGCCATTCCAGGGACCTCTGTGCCTTTCTCTGTTACCTTTTCTCTGCGGACCTTCTGGTTTTGGCAAAAATAATAAACAAGCTTTTTTATGGGTCATGCTATAGCTTTAGAAAAGTCAAGATGTGTTTTCTAGCACCAGTGTCACGTGGCAATTGTGAGGGATCAAAAATTTTTCCCTTGTTCTGTGTCAGAACAACATAGATGAAGGAGAAAATCTCATTTATATCCTTTCTTTCTGCCTCACTGCAAAGCTTCCGACCCCCAGTCAGTCCTCCCATCTGCATTGCTGCTTCAGGCTTGAAAAAAACAGTATGTGGTGCTTTTGGTCTACTTCTAACAAAAACAGACACAGAGTGCCAGTGGAGGTCCTGTCACATGTTTTCTGCAGATAAACAGAAAGAGACATTAGGGCAATGTAGGATGCTTTCGTTTACCTGCAGTACAAGCGCTGATAAGATACCTTTTTTAAAATTATTTCTCCTATATTTTACCTAAATATTAAAAAAAAAACACCTCATTTTTTTATTTAAGCAGCTGGTTTTTTTCATTCTTATGTGAAAGAACATTAATCATGCAGCTGTATTCAGGTCAAACATTTTCTAGTTTTGGACCTATTTTGTGTTATTGCAGTACAGATTTTAGTTGTGCCATATGTCAGACCTGAATGCAAATAATGAAAATACAGGGAATTCTAAGTTCAAGAAACCAACCCCATGCTAGGCCAGCTCAGAGTGAAGATTAAGCCCACTCACAGACATAAGCACAAAAACCAGTCTGGTTGCTCTTAGACATCAACTGAATTTTGGGGTGGGGTTGGGGGGGTTTTTTGGGGGGATGGCGGTGGTTTTTTCTGGTCCTTGAGTCATTTCACTGACAGGCAAACTCACAGTGGAAATCTTCTCTGGGTCATCTAGTAAAATTTCATTAAACCAGGCTCTTACAAGATTTCCTATAGGCTGACAGTTTCCCAAGAGCTTCTCTTCAAGTTATGGTGGGTTTTTTTGGAAGATAGTAAACACCTTAAACTAAACTTTCCACAGACGGAGAATCTGATTTACTGTATAGAGGGTTTAAACAGGCTAAGGGGTGACTAAAACTCATCTTGGTGCTCCAGATAATAAGGATAATATAAGAAAACCTTGCTGCAAGATTTTACTTGATGTGCTACATGTCCCTCTTCCTCTCCATCTTTGAGGAATGTTTACAAGTGTCTCATGTAAAAGCCAAGTCCCAAAGCTTATCTGCAACTGAATCTTTTGTTTGCAACTGCTTTAAAATGGAGGGGGAGTCCTGTGCATTGACACCAGTAAAACCATTACATAAACAAACCTTTATTTCCTACATTTCCTTAAGACTTCAGATCCTGCCTTATTTTTTTCTTCCTCCTAATGCTCCACTCATTAACAGGTTCATTTGATTCTTTCCTTGGGAATTCACCAGAGTTTGCCCTCAATCTCAGGGCAAATAGTTTATAAGTGACCTGCCGGATGGTGTTCGTTAACTGCTTCAGTCCCAACGGGACACTGATATACCCTTAATTAGGATGTGAAGGGAAAAACCTCCAAGTGCTCCAAGATGACTTGAAAAAGTTAGCTGAAAAAACCTAGCTGTTCATCTTCCAAGGTTCAAGGCAAAAGTGGAAAGGGAACAGGAAAAAAATCCCACATCAGGAGTGAAAAGGAAAAGCAGAAACATTAGGACGACAGTTACGCATTCTGTCACATTTTTTCTGTTGACCGTTTATTTTTTTGTATGCTATAATATAAATGAAGAGTTGAACTCTCCTAAGAATTATACTAGGGCACAGTGTGAAAGCACTTTCAGGTCTTTTTTTTCCCCTTCAGGTACAGATACCTGATATAGGTGCAGAGCAGCAATGCTCCTTGCCTCGTGGAAAGTACTTGTTTATTCAGACTGGTCCTCTTGAAAGAAAAAAGCCATGAGGTGCCTTACACAATCAACAGGGTACCAGCCTGCTGAACCAGCTGTAGTTTGGCGATGCACAAGGGTTCAAGCCCTGACACCCCTTTCCTGTGAAAGGCTGGAGAATTGGGGTGGGAGAATTTGACTTTGGAGCCATAGCTTTAAGAAAATGAGCCCATTTGGCCAGCCGCTGGGAATGTGCTTACCTTTAAACACCTTGGCAAGTCCTGCACCCTCACAGAAGCACTTTCCTAAAGTGTGTCTGTTGTTCCAGCCATCAGTGATATTATGTGTCTCTCTCGCACTTGTTACATTTGGTTGAGATTTAACACACTACTGTATATTAATAATCCTGTAATGTAATAACATCAAGGTTATTCCCCGTAACACAGAACAGATGGTGGCACCCTGGAAAATGGTGCTTTATCAAGCAGTTCTGTGAGGAATTGATTTTTCTTCTTATCCTTTTTTCTTCTTGGGAAATTTTCTTCGCTTTCCAGTACTTTTTGAAGAGTGTGATCTGATTGATTAAGGTCCTGTTTATGTATTTTCCATTTTTCAGCCCTCCGTGGAAGGAGAGATGGGTGGGGATCCTCTCTCTCACCCACTCCCGATTACTGGGCTGCAGACCCACGGTCCCTCCTGCCCCTTGCTCCAGCCAGGGGATTTGCAGACACCCATTTCAGAGACTCCAGCCAACAGCAGTACGATGCAAGGCACTGCACTGCTCAGCCTTGCAAGACAGGGGCGTTTGGGGCTTATACAAGAGCCAAACAGATCTGACAAATATATTTGCCTGGGACTATGGATTGCCAAAGATGCCCGCAAAATGGGATGAAGTACAGTTTCAAGGACCTCTCTACAAGGTTTCTTAAGGTCCTCGGTGCTTGTGGTGGGGGTGTCCCCCCAGCTAGTGCTACATGAACAGCTCAGGAAGCAGAGTAGTCCTGTGGGCACAGGTCTCTCTGGAGTCTATTTCTTGATGTCTTTGTTATTGTTCTGCAGATAATGTTGCTTTTCTCTTGGCATCTGAAATATCTCAGGGTCTCTAGCCTGCCCAGCATGGCTTTAGCACACCTTTAAGCGACCATATTCTGCCCAAGCTCCACTTAAGTGACCCTGAAGTCCTTCTGCAGACCTGAGCCACACTGAGCTCAACCATGAAAGTCTGCTAAGCAGGGATAATGGGTGCGTTTGAGCTTCACCTGTTCAATTCTCACCAGCACTAAGCTTTGCAGATGTAATCCTAAAATATTAACACTGGGCTGTGGGGAATCATCTTTTATTTAGGGCTCTTCCTGGGTTTCTTAAACATTAATTTACCTTCCTAGCTACCCTTGTAGCCAGCACACTTCTAAAGGCTTGTCCTGATTACTTGTGTGCTTTACAAGCATGTCACAGACCTGACTGCATGCTATGTGTTAGTTTTGGGGATAACTTAACATATTTGATATGCTTGCTCTCTATTTTCACTATCACAAGTTTTCCAGAGAGGAAGTAGCCCACCCTATAACCTCTGCACCTTCAACCTCTCCAGTTATTACTAATGGTCCTCATTCTCCTTCGCCTTCCTCTACTTGAGCCTGGTCTTCCTGGATGGGAATGACCTCCCCTCCACCCCCACCTCTTTTATTATTTCCAAGACATGCTATGCATGAAACTGCAAACACCTGGCAGACATTCCATGGAGCGATCTGTAGTGCGTCTCCTGCACTGCACAGGCATCTGAGCTGAACCTCGTTTTAGGGTTCCCAGAGGTCCTCTCAATCAATAATCCATGTATTTTTATGAGAGCTAGATTATGGGGATTTGCAAAGGGGGTGATTAAGTAATGCTTCAAAGAACAGTTACTACTAACACCTGCAGCATTAATAGGGATCTATTAATAGAAAGTGCACAATTTAGTAATAATCCCTTATTCATAGAAATGCCCCTTGATTTATGCTCTTCAAAACAGACAATACTTTCCATATATCCAACTGGATTTAGATAGATGTGACTTCAACATCTGGCTGAGTGATGACATTTCAACTATGCAGACGTCATGCAGGGGGCCCAGAACAGTTAGCTAGAAAAGGGATAATAATCATGCTCCTTACATTGCTCACCACCTGCACGTTCATGCTGTGTGGAAATGGTTTCCTGTGCTGATCTATCTCAGGTGGTTATCTGCAGGTGCCCCAGCGAGACAGTCTGAGCATTGTCAATCACTGTCCGGGCACTGGGGAAACCAGTATTAACTCTTTTGCTGGTGTGATGAGGTTAGACACAGACTGAATGTCTGGGATGCAGCCTATCCTACCACAGTCCTGAACATGTGGGCTGATGGGTTTCCCCCCCAAAAAAGACTTTGAACTTAAGATAGGATGCATATAGAGATCTTTTTTTTAGGACAAGAAAAGAGCATCACACAAGTGAGTGCAAGCTCTCTGAAAGGCAGATCTCTGAAACTAATAATAACAACTTACACTTAGCCAGTACCTCTGCCTAGCTCTGTGCTGCCATCTGAAACACACAGAGCCATTGGAGGGTTGAATTCATCCATTGCTCTTGTGCTATACTGGGTTTTGTCTCTGTTGCTTATTTTCCTCATACTGGTGAATTGGAGATTGTGTAAAGCTCTTCCTCTCAATAATTTTGCTCTTTGTTAAGGTGACTCTGATCTGCTAGATTGCTCTGTGTTGCACAAGTAAAATGGGACCAGAAAACAGATTCATATAGATGGCCTGCAACTTCTCTGAAAGCAAAATATTAGTACTGCAAACAAATAACTGGGATAGATTCAGCCCAGCTGAGTCCAAAATGTCTGTCACCTTCCATAAGCAAAGTGCTCTAGGTTCCAATGCGTTTTGACATTGGGACTCTTCTCCTAGCTCCAGAAATAGTCTCTCCCACTCCTGTTTGGCCTTGCACTTTTCAGTTCAGTAGGCTTACTCTGGATTTATGCCATCATCCCTGAGAGCAGACTAGATACTCAGCAGCCCCCGGACAGCTTAATTAAGGGCTGGAACTCAGCATAAATCCATGCAAACTCTTTATTGTTTGCTTTTGTTTTGCTTTCAAGGCAGAGATCATGACGACAGGTCACTCCTGGATACTCTATAAATTATCTGACGGATGAAAGTAATTTTTCAATGACATGTAGCTGTTACTCCAAACCAAACTTTGATATACTTCTGGGTAAAGTCTGTTGGGAATGTCCAGGCATTTCCAAATCCTGTCGGTTTTCTTGTCTGTTTGAGTGGGAAGCAGTTTTGTTTTGTTTTGTGACGTTCCCCATTCCAGTGTACTGCACAGGTCCTGCCTCCATAAGGCACCCCTCCAGTATTGCCTTTCTCCACCTTCAGCACTCTCAGAAACATTGAATTTAGCCTGGCTGTGTCTAAATGCAGTCAGTGTCAGGGATAGATGAAGGTTCACACTGATTCATGTTGGACCCAAAATACTTCTTCTGTCACTAATTAAAAGCCCTACTTTTTTTCAGTGCCACCATGAGTGGTCCCTGTCACCAGAGACTCTGTCCACATACAAAGGCAGAGCTTTGCTGGGGGCATATGGACCCAATGTCCAGATCTCAACCATCAAAAAAGAGAAATTATACTATTGTGAAAATGAGGGCATGATTTGGGGACTGAAATGAAAATAAGTTAGCCTGGATATATCTGTCATGCTTTTCAGCTGGAGATATTTAATCAAAAAGTGACTTTGTAATGATGATGCAGTCAAGTTTAAACATAGGTAAAATGGACTTCCTTGTTTCTCATCACCTACTTTGGCCACAAAGTGAGGAAGCTTATTCACTTCTTCTTGCCCCATACCTCACAGCACTGCACACTTAGACATCTAATGCTATTAGTGGGAGGCCACTCTACCCTTTATTCCACCATGATTAGTGATTTTGAACAGGAGAGACAACAAAACTGTCCTGTTTATTAGTAAGAACTTTCTAACAAATATCGTAGTACATAAAATAGTGGTATGAGCGACTCTTGGAAAAGATCTTTCTTCTGCACACAGAAAGCTCAAGCATACTTAGACTACTTCTGTCATTTAACCCATCACTTCCCGAGTAGGATATATCTCAGAATCTATAGAGAGGCCATAATGTGCAAGGAGACCCAGAATGGATTAAGTTAGCATGAAATGTATGTAGTCACGAGATCAAGACCCTATAACATGCAAGAAATATGCAACGAATAATATACAATACACTATACTTCTTCAATACACATCCTGCTTTATTTTCCAAAGAGGAGAGAATTTTAGAGTAAGGAAAAGCTATCCATGCCCTCTGGAATGCAGAACGCAGGCTAATAATTTATATCCTCATCAAGCAGAATTTGCTGGTGGCTGCTGAGATGGCTTTTTCGGTGAGGTTTCTTAAATATGGGTTGTCTTTCTGTTCCTGCTAGATTGTGCTCTTAGCAAGTCACTTGCTGGTACTTTAAGAACTTCTGTTATGGGGCTGCAGAGCCGCAGAAATTCTACTTTTACAAATCAGGTAAATCATAAGGAATTTTTGTTGGTTTGTGGTTTTTGAAATCCTTTAATGGTTCTACTTTTTTTTTTTAAATGACTTGTGTCCAGACTTCGCATTCCCTGCAGGTCATGAGACACACACTGTGTTTAGCAGTGATGCCTGCTGGAAGAGTTTCCGTCTGCTGCTTGTCATTATAAGTGATGTGCTGCTAGGCAGAAAGCTACAATTTGGCTGGTTGGTGTTTGTCACTGCCTTCGAGAGGAAACCTCTTATCTAGAAGCTAGGGGGAGAGCTTTCCAAATTCACTGTCTTACGCAAGCCAACTACAGCTTATCACTCCCCATGTGTCTTGCTCTGTCTGTGGACCCCATCCATTTCAGGCTCTGAGCTCTTCTTTCATGGAAACAATTAAAAAAATCTCTTTTTTACTGAAAAGGAAAAAAAAAAAAATCTGTCTTTTGGTGTGGCAAAGAGGGAGCTATCTTTTGCACTCTGCTTCTTAGTAGACCTGTCAGGTTCTAAAAGACTGAGAAATTACTGTTAGGAAAACCTTAGGATAAATAAGATGGTAATTTCCCCTGCAATCTCCTACCCTTCCTTTAGGTGGGACAGAAATGTAGCTACACTAAGTAAAAATGCTCAAGATGGATGAGTCTTGGGTGCAGAGATTTTAACATATCTATTTTTAAACAAGACCCCTCTGGAAAGTGGCAGTGGGTTCTCCAGGGGTACAGCCGGCATCATGCAGGTGGGAGGGAGATCTGCAGCCAGAAGAACACTCCACAGACAGCCATGCCCCCAAGGCAGTAGGTGGGAGAACAGCAAAGACAGCAGTCAAGGTCCCTGCATAAGGGAAAGCTGCTCTGTCCTGCACATGAGTAATCGATTCTCCTTACCTGAGCCCAACCCTCACCCCCCCAAAACACACATAAATGAAGAGGAAACAGGATCCAGCCCTCCCAAGGGCAGCAAGCATCCTTGTAAAACAGGGTCTTTATGGGATGAAGGAAAAGAAAGTTGTAGGGGCTCCATCTGTGCAATAAAATATTTAAATATACTCTGGGACCAAATCAATAACTATTCATTTAAACCAGGCTTGCTGCTGTTTTCGTTTATATTAATATTACCCAGTATTAGAAAGACCAAAAGAGTAATCCAGCCAGCTTGTCTGGCCTTCTACCCATTGGTCAGCCATTGACCATCAAGGCAATTCTAAACCTCCTACCCCACCAGTTCATGCCTCAGTTTACCTGCCCACAGACAGGACAGAAACCTCATCAAACTGAGAATCAGTGACTGTGCAAAAGGGCTTTGGATAGTTGGATATCGTGCATTGGAAGGACACTGGAAAAGGACTTTAAAATGTTGAGTCAGCAGAGGTATGGTTATTAAGGCAAGCTGAAGATCTGCTCTTTTTGGTCAATACATCAATTACATTACATCCATTTACACTGAATTTTCACCTTGTCTTTACTGTCATTAATAGATCAGAGCCTTCTCTGCTGTAAAGAAGCACAGCTCTGTTAGCTTTTTTGTATCAATTGAAGATCCTGACAGAGTAAATGAGAACAAGTCCCAGCCTCCTGTAGGATGAAGGCAAAAGTTATATTACAAATTATAGATTGCTCCAAGGGAAATGTGTCCATTTCAGGAAGCCTCCTGTCAGCTTGGAAGCCACCATTACTAGCTAGGGACGCGTTTCCAGGAAAATATCTCTCGTTATATCTGTTTATGTCTTGAAGACTCCTGAATGTACTTGATTTTGTTCACTTTCTCAAAGCGCAAGTGCAGCCTTTCCACTTATAACAGCCATTTTCTTCTTGTACCTGCTTTGTTTTAAAACTTGGCTTTTCTGGGAGACAAGTTAGAAGGTCAAATGACATGGTATTTCCTATAATTCAAAGTTTGAATGGGAGTTGACATATTCTTCAGTGGTTACTGCAGGAGAACCAGCATTCACAGCTCAAGTCACACGTATTTACAGCACCAAAGAAGTGCTGTGCTCACTGTTCAGCATCTTTTTGCATGATTTTGACCTCTCAAAAATTCATCCTAAATTCAGTTTTTTAATCTGCTTAATAACTGCTTCAAGAGCCAGATGACTTAGATTACATGGACATCACCCAGCAAGAGGTTCCATTTTACGATCTTTGCAATGCAAGATGTTGCTGCAGAGCTCAGGACAAGAGAAGGGTCCAAACTACAACATTCAACTTTGAATTTCAAATATCCTGAAGGCTGAGGGGATTCAGTTCTGGGATTGTATTCATCTCCTTCTCTGTTCAGATCTACTAAAAAATTTTAGGCTCCTTTTTCTGGTGCTGTAGTCTTTTAATGAAACATCAAGGACTCCAAGGAATGAGGACTGATATTACTCTGTACACGTGGTTTCCAAGAACATCATAACATGAGGAGGTCTTTTCTGTTAAGGAGCACAGGTTGCCTGAACTAAAGATATTCTGCCAGTTGTTACTGGTGTGTAGTCTGCACAACACAAAAGGGGATTCTCATCACTGAGCCATGATACACGCTCCTGCCAGCAGCTCCTCTTCCTCTTCACCCTATTCTTTTGATTGAAGTCAAGGCTTCTAAGTCTCATGTTTTTTCATGTATGCATACATATCCTTCTATTTGCAATTCTGTCTGGAATACGTCAGTCTTAGAACTGTTATGCCAGATACGGGTGAGATAAATGCAGTCATCGTAAAGTTATACCAGATTTCTGCCAGCTCTCAGGGTGCAGGTGAGCATGTGAATGCCTCAGCTGGACCCTGAAGTTAAAGTAAGAAAATGTTTATTAGTTTCATTCTCACTTTTTATCTGAAGAAGCATTTTCTAAATTAAAAGAGTTATATTGCTAAGCTCTTTAGAGTATAAAATAGACTTGGACAACAGAACCTGGTAATACTGCATGTTTATAAATTTACTCAACCATGTTCTGAGCCATGTCCCTTCTAAGTTAAAAAAAAAAAAAAAAAAGTTATGCAGTCACTTACTAACCCCTAATGCATTTTAATATTAAGCAACCCAACCTATTTCTTTGGCTGCTGCTGTATAAAATGAGATCACTGTTGGCTGCAGATGCATACTAGAGTAGGACTGTTGAAGAGTGTCTGCTGATAATAAGGATATCTATTCACAGCTGATAATACTAGTTAGCACTTCTGTAGCACTTTTGTGCATACTCTCAAATCACTTCTCATGCAAGTAATACTTTTCAATCCCCTCACCATACCACAGAGATCTGAAAGAAATCTTATTCAAGTCACCCATATAATAGGCCACACAGTGAAGAAGCCAAGGAGAAAATTCCCTGACATTGGCTGGACAACACTATTTATTTTAAGCTTTTATTACAATGCTTCCAAACCATCTCCAACATTTTCACGGTATTTTATTTTATAACATTTTGCACAGATCTGCCTGCTAGAATAGAAAACACTTTAAGAGATTCAGTACAGTGGAAAGTTATGTTCCACCTACAGCACATTAATCAGTATGTTTATTTAAACCTAAATGCTTGAAATGTGCTTGCCTTATCAAAAGTGTGCTGACTACACTAACAAATGCCTTCTTCTGGAAATATAGCTCCATAAAGCATATATGACCTGCCAGCACTGTCCATTCTTTGTACTAATTATGGGCTCCTCCCTAGGGGTTGGAAGTTGTTTTTGGTTTTCTTCAGGATTCAACATTTCAGATGCTAAACCAAACCACCTGTGCCTGCAAAATGGATAGAGATCTCAGGCAAACTGGTCATCTTTCATGATCTTTCCATTTCTTCCGCTTTGGCCAGAAATACAAAGCCATTAGTCTCATGCTATCGTGGTGCCTCTAGTCCTGGAAGAACCAGAGGCGTTCAAGCCTTGAAGGATGTACTAAGGGAAAAATGCAATTGAAAATCTGTTTTCTTTTTAACTAGCTTCAGAAATTGTTTGAGCTCTGACAAAATTGCACAGTTTTTTTAATTTTGTTTAACCTGCTTGCCTGATTTTATTTTGTTTTACCTGCTTACCCGAGCCTGTGCCATATGGGTAAGGACTGCTACCTTTGCAGCTGATGGAAGGAACCTGATGCTCTGTTAATTACAGCATTTCTGTGGCTATGTGGTCAGAGAAGTAGAGCTAATTTGAATTTTTTGTTGTGTAATGACGATTTGCCTAAAGAAGAATTTTGCAGCAATACGTTGATCTTGACAGAGGTGTCATTGGAAAGGTTTCTTAGGAACATGATGGAATTTTTATCCAGAGTCACTCACAGAGCAACAATGTTATATTTCCCATATGCTCAGTGTGTGCTCTGACATGTCAGCTTCTCACATCCTTGTGCAAGTGCCTTACTAACAGATCTACTACTCCTTGTTTTCTGCTTCTTATTCAAATGTTTGTTTCCTATTTCGTTTCCTATTCCACAATACGATTAAATCTCCTAGATAAGGAAAAGCACTTGTTACCTAATGTTATCTCAGTGGGCTGTACAAGACCTTCTAGCCAGCCAGAGACCTCAAATCCCAGCTCTTTTAGGGCATGCCCAGTTTGCCCATAGGCTCAGTAAGCTTGTTTTACAGCGTCACCGTGTTTGCTTCAACACCACAGCATTAGTGTCTTTGCGCTTTAAGCATCATAGAGCCTTTTCTTTGCGCTCCCAGCACACTGCTGCAGTGAAGAACAGGAATTCTGGCCCACAACCAATGTTTTTCTCATGAAAAGTGCTAAGGGATCATTAGGGTCCACCCAGACCAGACAAAACTCTCATTTTTAAGGTTTCATCTGAAACACCCACCCACTGTGAAGTGAACGGGACTGAATTTATCTTGAGGAAGATAAAGGCTGAGTCAGCCCAGCTGGGACTTGGACCTGTGGTTAGAGAAAAGTTAGACACACCACATTTGAAGGTTAAACCACTAAGACATCCCCATGAGCTAAGGTAAACATACCATCATTTACCCTTCCTATCTTTTGCTTGCCAAGCTATGTATTATGTGCATAGCAAAATATGCATATAACTCAACTGCTGGAACAAACATGGGAGACTCGAAAAAAGCCAAAGTACACTCTAGCTGGCTACATTACAGCAGACGTGCACCCTTATTCTCATAAAAGGCAAAACACTGCAGCCTCAGTTTCCTAGAAGGGTCTTCCACCTCCACCACAGATTGAGTTTGGGCCCCTGCCCCAAACCCGCACTTTGGGTAGAGCAGACTCCTTTCAACTCAGCAATGCCACAGCATAACGCAAACTGCTTCTTTGTCTGAACCGTCTGATGGGGAAGACAAATAAGGGCTGGGAAGATTGTTCTGAAGGGAATACAAGTCAGCTACATTTAAGCCTGCAGAAGAGAAGCTGTTCAGGCTTAGTGCCTAACATAATAACAGGAGGAGAAACCGGGTCAGGAGCCATTGCCCTCCAGAAGCTCAATCCTCCTACTGAAGTCAAGAGAAAAATTATCATTGACTGCAGTGGGACAGGAACTAAGCCTTGGAGAGAGAAAAGGAGAAGTACCTTTAGCAGGGCTGGCTTAGAAAAGCCTTCGCCTCCTGCTTTCTCCATGTTGTTTCTCAAAGAGCGCTCCCCGCCAGCAGCTGTGTTTGCTCTGTCGAGACTCACCCATCCAGAGTAATTCACCTTGATCTCACTGAGGAACTGATGGGAAAAAGAGGTCAGGCAGCGAGAACCATGAAAAGAAACAGTATCCACAGATGGAACTGCATTCCCATTTTTTCCATCTCTCTTCCCATACCCGGAGCTTTCAGCTTTCACTGAGGAGCCAGCATCAGTGATGTTCTGGCGCAGCATACTTCGCGTGCTCACCTTTACCCACCGTCTCCTTGACCTCTCCATCCACTGCACCGTGTTGCCTTACCTAATTTATTGTCTGTGCATCACATTTAAAATTCTTCAGCTCAAGAATATCAAACATGTGCTGGATAATTTAATTCTGGTTTAACACTAAAAACAAAATGGTCTTTATTTTTAGGCAAATTATTAAGTTCTAGGCTTTGGGGTTTTTTTTACAAGACATTAATATCTATTAAAACTGAGTATGTTTTCCAGGTGCATAGTTTCCTCTCTGAAAGGATTTCTTCTTTGAGTGTGTGCTTAAGAAAAGTCTGTAGCTCCAGCTCTGCTCACAGGATCCTTTCTCTTTAAATGTACATGAATATATTTGCCTTGGCTGTAGAGACCAGGCAGTATATAAGATATATTCTATACCCCATGCTTTGCCAGGCAAACTTCAACAAGTTAATCTTTTACCCTAGGCTTCATTTTTCTGAATGTGAAATGGGGATAATATGGAAAAAAGGTATCCAAGCTCATAACAGAGCCACCTGAAAACGCTGGGTTAGGGTGTTAGAGTGCACATTATCCCCAGTCCTCTATCATGTCATGGCTGCAATGTAACACACATGAGAGCTTGCCTGGTTTTTCAAGGCATACACGTTTGCTTCATGAATGATGTAGCCTCTCTCTACAAGCCCCATATTTTGTCTATCTTCACATGTTGGCATGAAGCAGGAGAGCATGGAGAGGATGAGATTCAGCCCCAGTTATAGAGAAAGCCTGGGCCATTGCCTCATCTTCCAATCCCTTAGCACGTTGCACAGGGATGCCAGCTCCTCCTAACATGTGGGAAAGGGTGATCCCTTGGGAGAAGGCACATACTGCACTCGTGAATGCAGAGATGGACATGTCACCCAATTACTTATCACTCTTTCTTATCCTGCAGGCTTTTCCCGAGGACGGGGGTAGGGGGTGGGTACAGCAGCACAGAGGTTGCTCCAATGCAGCCCTGATTCACTGCTTCCCTGCAGTGGTGCCCCTGTGGTTGGGTCCTGCTGTTTGACACCCTCTGGGTATGAAAGCCGACAGCTTCACAAGCCTGCTCGGTGCTAAGCTGCTCGTGTGAGGCAAACTGCAGAGAGCTGTCAGAGGGGGAAAGGCCATCCTGGGTAGCCTCTGCGGAGCAAATGTGCTGCCCAACTGGCAGCTGCTGGGAGGTCGGGTTTCAAAATCACCTGCTCTAGCTGAAAATACAGGAACGTGCCTGTCAGTCACTTCCCAGTAATTACTCCAGACTCATCTGCATCTTCCCCAGCTGCATCCTAATTGAGGTTTAACAGGTTTTATCCTGGGTGTTTGAAAAAAAAGCTTAAGAAGTTAAGAATCAAGCTAATTAACATAACACCTGGGTCAATTAATAATAGCAAATGTTTTACACTCCATTGGAGAGTCTGACTGTGCAGGCCACACACCCCTGCCGGAGCCTGACACTGCCTTGCTCCACCAGCAGAATGCTGCAAAGTGCATCTCTGACCCAGATCACCAAATGTAGCTGTGAGATTGAGCAGCGTTCCTTTTGCCATTCTCAGGCGCAGCCCTCAACACCTCCAGCTCCTGGCAAACACAAACTGAGCAAACACAGCATTGAAAGTTGCCTCTGACCACTCTTTAGCCTTTCTTTAACTCTATTCCTCTTCAAAAAAACACAATCTAGGACACTACTACAGTCAGAGGAAAATGGAAGAGGGATACCCTCCTCATTGCTTGCTACTAATAAGAAAAATATTTCCTAAGTATGAAAAGCATTAGTCTCAGCATAATGTTTCTTTTATGCGTCTGTGATTGCAAGGGAACTGTGGTGTAATGCTAACACAGAAGCAGTGACCAGAACAAACCTTGAGAATAATGGCTCCAAAGACTTTTCATGGCTTGCTGTAAAGTATTTATTAATTTGGTTAAGAGATGGCCTTATGC
The DNA here is from genome assembly GCF_031877795.1 of Strix aluco. Taxonomy (NCBI): domain Eukaryota; kingdom Metazoa; phylum Chordata; class Aves; order Strigiformes; family Strigidae; genus Strix; species Strix aluco. The sequence goes on from NC_133933.1 coordinate 25,744,529, forward strand.
CATATCCTGAATCTGACTATGTCTAAGAATTTCCTTGGATACTCCCTGGAAAGATTTACCATTCCCATTACATGATAATGGGACAACCCAAAAAACAGATCAAAAGATGGGCATTTTCAGAGGAAAAAATACTATCTGAGGCTGCTGTCTTCCTCACTTAGTCATGGCTATGTACAACAAACTTAACTCTGCTCCTCAAGTTGCATTTGGGACTTTGTTTTTTCTGGAGTCGTTTGCAATCTGAAAAGACATCCAATTTGCTAAGCGGAGGCTGTTTGTAACTGTGGGAAGCAAAACTCATTTCTCCACTGAGGCTGATTCTTCTGTGCCTTCACTCTAACCACTTCTTGGTTTGCTGCTATTTTTAATTGCAATGTAGCTAAAATAAATAAAATGTTTGCCTACAACAGAAAAAGGAACAGCTTCAACCTCCAAAACGGAGGTGGCTATTGTCATCATAATTTGCCGGTCTGTGGGAAACTGGGATGACAGTTCTGGCCCAGCCCAAATCCTCTTGACTTCTTTTGACCAGAAGATCCCCCCCTTTTATGCCCACCTATGCCTGGTCATAACTGGACATCTCAAATACAAGCACACCAGAAAGAGCTGCCTTAAACACAGCATCAGGCCACTTGAATAACTTAGACCAGGCCCATCAATCTGTGAGCTATCATTCTCCCAAAAGAGACCGCATAGAAAACATTAAGTATTCAGCAATACATCAGCAAAGCTAAAACTGTTTTAGAGCAATAACATGAATCACTGTTTGGCCATATGTTCCAGTGTCTGATACTTTCCTAAGAAGACTGTTGGAATATCATGGTATTTACAGCACTGGGAGATAGAACTGGGTTTGTACCATGGCTATTAGATGATAAATGATTAACTATAACCTTGCAGAGCTGTGCACCGTAGCAGTACTACACGTTGACTTCTATGTTGGCAGTTTTTCCAGACAATTACCAAAGACATGGTGAAGCCCTGCAATGCTAGGTACCAGCAGAGCCTGAATGACAGTAAGGCATTAGTGTTTCCGCAAAGAAACTCATATCCCTCTCCTAAACCCAGATTTCTACATGCTTGTTTGCTCTAAATCAGGGCTGTGACCACAAAGGCCTGGCAAGCGGTACTGGTGTTTTTCCATACTCCCACTATTCTTTCAATCTTTATTTGTTATCTGTTTTGTTTATGGTTTGTTGCAATAATAGCTAACCCCTAATACTTGTCTTAGGAAGGTGGGAGCATCTCGCCTTTATGATTTACTGAGTTGATCCTAGTATTCATCCGAAGTTAGTAAGCTGGGATCTTGGCTATTTTTTTTATTAGTGTTGTTTTTGTCATTACTGATAGCACTGCTGAAAAACAAGGCAGAGTTAAATGACAACGGAGGAACAGTTTCTTTTTCTTAATATAACACCATTCTACAGGGACTTGGAAAAGGATTTAGATGAGTCGTGTACAATAACACTGAGCACCTTCCAAATACAGTACTTTGGTGAAAGTTGTTCATTACTTGTTTAATAAAGATCATGTGCCCTGTTATAAGCATCAAAACTGCAGTCCATTAATCTTGGGAGAAATTTTCCCTCCAGTTCAGATCTTGACTTGAGGTGGAGGGAAGGGGGGCAGGGAATGGTCATTGAGGGTTTTTTCCACTTTCAGGAGAATGGCATGTTCCTCAGGGAGACAGTAAATTGAAATTAAGGCTGTTTCAGTTGGCCTACAGGATATGCCTGCAAATGTAGACATATCGAAATGGTGAAAAAGTCTGTCTGTGCCCATTCATATAAAGTGAATGGGTTGTAATGTTCTCCAGCCCTTGGGAACGGTGGCTAGATTGAGGAAAGAAGGCAGGAAGAATGAGATGGATTTGACATAAGTATATTTAAGTGCACTGAAGGCTTTCTCTCCTCCCTGTGGTTTAATGGTATATTCCACTGGGGTCTACAAGGAAGAAAGAGAGTGAATCCCTACAGCTTTCCTTTTTAAGGATAACAAATCTTAAAACAGGTGTGAGCACAGAAAGATCCTCTTACTTGTTGTTTTTAAGTCATTCTCAGCCAGCCGGCATTCTGTGTGTATTATTATCATTCCACAGAGTGAGCACTGGGGAGAGGGGACCAGGAGGGAAAGAGGACCTGGAAAAAATAAATGACTGCAAATGAATAATATGAACTAAGTATGCTGGTCATGCTCTATGAAATTTATTACACTGTGGTTACCAAGAAGACATATTAGCCAGAGTAAAAAGAACAGAAAATAAAAGGTTGCAGTGTAGGGAAATACCTTCTTGCCTCTTGGCAACGTCTGAAACATGGGAATAAGCGTGACGGGAGCTCAGGCTGCTGAACAGCTTCCCTAGCTGAGGGGGCAGGCTTAGGCCGTCTGAGCATGGAAAGGTGTGCTCTGAATTTGCTTTCAATAAAATAACAAGTGTGTGTGCATGGGCAGGGGGGGACTCCCTTAGATGTTTTGTCTGTGGCCAGTGAATTTGTGGCTTTTCCCCATAAGCACTGATCCTGGCACTGCCACCCCCAGGTGGGGCACAGGAGAGCCAGCGGCACTATCTCAGCTTGTATTTTCAGAAGCCGCTAGTGAAGTTCTCCAGGTCCTCCCTCCAGGAGGACCCAAAATGGGACACTCATTGACTAGGACCCACTTTCCAGGACTCCAGCTTGCTGTGCACTCTGCTCTGGATTTTAAAGCAGATGCCTGAATGTGGATTCCTGCTTAGAAAGAGGGGCTAAGCACTGGCTGGCATCTCTGCCTCTTCTTTCATGCTTCCTGCCCACCTCCTCCAGAGAAGACTTGGACAGACAGAGCAGAATCCAGTTGTTGCTTTGAGGGTCCTAGCAAGGTTTATGAATCTTTCCCTCCTGTGGGAGGGTGTCATCTGAAGTCAGGACGAAAACCTTAAGGGGAATTAAAAGCATAGTAGGTCTCACTGAGTCTCTGGGTGTTCGGAAATGTCTACTGGGAGATTTTGCCATGGTTCTCATAATCCCGGTGAGGACTAAACGGTCAGTGATTTTAAGGAGAACGATCTGCTGACCCACGGGAGTTCACAATATGGTAACTCTTAATAAACAGGAAATAAAATTAACTTTCTTACTCCCATTCCAAAGTGTTTACTAAAAGGAGGAGAATAAACCCCAAGCTCCAGAGCAGGCTGCCCCAAGTGGTTGGACCTTTGAAACTTGGAAGGGAATTTTACAACCTTTGCCCATATGTTTCTGCCCCCCTTCAAAAGTCTGGCAGCTTTGCAGAGGTTTCCCCTTATAGTTGTGAATTTCACATGGAAATGTAATGGTTTCATCAGGAGTTCTGCGTTTCAGCTGTAATAAAAGAAGAGATAGGAATCAAAGACAGTTGTTCCAAGGGAGTGGAGTCTGTAGTGTATAATTACAAGTGCCTCAGCCAAGGGCAGATGCTTGAACTATTTCAATTCTTTTATTACTCTCTAGAACACAGCCAGTGAAATGTTGCTAACGTACAAGGCTGCAATTGCCTCTCTTGTTTTGCCTTCTCTTTTTTCCTTTTGTTCATATCTTGGACAGGCAGGGAGAAAGCAATGCTCTTTCCCTGGACGTAGCCCAACAACACTATTCTTCAGTGAAAGGAATTTTCACCTCTAGAAAGTCAGCACCATTTTAATCCCAGGTAAGATTTTATGGGTTTGCCATGAGCTACCTGAGAAGTTTTTTTGGCTATGAACAAGAGGGACCACCATGATTACCTTCAGTCAGGCTCAAGTGCAAACCCAAGGAAATATGTCACAGAAGCTAAAAACATTGGGTTTTTTTGATGTGACACTATTTTATTATGCATAATCTCTGCTTAATTAGTTGGTCTCTGTGCTACCGTTGACACAAATATAAAACAGTCTGCTTGTTTAAATTTCATTGTTGTTGACACAAGTGGGAAGGGTATTCTGAGTCCAGGTTTCTAATGAGGATTTGTCTTAGGCCAGCTAAAGTGGACCTGGATTTCATTTCTCTGGTTTGTTTCAACAGTTGTCTCCATTACATGCTATAATTCCTGCATGTAGCTTTTTCAACCTGGCATAAGGACAATAGGTAATTCAAATATCTATATTGTCCCTGCACCCTATAATGGTATTACAATGACAATTTTATTACTCTCATAAAATTTTTGCAACTTCCCCACAGCACATTGTAATTTCACCAATGGTTGTAAAAGGTCTTAAATTATATTTGTACAAAATTGAGATGAATGGGTTTTAGTATTAATGCATTTCTCATTGTGTAATAGGAATTTTTGTCCCTTTCCTTTTGCCAAGTGCAGAGAAAAAGCAACTCAGTTCAAGTATTTGTCAACTCCCATTAGAAACATTTAATACTAATAAAATTTATGGATTTAGTTTCCAAAGGATACTGCCAGCGAAGTTCATGATTACTAAATCAGTACTTAAATACAACCATTGTTCACCTTATAAATTTATATATGTTGTTTGACATGTATAAAGTGCAGCTTTGGAGGCTGAGTCAGCAGTGGAGGATCTTTTTGCTTAATTCAAGCTTACAAAAGAAAAGAAAACTTATTACCAACAAAGCAGCAGCAATATGTAAAATGCTCCATAAATGTTTCCTAGGAATGGTGGGCAAAATCCTGGATCAAAGAGCAGGTGGTGCTTGCTCTGTTCCTCTAAGCAAGGCACTGCAAATTAAGCTGCAGGTAACAAGAGCGAGTGAGGTTTCATAAAGTTTGCTGTGCCACCTCCTCCTGATTTTAGAGAAATCAGCCTACGTAAGGATAAAGCAGTGAGGTGTGAAGTGCCGACATCCTTGTGAACACAGTTAGCAGTCTGAAGTTTCAGTCTGCCTGCTCAGTTATCTATGTTAAAAAGTCCTGTCAAATTGAACGTGTAGCAAAGTCCTAAGCAGTGAAGTGGAAAGCTACAGTTTGAGTTGGCTAGAGTCCATGCAGCTGTGATGAAACAGAAGGAGAAAAAAGATGGCATCAAGGGAAGGGTAAATTCTGCACTTGACATCTTCAGCACTGAAAAAATATTGCAGAGGGGGAGAGGAAGAAAGAGGAACATCTTGATATTTATTACACAGAAACGCAGGACCATTTCAGAAGCAAGAGTATGAAAACAAGTTTCTGTTCATGCTCTATTTTTGCTTGTCATTTTAGTCCTTTCTGGAGTTTCTAAATTCAGGCAAATCCACCTGCAAGGCACTAATGAATTTATCATTCAAAATAGTGTCAAAGAAAATTGACTCAAGAAGACAGACTTTAACAGAAGAAGAATTGGCTCAGGCAGGACAGGAGATTACTAAAAATACAGAGAGAGCAGAGCCTGTTTTATTTGCAAGAGAATCTTCTGCAGACTTTTTGTGTTTTCAATTTTGACTACATTTGTTCAGCTGGCTGCAGCTTTTAATTTCTGGATGTTTTGATACTTTTTTATTATTATTTTGGATAATAATTCCAACTTCTCTGGCTAGGACGCTCCTTTTATTTTTTTCTTTTTGTTCCACATACGAGGAGAAAAATAATTGATGCTGTAACTCCCTGAGGCTCACTGAGTGCCTGGGAGAAAAACAGCAACAGCATTTCATCTGAAAAAATGTTGCTTGAATGAAAAACAAAAAGCTGAAGCCACATGTTTGGAGCAAATGTGCTTTAACTAATGGATCCCAGTGTATTATTAACTCACAGTAACTCATAAATATGACAAGTGTTTTTTTCATTTTACACCAGTGTCCAATTAGAGCCAAATGACGAACTGTCATTCGTGGCTGAGCTGGTGTCCCCAAACAGTACTTATCTCCTGAAGAATTGTCTGCAGGCGTGAGGCTGTGCAGGGAGGTGAGCAGGGAAGAGGGTGGCAGGAGCAAGCTGTGAACACGAGGAGACATTACAGCAGAGCTCTTGCGCACGAGGTGAAGAGCAGAGCATCGTCCATCACAGTTCCTGGAGCTGGGACCCAGCGGCCACAAAGCTGACAACAAGGAGGAGAAAATAAGGCTTGGAGGGCTGCAGTGGGAGCAGAAAAAGATGGGAGGGGAAGGGCTGAAGAGGGAATTATAGAAGGAAGATTTCCTGACAAATTAGTTTGTATTTTCTGTTTTCATTTCTGACACGCGGAAGGAAATGCTCTGTGTTTTCTTAAGGAAGTGCAAATTTCTCCACTTCATCCATTTTAAATCCTCGCCCTTAGGCCTTTTGTACTGAAGCATAAAGTTTGGAGGCCTTAAATGGTCATAACGTTTCCCTGTAGAATTTGGCCTCAGAAACTACTAACAAATCTGGAGGGCTAAAAAGGAAAACCATTTTACAGCAATTTGGCAACATCCATTTATAGGGGGGTTCATATGGAGCATCAATTTATTCTCATGGTTTCTTTACCATATTTGATGAAATATAAGATGCAATTGGAACAAGCGGCTAAAGAAAAAAGGCCATAAACTTTGAAATGGTGTTGTAAAACACACAGTGTGTTAACGTGAAATAAGTTACAGACTTAAAAGAATTTACAATGGCTTGCTCATATAATAGTAATACAATAGGCTTGCAAGTTGCAGATGTTTTCTGGTAAATCTGGTATTTTAATACACGTTCTCCTTCAGTGAAACTGTGAGATTTGGATCTGGATAATAATAACTCAGTGACACTGGAAAGCAGAGTTGAAGGAAAACTAGTAAAGGAGGAGGGGGAGAAATCAAACAAAAATATAAAGCTTAGCAACTGTCCACTTAAGGGATACTCCAATTTACTTCTGCATGGAAAAAGTGTTAAGTTTGTAAGTCAGTCAAATAATCAAGTTTCTTCTGCTTTCCCCAGCTCACTTAGTGGTCCTCATCCTGAGAGTGGGATCTGTGTTTCTGGGGACTCTCCACCCCTAGGATGGGGTGGGAAGTTTGGTGTGAATATAGCAGGAAAGAGAGAGCAGTTGGGAGAGGAGACAGACCCTCAGCCCCTACACTAGCATATATTCCTCTCCTGCACAGGTCCACAGCAACCAAAGCCTGCTGCAAACTGCAAGAGGCCATCTCCAGGGACAGTTCCCAAACCCACAGAACTCTTTTTGCTGAAGTCACTGCAATTTTTATTTATATTTGGGGTCTTCAATGAAAGTATGGCCATGGCCTTATAGTGTATCACTGTATAGCAACAATGATTGAAATTTAAATCTGAAGAGCTGTGGTGTGGAGAAAAAATAACAGCATCTCATCATCAGCTGTCCTAATTCAGCCTCACAGACCAGCACGTGGCCTAAATGCTCCCACCACTCTGTGGAGTAGCTGGGACCTTTGTAGCTTCATGCCTAGAAGAAGCAACCCTGGCATTAAGTGCTGGAGCAAATTTGCATCCTGTCAGTGGACAAATCAATTTGCAGCGGGCAAGGATTGCAGGAGGGCTTACGTGCACTGTGACTCACAGCATCTTTTCCCAGCAATGCTGTTTTAGAGCAGAAAAGTAACATTTAACTATTAGCTTCCTTAGAAAACCGGGATCAGCCCCTAAGTTGGCAGAGAGAAGGATGTGGAGCAAAGCCATTGGCCCTCAGTAACCACCAGATTCTCTCTGAGGGCTGTATTCTCTATCATCCACTGTGAACATGGTGAAAACTTTGTCCCCCCATGTGGATCTCTTCCACAGAGAAGCAGAGAGCGTTCTGCCACTGTTCCAGTACGCAATTAGCCAAAGGCCTCCTTCACGTTGGCCGTCAGTGCAATATAGTGGCTATTGTAAAAGCTGCCATGTGCAGCTTTCAGCCCAGATACAATCAACCCTGTGTCATCTCCTTTACATAGGAGCCAGGTCGATGTGAAGAGTCCCAATTTCAGTGGTCTCCCTGCTGCCTTTATCAGAGTAGGTCCTGCACACTGGAGCTCGAGCTCCCCGGCGTGTTCCACTTCTGGGCATATTTAGACTTTTCACTAACAAAATGAGGACGTACTGTTTTAAAAAAAAAAAATCGTGCTTACTTCTTTGCTGACATTTCCAAATTCGTCATCGTTTCTTCTCTGTCACTCTGGGTGCAGTACAGACCTAACACACATTGTGCAATGCGGATGCATCAAAGGGAGAGAGAAGAAAAGAAAGGAGGGTCACTGCACCCATTTTTCAGAGGGGAAGCAGGCAGGCCCCTTCCATCCTAACTCTAGCAGTTGTAGAGCACCTTGTTCAGATTTCCTCTGCCATCAGTGGGGGCACTTTGAGAATACAATTCCCCTCACTCCATCTTCCTTTGGCAACAGCATGAGATTTCCAAAGTGACCAGGACAGGTCTTATCCAGCAACATGAGTTCTGCCCAAAGACTTGTTCCTGTCACATAAAGACGAGGAGAAGCAGCTGGAAGTAAAACCAGAGCAACTCCCTGTCTTCCTCCTTGAGGACAAAGGAACCTTTGATGAAGAGAAGAAAATCAGTGCAGTTGTCTCAGCTCCACCATGGGTACCAGCCTGAGAGTCATCAGGCTGTTAATGACTGCAGTCTGGGCATTCGGGTAGCTGTGGATGGCATCCTACCTCTGGACCATACTGGGTGACTAATTCCTGCAAAGGAGACAGTGCGAGGAGGCTTAGCACACTATTGTACATAATAGGTCTATTGAGCCTGTTTTCTTATAAAAGGAAACCCTTACATAGTGGAGCAAAACTACTTTTTCAAGTAGAAAGAAAATAACGGAAGCTGCCGAAATTAAACTGTGGAGAAAAACATCCCCCATTATTTTCTTTAACCACAGTATTTTGTTTTTTAATAGATGTTTGGAAATGTTCTGTTTCTAGAGTGAACATTCGTATGAGTCTGCAACCGGAAACAAATGTCACAGAAAACCCACCACAGGATTAGAGAAGTCAGGAAAAGGGAAATCAGTCAAGTCAATATTGATAGGGACAGATCTCTGTTTAGTTTAGTTTTGTCCCACAAAGAAAAGGAAGGGAGGGAGTGCCAGGGAGGCACAGAGGGAGACCTTTTGCATGCAATGTTTGCCTTTATGGGTAAGGATTTCCACAATTAAAGTTCCCATCCTGGTTCCTCAAAGGGGTAGAAGGAAAAAAAGAAATGTGATCCATAAACATCTTCTCACAAACACCCTGAAAGGCAACCACCCACTGGAGTCATGTGTTGTGCGTGTTTGGAAGTGTTAAGTAATCTCAGCCACCTAATTGTCTTGCAAATGCCTTTTTCCATGGGTAGTGGGTTTATGGAGAAGAATACCAGAAGATACGTCATACACCAGAGCAGGACGAGCCTTAACACCACAAGACTGCTCCTGATTTGCACCAGTGGGATGAGATGAGAATTGGGCATTGCATTTAAGCCTACAAAATCAGTATTATATGTATCGTGTGTGTGTGCTCTGCTTTTCACACTCTCTCTATAATCTGATTCAAGCACATGTGCACTCTATTCAACAGAGACCTATTTTTTTCCCTTGTATAGTTCAGGCCTGAGGTCACCTACAATATGAGACAATGCCAGTACAATATTTCTTTGTATCAGACTTGCCAAAACACCACAACTCTCCACTGTGTTTAAAAAGAAAAAAAATAAAGAAACCACAAGGAATTTTTATTTTCTACAACCCCAATCAGAAGGCAGAAGAAGCTGCCAAATTATATGATAGAAACTCCTACGCACAGAACCCAGTAGAGTTGTAAACTGAACTTCTGTAGCTTTTTAATTGTAAATCCAGATGCTTTTATCCGCAATTCTTTTCAATGACCTTTCACTTGAAAGTCAATTTGTCAGTCTACTTACAGTGTCTGAAGAAATCATCAAAGCCACAACACCAAGTCATTTTGAAGATGTTGTTCCCTGCACAACTGCAAAGTTGCTACACTTGTTCCCTGAGCCGGGGTACTCACATCTTGCTCCTGCCTGCAGGACTTGAACATGTCCTCACTCCAGTCAACAGCAGCAGCACAGAGCCTTGCCCTTTATAATCTAAGAAGAGGAAGAAGAAGGGAAGGAAAACAACTAGGAAGCACAAAATCAAAGCCATTTCTAGTCATTATGCCCGACCTCCATTGAGGTAATCCCCTTAGATAAATCTGGTCCTTTGTGCAGTGAACAACTCGGGTTACTATGAAGGCAAACACAGCTTGGATGCAATGGAAATCATTAAATAACTTTAATACTGCTACAACAGAGATGAATTTGGCCTCTGGCTGCAGGGATGGGTGCACAGCATAGTGCTGGGCTTGGTTCCCCCAGCTGAGCACTGACTCTGAATTCCCCACTCAGATGGGCAGAGAAGCACAAGGGGTACTCATGTCTGGATGCAGACCCAGTCACTACAGCACTCTCTGGCAGAGAAACCACAGAAACATCCATTTGGAAAAAGAATCCATGAGCTCAGATACATTTTCTCCACCTCTCAGGCCTGAAAAACAAGCTTGAGAATTTCCAAAGTTCAGGCTCAATTGTACTTCTGTTGCTTTCTAAATTTGGGTGAGCCAGAAATATGTGAAAGCAATATTTGGTGAGGGTTGGATACTCCTGTTTGTTTTTGTGGCCAATACAGGACCTGCCAAACTGTGAGGACATAAAAAAGAAGAAGGAAAGTTGCATGCTGAGGAGGGTGTCTTAATGGGCAGTTTCTAACATGGAGGAAATTTACATGTAAGTTTTGAGAAAAAGTTTCTGGCTGGTTCTAATTATCACCTACCAGTTGATTCCATCAATCCTAAGGGTGGTTACGCTCCCAAGTGTTGATTAATTTTACTGTTATTAATTCCTATTTATTTTAAGTGCTGACAATGTAATCAGCCCGATGAAGAAAACAGAACTAAAACTCCTGCGCTGCTGAGGTCACAGGCTACAGGGTAGGAATCAGCAAGCAGATGATCTGAGTGGGCTTGAAGAAAGTGCTGATATTTTCAGAAGATATTTCCCTCTTCTCCTTTTTAGCTAGTAATGGGGGGGGGGGGGAAATACATATAACTGGTGGGAGCTGCTGTTCATGAGTCATGAGGAGAGAGGACCCAGGGGCACAGAGAAAGGAGCAGAAGGCATAAAGAGTGAGCAAAGCTATCCAGCAGTCTCCAGATGAAGAAGATCAGGAGAGAAAATAAAAAATTAGAGGGTCAGCTAGTGCAGAGCTGCCCAGGGTGAGGGCCATGCATTTCTGCTCAGGAGGAGAGCAACAGTTGATGTTTGGAAAATACAATCTCTGTGTCTTTGGACTGACTAATTCTCCAGTCATTAATGAAAATATTTAACACTGGGTGGGAAAAAGGCCAGCAAAGATGACAGTTATCCCCAGGGATGTGAAAATCAGTCAGGATAGAGCCGGACCTGCCCTCAGCTATCATCCAAACCTTATATGGAATAGAATGAAAAGCTTTTCAGGTTTGGAAACAAAAAGAAAAACTGGGTGAGTTTGGAAGCAGAAATACAGGAGTATCATGAGGAAATCTGTTCTTCTATTACTGGCTCAGTCAAAAACAAGCAGTATTGGAAAGCTCATGAGAGAGTCTGTGTTTGTGTGATTCTAGCTTGATTTCTACAAGAAAAGGGGGTCAAAAGTTTATCCGAAGTTTAACCAGTATCTGAACTTTTCCAGTGCTGAGCTGAACCTCTAACCCAAATCACTCCTCCAAATGTGATGTTATTTAGATCCACTATTTCAGTTAAACCACTTCATTCTCAGTTATTAGACTGCCTTCACCCTGTCTGCTCTTGCCTACTAATATGTACCTTTGGAGTTAATATTCTTACTGCAGGGATGCAGAAATTGAGGCCAGTCATTGTGAAAGACACTAAACGATGCCCTCCTCTCGCTTGCTTTCCTCATACTCTTTCCACTTGGTGCCATGGCATGCACATTAAACCATTTTATATGTCCTTTACACTCAGGTACATGGCTCAGCAGGAAGATGTGGGCTGGATGGCTGTAGTCACCCAGGCTGCTGTGGCTGCTGCTTTCCCTGCCGGACCATCAATCTCACTGCTATGTGGTGCTTTCCTGGTTTGCCAGTGGGTCTTACCCAGTGCCTTTGCCTTTTAACTTCCCAGCCTTGGGGGCAGGGGTGGGGGGTCTGTGTGTGTCTCTCCACTCCAAGAAAAGTCCAGCATGAGAAAGCTATGGCCCGTGGTGTCACTGCAGTACAAGCACACAGCCATGATGCTTAGTAAATATGCCAGGGTCTAAATATGGGAGGAAGTTTCGGATCCCAGGGGCAGACTGGGATGGAGAGATTTCTACTTTTACCTCAGAGTGGCCCCACTGGCACACATAGGTCCTGTCTAGGGCTTTTCTGCATTGTCTGTGATAAATTCCATCTCTTGCATATCTCAGTGCAGATGCAGTTTGAAATAGCAGAACTGTGTTTCAAACCACCCAGGCAAGCCTAAGAAGCAAAATATGTTCTTCTTGTAATACAATCCCCATACAGCTTTGTCTGCTGTAAGGGCTATATCTGCCAAGGTGCTGCTTCTTCACAGCCATGAGCCACATACTCTGCAGCAAAAATCTGGTGGGGTTCCACATAGCCATAAGATTAAAAGCAAATCATCAAAATTACTTAAACTGTGAGGAAGTAAAACCTGAAAAGTGAACTCAGGCTGTATAAATTTAGGATCCCAAACCCACCTCAGAACTTAATCCTTAGACTTAATCGTTGTTGTATATCAATACTTGTTTTAATACAACAATCGATAATTGTTATATTAAAAGCAGAGAGGCTCTGAAATTTATTCAAACAGATACTGGAAAGGTATCCCCTTATAAAAAAACTTCTCAGATTGCCCCAGGCATTTGTATTTTCCCAGCTGACTTTTCTGTTTCAATAGCAAGAAGAGATGCAACTTAGAGAGAGACACCACTTCTGTCAAATACTGCACATTCCAGAGTGCTTGCTCATGCTACATCCTTCCCTATGGAGCTGCTGCCTAACTTTCCCAAAGCCTATATTAATATCACAGACCATTATAATACAGTTATTTTCATGGAAGCCTGGGAGGAAGTCACGTGGCATTAATTGGTCCCTGGTGCCCATAAGGTCTCCATTTAGTTTGTTGTTTTTACTCACACAAGCAGCAATGAAGTGAAAAGCTGAGGAAGTAGCGGTGATTGTCTTAAATGAGCATTTTTTTAGTATCTGTTTTGTTAATGAATCATTGTTCCTCTTAATTGGATGAACATATTTATTAGTCAGTGCAAGAACACACGCACACACATTCTCCACAAGCCAAACCGAGTTTTCACAGCTTCTCTGCACCTGCAAGGGCTGGACTGCCCTGGGTACTGGCAACAGTGTACTCTATCAATGCCCCTGGGCCAGGCATCATCCCAGCTCCATGTCAGGAAGGAGCACGGTGTGGTGGCCATACAGTCATCTTCCTGAGAAATTCAAAACAGTGGCAACACACACACACACACTCACACACGCACGCACGCGCGCGCGCACACACACAACCACTAGAAGGGTCTTTCTTGCCACATACTTCTGCTCCTGTCACCTGCCAGTTCAAAGCAAATATATCTCTTCCACTGGTGCTGCCTCCTACTAACCATATGTGCCCAATTTTGAGACAGCTAGAGCCAAGAGTGTCAAACTGGTCTGGTTATAAACTTGTCAGTGCATGTGTATGTGTGTACACTGGAAAACAGGGCTCTCTTGTCTGACTACATGCAACATCAGTGCAGCAAAGTGGCGGGGAAGAGCACTATCCTGCAGACAAAGGACAGTGTTGAGAGCCTAAAGTGCTGAAGTCTCGTTGGTGACATGTAACTTCTACAAGAATTAGCAAACTCCCTTAATACTGATGTCTTTTTGCAGTGCTCTAAGGATGTGTTTAATTTTTTTAGCTTTTCATTGAAAAGCTGAAAATCCTCTAAACCAAAAGGTTTTGGCTGAAAACAGCAACAATTCCATTCAGAAATGCTACTGTGATACCTCACAGGAATAGTAATTTGGCTGCCTCATTCTTCTCAAGGATTTAGACTCCCCAGCTAAACACCAGCTCCCAAGATGCATCTCAGGAAGGACTGCCACAATGCACTGTGACATACTTCCTTCAAGAGAAGAATCGTGTGCAGGTGAGGAGTGCATGACAGCCAATGTCAGTCAGCTGGGAACGTGCTCAAACTGCCATTCACACAAATGGGTACCTGAGGAAACTAATCCCCACAAGGTGTCATAACAGCATTTCCTAATCAAAACTTTCCTCTTCCACCCCCACCCCCCACCCTGAAATTTTCAAGTTCAGAAGTATTTTGGATGAAAACCCAAGTTTTCAAACATCTAAGAGAAAGAAACATTTTTCTACACTTTTTTATGGACTCCAGACTCATCCTCGACAAAGCTTACATACTACAATCATGCCTAATCAATAAAAAAAATCTTGGTAGTACGAAGAACTGACTAGTAGTGCTGATGGAAATGTTTTCAGCAGGTTGACACTTCATCAAGCAATGCTATTGAATAGTATCAGGGCCTCTGAAAAGTTACAGATTATCCATGCCCCAGTCTTCCTGCCTTCTCCCAAAGCCCTGTCCGTTGGGTAACCAAGGAACCCATTAGAAGCAAAAAGGCCTCACAAAAGAAAAGGCTGAGGTTTTTATCTGAAATCAGCCATTTCAGTCCAATTCCATTCCGTAAAGAACTGAAAGGCTTTCTTGTTTTTATTCCAAAGCTGAATGAAAACAATTTTTGAACTTCAACAGTTGTTGCAAAATGGAATTGTCATCTTGTGGACGGCACCACTGAGCATATGGCGTTACTGTCAAATAAATCTCATTTAGTATCAAAATGAATAACACTGCACTGATTGCATTATTCAGTGTATTTTTAACTCACTCAAGCCCTATCTTTTATCATCTAAATAGACCTTTCAGAGAATCTAGGAGTTTTGCTGCAGAACTGAGTCCATTTTGCTATGCAACGTATTTTGCTATGCAAGCTATCCATTTTGTGATGACATTTGTTTTGCTTTGCAAGGACCACCACAACAGGAAAAAGTCTGTTTGCTTCCTCTTCCTAGGAGCATTGGACATCTTGCAAGAAATCTTATTCATCAGACTTTAACAAGTTAGAGTTCAGTTTTGTTGGTTCAAGCAATTTGAATGATTTGGAGAAATATTCTTAATTTTTTCCCAAGTGGCTTAGTCACGTCAAAGCAATGCTGCATTGTTAGTGTGCATTTAGATATTTGCTAACGAAAGACCAATGAAAGATATCCAACCATGCTTGGCCAACTGTGGTAATTTGTGCCTTCACTTCTGCAAATTTCTTATCCATTTGAGAGTCCTTGTAGGTCTCAAATCTAAGCTAAAAAATGCATTTTAACATATTTGAATTCATGACGTGCCTATGAGGGACAGGTGTGTAACTATGTCCATTACACCCAAGGGGAGCTGAGGCTCAGGAGTGTGAAAATTCACATCCTCGAGTATTTTGGTGCAAAGACCCTTAATGTCAAACCACGTTTGAGGAGTTGGACTAAAAAAGGTCCTGAAAGTTACTCAGAAAATCTGGAGCAAAATAAAGAAATGTTCTGGGGTTTCTCAGCACCCAGCTCAGATGAGGTAAACACCTGCAGCAGCTGAACCTTCCCTATGAAGGTCCTAAGTATGTCCAGCTGTCAAGGAAGCTTTGAGGCTGAAGCACTACACTTGCCCCCCTGCTTTTCTTTATTTTCTTTATTTTAAAAGAGATATAGAATACTTGTTCTGCAGTTTGTTTGCATTCGGTTTTGTTTTGAAACTTTTTTGTTCATTCTGAAATAGGAACTGCACACATCAGATCAGGCTGAACAAGTCCTCTCAGCTCCCTCTGTCTCAATTTCCCTTTCTCCAGTGAGAATGATGAAACTTCTATAAAAGTATTGAGTACCTATGGACAGAAAGAGCAGTTCAGTCAAATTTTACCTGACACATCTCAGTAGGGATTGCATGTTTTTTTCTCTGTGTCCATGTTCATGTCAAAAGATATAGGACAGTTAGTACTCACAAAGTAGCATCATATTTTGAAGGGCTACAACTTCATCTGGTATTAACAGGCATAGCTCCATCCACAAAGATGTACCAATTAACCAAGCAGAAGACCTACAGGTGCAGCAAGGAGCAAAAGCAGGCACAGCACTTCCCAGGGGTTTATGCTGACTTGAGCTCCTTTTGTCCTACACTTGACAAGGGGCCCAAACTAAACAGGAGACCAGAGGGCAAAGAGCAAAAAAATTATACTAATTCATGAGCAACCTCATAAAACTATTCTTGTTGGCCCTTTAAAAAGTTTTAACTGTCTGCCAAAATAACTACATATGGATGAGGTCACCATGAGCAGTCAGCAAGTCTTGCTATGCAAGAGAAAGATCTGTTCACATTTTGCTTAAATCAGTAGAGGGGTAAGTACAATAGAGGGGATCACAGTCTGGCTAGATGGCCACCGTCCACCTGTTTCCTTATCAGGCAGTCACCAGAGGTGGACAAATTTGTGCTTCATTCTTAATGGTGTCCATAGGTTAAAAAAATACATGTGATCCAGAGGTTGTTTCCATAAGATGCCGATTCCCAAATCAGCAAAGCACTTCAGAATGTGAAAATATCACTGGTTTCATTTGTCATTACCTGCTGCTTCACACAGAAAGGACCTACCTTGCACACAGGAAAAGAGCCTTTTGTACTACTGTGGGTCCGGGTACTCTCAATGTTTTCTTTTCTTTGCATAAACTATCTCATGAAGTAAATAAAAGAGTGCTGAAGAACATCACCTCCGTTTCTGTTTTCAATGGGAAAAAAAATCATTTTTCTCCCCACAGCTTTTTGAATCTCATGAATACATCACTCGCATTCCAGATTACTGCTCAGTTCCAGATCATATTTTATTCAAGCATATCTTAGACCTCATTTTCGCCTTTTGTCATAACTTCCCTCTCCCATATTTATCAAACAAATCTTAACTAACAGCTCAGATTTTTTGTTTGTTTGTTTTTGTGTGTTTTTTTGTCAATGACAAAGATAATGTATTTATTTATTTGTTTTAGCAAATGGTAAGACTTATTTCTCACATAATTTTCTTTGCAGTTCTTTTTCACTCTTGCTAAATACATCACTCCATTAAGCAATGAAGTCTGCTACCTCTCTATACCCCACACACAAAGATCACTTCATGTATCACAAAGATTCAGCAGTGAAGCAGTTATAATTTTATTTTGTTGGGTTTTTTTACAAGACTAATAATGATAGTTTTATGGGGTTGTTTGTGAATTAGCATGTATCATTTCCCCTTTGCTCTCTGTCTGAGACCCTTGGCAAGACCAGAACAAAATGAGTGTAACTGAATACAAAACCATGGGAAATGATGTGCCTGATTTTGTTTAGTTCAACAGCTGGAAGAAAGGGAGCATTTTCAGTGGTGGGGCTAAGCTTATTAATGCCAGGTGAGGATTAAGGGTTTCAACCAGATGAGATAATTAGCATATGTATGCTCTGAGGCAAATAGGGAATACCAGGCTAACCAAGCTCTCCAGAAACACTGGCCCAGTTAAACAGTTAGTGTGAGCCTTGGATGCTCAAGGTTTGATGCAGGAAACCCACTTGGGTGATCAAGGGGCTCCAAGAGGGCCAGAACTGATGGAGTCAGGTCTAAGAAGTCCTTGCCAGTGCAAATCTTCTGATGGCTATAAGGACTCAGCTCATCAGTCTTTTCCTCAACAAGAACGCTAGCATGGTGTCTGCAGGAATTTTGTCCCTTTTATACCTCCTGCCCTTTCCAGTCTGATTGAGTCGAACTGCCAGGTTCAAAACTAATTGAGGGAAAGGACAAACAAATACTCACTCCTAGACTCACACACGCATGTGCGTGCACACACACAGAGAACACGATTGCATAAACTCCATTTCCTTAGGAAGTAAGACTAAAATTGAAGCAAGTGTTTACACAAAAGAGCAAAGCAAAGCAGCCAAGGCTTTGGAAGGCTGTCAGCCAGATCCTTGTCTTCTGTAAATCAGTGTGGAGGGTAATGGAGCAGTACCAATTTGCACCAATTTGGGGCATCTGGTCCTTATTCTTGACTAGTCCATTGTATATCCAGTCTTTGCAAAATGAAAATGTCAGGTTTTTAAGACCAGGATCAAAGATGTTTTGGAAAGAAAGTTTGCTAGGGAATTGAAAACCCACAAGGGATAGAGCATGAAGGCTAAATAATATTATTTTAAAGTAATGGCTACAACATTTTCAGGAAGCTTGCTTTCCCTGGATACATCCCATTTTAAGGCATCACTGTTCAGTCTCATAAAGAAAGCTATTGCTGACAAAATAACCTTCAGTTCTTCTTGCTGTTTCAATTACTGCATTGATCAATTTGAAATGTCTGTTTGCTTGACATGACTGTGAGTGTAAATGATCTGAAATGTGATATGGCGTTGCAAGATGATTTGAACCACTTTTTGAATCTTTCTTCCTTTCTTCAGAAGGATGATGGTGAGCCAAAAAAGAAAATGAAACCTGATTTAGGGAAGCACCTACAACAGTTATGGCCTGCCTTGAATCAATGTGCTAAATAAAATTACTATATTGTGTTTCATTTAATAACAAAACCCCCCCAAAAAAACCCAAACCAAAAACCATTGAGTTCCTCTGACCACAGTTTATTAGGCAGCCTTTGTTCCCAAGTGATCTGTCTACAAGGCCTTTGCACGCTGCTGAATTTCTGTGTATATAATTGTGTCTCTGTCCTGGAGCAAACCATTGTCAGGCAGGAGCCTGAGACGGTGGTCCAAGACACACTTATTTCTACATCTCATGTGCCTTCAGGCAACTGGAACCTTCAGCTGGGGTCTTCATAAAGAAACAAAGAATGAGGCCCAAAGTGAATTAAGATTCATGCCCTCTATGGCACAAAACCTAGCTCTTTAGAAAATAATATCATCTAAGATGCCAAGGAAATGTGTTTATAATATGTTCACTGTACACTCCAGAAGAAAAAGGTTAAAAAGCAAAAGACCCGACCTTTAGGTCAGTGACTCCTAAAGACTGTTGAGGTGGGTACCCAACTATTTCTTTCTAAGTTGGCCATTGGCATTGATGTTACCATACTATAATCTTATAGAGAAAGTAATTTGATTAACAACCCACAAGCAAGGATGTCATGCGGAAAACAAGGCACTTTTTCTCTAGTCAATGAAATAAAGACATCTAAAACAAAACCGAAGCCAGCTGTTTTGGTGTGGTCTTTGTCCTTGTCTAAAGAACTGACTTGAACCATAAGTCCCAGAACCTGCCCACTATAGGTGAGACTTTGAACAGAAATCAGGTACTGTTACACGCACACTTTGAGAAAGGCCAGGCAATTGATTTAGCAAATGTCAGAAATCCAGATAGTGTGGAGATTGTCTGAGCAGGTATAAATTCCTCTGCACAGGTCAAACTTATCCCCTGTAATGCCAAACAAAAACATAACAGGTCAAAGCATGACATGTGAAAATTTTAATTCGCTTTTGCCTGAGTTTTTTGTTGACCAACAGCCTATAGGCTTTTTCCAGCTTGTTCCATGTTTCTTTGTGGTCACCAGAACCACAGCAGAGAAATTAACATCGTACCCACCTGGCCAGATTCTGGTCCAAGAAATCATATTTTCATGTATGAGAATCTGTAACCAGTTGACAATTGGTTATAATAAAATACAAACTCATTTAATTCCTTGCCACAAACCCACATCAGATTCAAAGTACTTCATGTCAAGTCCCTGCACCCTGTTGTTTCTGCTACTCACTAGATGCATATTAGTATCTGGCTGACCAAGAAGTGCTGGGAATTTCTTCTGAAAAGATATTTCATACTCTACAAAATAGTTTTGATTCAGCCAGACTTCAGGAAAACTTGTAAGATAGAGCTGATATCAGCTCAAAATCCAAGATCCATGCACACCTCAGGCTTTTTGGAGAAGTTCAGGCATGCAGCCTAACTTGGCCACTCTCTCAGGTGCTTGATAACAGCAAATTCATGCTGCAAATGCCTTCAATGGACTTCATGATGTGGCTGATGGGCGTATTTTGAAGTGTTTCTCCGCCTGCAAAGGATGCCACCAGACTGACACAGAGTGAAACATATCCCTGCTACTGCTCAACGTTTTCTTCACTGCTGTTTCCTCATGAATCCAAGTACCCCTCTGGCATTTCCCACAAGGACACCTTGTTATCCACAGCAATTAAAATATATGTATGTAAGGGTGATATTGAGGAACTCCTTGTGCAGACTGTCTACTATCTTTCTGAACATTTTCAAAATCTGTGTCCCAGTTGTTAGAAGAAAATGAAGCTGTACAGTTAGGAAAGTTGTCTGAAAAGATGCAATGTTTGGCTTCTTTCCTCAGATCCAGAATGTACTATGTGTTCCTTGGATAATGGACAACATGCTGGGTAGTTCCAGATAAGGTATCCAATAACTCTATTTTGTGTCCCCACTTTTCTTGCCCTTGTTCCAGAGAAAATTGGATGAGTGCCTGAGAAATAATTTTATTGTGAGGAGAGTTATTATGAAAACGTACTCTGCTATTTTTCATTGACCTCTAAAATGAACTCCCTAATTAAGTGCAAATGGGAAACTGACTTGGAGCAGGTTGTCTCTAATCTTGGACAAGACAGACACAGTAAAGTTTATGAACTTGATAGACTGAACCTGCCAAAAGTCAGTTTTGCTTTTCTTCTATACACTGCACATAGAATATCTATAACATGTTGCTGAAAATTATGAAAAAAGGGGATTCCTTAGACATCTGTTTGCACTGAAAGTAAAAGAAAAAAAAAGGGAAAGCAGATGATATTCCAGATGATAAACATTTGTGCAGATTAATCTTTTATGCAGTAGCTTTTATCTTATAAAGAATCTTTTCTTCTTATTGAGTTGCAACATAATTGTAAGAAATTGCACTCATATTAAAAAGAAAGGTGTTCCTATGTGCCATGGAACTTATTTCTACTGAACTTACATATAGGGCAACCTTAACAGAGAAGAAGAGACTAAAATTATTTCAGTAAACAGCAATATACAAATTTCAGTTCTTGCTGGAAGTCAGCCTAAGTCTTATGGTGACGGAAATATGAGTACATTACAAATTAGTGTCTGTATGCATGCAGATAGAACTACCAGAGATTTGACACTTCAAAAATGATGGACAAAAATTTTTGAGACTGGCTCAAATGGATGTGCCAGGCCAAGAGAGAAGTGATATAAGAATAGGGAATCTGCCATATAGGTTCACTCCTTCTACATGGTCTGAACAGTGACAGTCCAGTATGAGAGAAGCACTTGAAGTACAAGGTTGCAGGCTAGACCCCAGAATACCCTAAGAGGTAGGGTAGGTAGCCCTATAGGCTCCTGTGCCACCATGAGGTCCCCCTGAGCACCCTGCACCCATAGCAGGCACCACTACAGTGCCCAGATGCTGGAGCCCCTGCAGCTCAGTCTCAGTGGCTGTTCTGTTTGCCCTGCCTTGCTTCCTTCTTTTTTTTTTTTTTTTTTTTTAAATTGACCAAAATCTTGTGTCTTACCCTCACTTTATGGCCTTGATCCCAGGACTAGATCCATGCTTGTGGTCTCCACAAATGCTCCTTCAGCTCATGTGCTTCACATGGGAGAGTGCACTGCCAAGGCAGATCTGACATCAAACCAGTGGACTACAGAGGGTTCCTTTTACTACCTGACTGCAGGGCATTAAGAGCAATGGAAAACAAGAGGGCTCCAAATACAACTGTGAAAGCTAAGATAATTGGCCATAGAATGAATTTCACTTCTGTCTGAAAATTTTCAGGGTTTTTTCCAGACCTCTGGCTACAGCTATGTGACTGTTATGTTTCTGTTATTTCCCACAGTGCAGAAAACAAGCAGTAGTTCTGTTGATATCAGTGTAAACCTGATGGAAGATCAGAATCAGACTCAAGAGACTTATTCATCTGTTTTATCCAAAAATATGTAGTCATCATAATCTGAAATGTGTTTTGTACCTATTCACATAAATTCAAATGCTGTTAAGTAACACAGATATGAAGCCTCTTCACCAGTGCTCATAACACATCTGCTGGAAAGATCACCTTTCATCAGAAAGGAACACTTTCTTTATGAGTGGCTAAACTCCTTTGAAATCTTTTTTATTTCCCAGGGATGTTTGTTTTTCTCTAGAAAAAAATTATTCTTTCTCCACAGATGTCTCTCAATAAGATTTTAATTTAGCTCTTTGACTTTACCCTTCATTAGCGACTAGCATAGTCTTGTCAGGCTTCTTGGTAGTAAAAAGGAAGGCCTATTTTCCTCTTCTGAGTTTGCAAGCAGAGACAAGCTAGAAAGTAGAGTTACAAGTGCATGAGGAAACTGATGCTTCTCTCATTACAACAGACTGCTGTTGTAAATGGCTGATTTACACCAATACAAGTGACATGAAAAAGAAGATCTGAGGTATTTTAAGATGAAGAAATAGGGCAAGAAAGGTAAAGTGACATGAGAAAGGTCATTAAAGCAGATTCTGGGCTTAGAATTTGCTCACACTTCTGCACTGTAATACGTATAAATGCTTGATGCATTTTTCTTTGCAGTCAGGTGTTAAGAAGCATACAAACATGAATGGATATTGTATGTACCATATCTAAGGACTGTGCGGGTGATTTCACAGTATTCTGAATACAAGGGGAGCAGGACTTCTGTAACACAGATTTACTACCTGTCATTTGGCAAAAATGTAACTGTTCATTTTTAGCACTTTCTCTTGCAAAATGCTGAATGGCCTCAATTCTCCTGATGCCTAGAACCTTGTACCACATGGCCCTCACCACGGTAGTATGATGTGCATAAACCAAATGGTACCTCACAAGTGTACAGATGGTACTTTCACTGAACATCAATAGTGGCCACACATGTGCAGGCGTGAGAAGATATTGCTGTAGAAGCTGCATATAGAAACCACATATAAATTATACTGTGCTACAAAACTGCTCTTTAAAACTACTTTCAATAACAAAAGTCATATTTTAGTCTAGTAGATCAAAACATGACACTGAAGTCCATCTGTTCTATTCAAAGCCCTCGTGCTGCCAAACATCTTAAAGCTAATCTGTTTCATGTGTACTTATTAGCACCTAATTCTGGGCTACATCACTAAAATCTTTCTTAGGACATTGGCATTTCCCCAGTAAGTCTATTTTGGGTTGATTTGTCATGACTTTGTCTTGGTTTCGGCTCTATCGTGATCTTTCCCTCCATATCTAATATAAAGGGGTTCCTGACATTTATGGAACAAACACCTGCTGAAGTCCCTTGGGCATTTTGAGTCCAAGAAGAACAATAAAAAAGGCTTATCTTGAATGTAAGACTTGGTAAACTGATTTCTTGTAATAGGCAGGAGAGCATCGTGATTCTGAATTGGGGTTGTTCCCTAGAGTGAGCCATGAATGTCAGGTGTCAGGGGAGCATGAGAACATTTACCTAATAAACAGAGATCCCTGTGATAGTCTCTCCACTGATTTTTTTCACCCCATAAATATGCCACTCTAGGTCCATGCTCTTTCTGAGAAATTTTCCACCAACTCTGATGGAACGGAACTATCCTGGAAGTATTTAAAGACAGAGCTAGGCTTCCATTTATGATTTTGCTGGAGAGAAGAAATATTAATTTAAAAAGCCAGGTCCCATTTTGGGCTCAGATATATTGGACCATCACGTGCTATCTTCATTTTGTCCTGAAGAGACTGGCTCCATGGTCAAGTGCTGCCATGTGGGGGAGAGAGTTCAATCAACATTTGTCTCTGGGCTTTCAGAGCTGCAAATGCTTTGGAGAAACAGTAAGCAGTGGAATAGAAAAGAATGGATATCTATTTCAGCTCTGTTACAGATTTCCTGTGTCGCTCTATAGGCAGTCTTTTAGGTCCAGGTTTTCAAAAGTCATCAATTAGATATTTGGCAAATTGATTCTGAAAGAGTTTTAGTTTGTATGACATTCAACTGCTAATGTTGCACATCCTCAGTTCATGGCTCCTACAGAATTCTGCAGCATGCCCCATAAATACTGACTTTGAATAGCAAATAAATATATTTTTTAATTTTTTTTAATAAATATGATCTTTCCTTCACATCATAGCAAAGATACACTTGATGTTGAATATGCAGATATTCTTCAGAGCAGGACAGACATTATTGAAAAACTGCCAAATAGGAAGGGCTGAAAAGTGTAGAACTGTTCAGTTTAGAGGAAAAGGCTAATACAAGAACCACAAAGAAAAATTTTAAAAAGTAATAGAAGGAATAAAGAATACGGCTGCTTTGCATTTCCTTATACTTCAAAAGGGCCAGTGGATCATGTTCTGTCAATTAGATGGACTACTGGGCTAAATGAACTTCTGCTTGAATCCCACTGGGCAGTTCCTACAGCAGACACGGAAATGTGATGTGTGATGCAGGCCAAACTGAGGTCCTGCAAATGTGTTCTCAGTCATTACTCATCTTAAGGGAGTGCAATGCACTCTTAAAGATTTGTAAAGTGCTTGAGATTCTCTTATACAGGGTGTGAAAAATCATAAGTGTGTGTGAGTGCATGTGTGTCTGCACATGCTTCCTTGAGAGGGTTTTAATTTATGGACAGAGACTTTTGCACACAAATAAACACAGCCATACATAGTTTCATGTCCTCTTGAATTAACCCATCTGGTCAGACCTCAGTGTCATGGGCTGGATTTATTCAGATAATGAAAGAAGAAAATAGAAGGATTAGTGAAGCAAAATGGAAAATACAAGTGAACTCAGGAAAGCTGAAGGTATCTGGACCTAGTCTATAGAAAATACATTTTAAGTGTCAGATTTTGTCCCAGTGACTACCTAGCGCAACTCTTGACACAGTTCCAGTCACACCACTATCTATGGGCTCTGTACCATATGATGTGAAACCTTGCACACCCTAACAAATAGTCCCCTGGGCAGCTATTTTCTATTTTCTTTGCCTTGTTTTCAGTACTATCACCACAGCAGCAGTTATGCTCAAGATTATGTGCATTGTTGAGTTACAGCTTGATCATGTCACATTTCTGTCATACCTTGACATTGGCTGCAAATTCAGTGATCTTCTTCTATGTAAAATCAAAGTCATAAAATGAAGTCCCTCCCATGTGAGCAAACATGATAGAGGATACTGATTTAAAAAATGGGAGTGTAAAGTTCTTTCAAATATTGCTAGCCTGGAAGTTTAGTCCTATGGTTAAGGAGCCCTTGATAAAGCTGTTTCTATGCTTAAAACAAGCTCTTAGCAAATGAGGCCGTATTTCAGCAGGGTTTACTTATCATCATATTCAGTCTGATCAAGTTTAGTAAGGGAGATAAATACAGAGTCTAATTGTTCAAATAGTAACTAGCTGCTACACAGGCAGCCTTTTCATTGCTGCTTAAATAACAAAATTTTGATCCCTTTTACTCACAGAAAATCAGAGTGGCTCACAGAAACAGCATCTCCGAAGCCAGCTTACTAACTGCTTGCCAAGGGAATTCACCCTAACCCAGAGGAGTTTCAGTGCCTATGCTGTTGTTGTCAGCAAGCTGTAGAAAACGATAAGAGGAAGATGTGTGCCTAGAAATTGGAAATGGACTTAAAACTTCTCAATTAGCAGTTGCTGAACACCAGACCTGCCATCAAATGTTTGCAGATAAGAAAGCTGCCTCACCCTATTTTCACCTGAAGTTTTTCTTTTATATGAAATAAATACATAGATTCAAGCAATAGTGTGGAAAAGTGATGCTTGTACCTTACTCATAAACTTAGAATTTCTTGTGTCCTTTCCCTTCCCTTTCCCCCAGATTTAATAAAATCTCTGCCTCCTGAGCACAGTGAAATTCAACTTTGCTGATCATGACTTTAATCTTCAGCCCAGTCAGTTGATCTCCTGCTACCTTCAGCAGCACAGTATCAGGGCTCCAGTGATGTCTTCTTACAAGCCATTTTTGATATGTGCTAATCTGTTAAGCTCTTCCTTCTCCTCTTAGTGGCTATTACAGTAAGAGAAGTTAAGAGTAAGGACAATATTTTTAAGGGAAACATGGTATTCTTGGTTTCACTTGTTGGTACATAAAAACCTGGGAGTGTGGGAGTGACCTGCTTGATTTCCAAGTACACAAACCATCTGCCAAGATCTGAGCAGACTCTGCCTGGAAGATGGCTCAATTCTCTGCCTGTGCCTGACTAGTCCAAAGGGCTTTTCTCTAGTCCAGATCCGAATCTGCAATCATTTATAGAGCTGTTCAGGAAATTGAATTTCTTTTCCTCTGAAAAAAATACAGACTTTTTTTTATTTCAGTAAAATCACTCACAATCAAAGAACAGAAAATGCAGCCTACTAAAACCTGCTGTTTCAATTACTGAAAACAAAACAAAAACCTCCAAAAAACCAAAACCATATTTCACTTACTAGTGACCTCAAATAGTGTTCCTAAGACTGAGTTTGTTTGTTTCAAAGTTCCTTTTTACTGAAAATTTTCAACTAGCTTTTAATGATCAGGGCCTTGGACCTGCTGTTGTTGAAGGCAACAGGAGATCTGGCATGGGATCAATCTTGCAATGATCAAAATGAGGATTTTCCCAGATGATCTTTTGTGTAGGAATACTCTACACAAAAGTTAGAGAACTGAAACAGAGTCTAATGGAGAAAACATCCAGAAAACATTGAATAGCAGGCAGTAGATTTTCTCAGCATAGGCATCTGTACATTAACAGTGATCCAGCTTATACAAAGCTTACAAGAAATACCCTCTCCTGTTACATACTCTTTTTGGTTTCAAACAGTGCAGATAAAGATGCGATACCTGTTCCCTTCCACAGCACCCGGGACAAACAGTGCTGACCTTCTCCAGAATATTCATGCATCAGTATTGACCTATTCCTCTGAAACCACTAATCCTTGACTACTTCTGAATGAAACAGAATATTAAAAGAGATTTCCTCCTGAGCCCAGTAAAGAGCTTGAAATTCTTCCAACTCTGCTAGCCTGCTAATCCTTAAATTATATATGTTTTTTTAATCTGGTCTAAGTGGGTGTCTCTGCTTTTAGTCACTGACAGACATGCTTTAATTTTGGTAACTCTTATCCTGGAATTTCTTCAGCTGTACAGTGAAGGGTAAGCTACCTCTCTAGGCTCATCATATGGCCACCATAAAAAAAAAAGAAGACTGACTTAGATTTTAAAAACTGGGATCTTAGGAACAGTTCTCTAGGCTGGGCTGTGCAAAAAGACCTTCCAAAGATTTAGACTTCAAATGGCAATAGTCCTTTGAGTCTTTTAGAAGATATTGGCCCTGAAGCTTTATTTAGGCTCAAACTTAGTGCCTAGATTTTGCAAGCTTAATGATCTGCCTGTGGCTTGCAGGGCCAATACTGGGAGTCAGCAGGCATTCAGTCCATTGGAAAATTGGGCCAGTTATCCAAATCCAAACTGCAGGAATCTAATCTTAGCCAGCAGTTTGCACCATTTGTCAGCACACAACTCTTCCTTCTCCCCTCAGAGGTTTTCCAGATTGCATGTATCACATTTCATTGGGGACTCCTCTTATTTTTTGAGTAGCCTTATGTTATTTTTTTTTTTGGTTGGTTGTTTTTGTTTTTGGCCAGCTCTGTCAAGAGATTTCATAAGGTAACTTCATTAAACTTAAGGAAGTTACCACACTGACAGTTTGCAGTGTGTTGTGAAAGGTGTAGTGACTTGGAAAGTCTGACTCGTTGTCAAAATGAAATGTGCTAGTGCTGTGTGTAAAAACCCACTGGCCCCTCAGGGAAAACAATGAAAATATTCAGCAAAGACACAAGCCTGCCTTTGTATTGTGTGTTTTCTGTTTCTCCTCTTCTATCTTTTTGCTGTGGAGGCCCTCTGATAGAAAATTAAGGCTTTAGTTTTATATTTCCTTTGTAAAGCAGGGCACAGAACTTGTTTCAATAGCAAATCAGCCAAACGTGGGAACATAACTGCTAAAAGCAGTTAAAATTCTCTCATGTGCAAGGAATCTGAGGTGTCTAAAGGAGTTGTGTTGCACAGCAGTCTTTCTTGCAGAGTCCAGATGCTGATCCATGCATTGATTCACACCAGGGCTGTAATGTGCTCCTAGTGACTCCCAGGATGTCTGGAACTAAAGAACATAGATGCTAGAGCAATTTCCCCAAGACACAGGTCTATGAAAATGTTCAATATCAATGTACCTGTTGTAAGAGGTTTCTTACATTAGGTGCTTAGCTTAACCTACAAGTGCTTATATTCGATCCTGAATCTCCTAAGCATGTTGCAAGGGAATCAAAATCACCTTTTATAAGCCAGTGAAACTGCCAAGGAAGAGAGGCAGTAGCATCATCTTGCCTACCCTTTGTCCGTCACCACCACTGTGGAACAGGAGTAATTGCTGGTGTACTGTTTGCCCTTCCATGTTCCTGATGCCAAGTCAAAAACCACTTTTCCTTAAGGGCTTGCTTTTTCCTGTAGGTGATTCCCTGAATCTGAACAATGCAGAGGGCCTTGCATTAAGACTGAGGCCCACCTGAGTGTGCCTGAAAGGTAGAAACAACACCAAACTCCAGGAGGTACCAAAGGAGGTGGTTAGTCCCTCTTCCAGTTCAGTGGTAGATTCGCCGGTATGAGATCCATGGTGTTGATCTTTGCGATAAGTGTTGTAGGAAGGACCATATATAGTTCTTCAGAGGACCATGTCCCACCTTTACTTATACATTAAGACTTTAAGAACAAGCTGAGAACTCCCCTGCCCAAAGAAAGAAGTCAATGCTGCATAAGCAGCAACTTATATCTTTCTCTCTCCCAGTCGCATTGCTGGTTGGTAAGAAGATGACTGATCCATGCCTTCAAGGAGCAGGGAAATCCAGACCTCACTGAGCTAATGATAAAGTATTCATATTTTAACAAGACCAGGGTTTCTCTGTTCTCTTTCTACCTAAGTGTATGAGGTATATTGGAATGTCATACTGCACTTTGAGGGGAGGAAAACCTTCCTCACTTCAGTAGCTGATCGGGTTGGACCCTGATAGACAGGGGTTTGTTCACTTGACTTTTCTTTCTGAAAAGCTACTGTTCTTTTTCCTGATCTATATAAGACAATACCTCAGTTGTTTGTCCAGTGCTCTCATGGCAGCTCTCTGGAGCTGGGGATGGTGCTGATGGCACCCTGTGTGAAGTATTGGTCCTTGCATTTTAGCGCACCTATGCCTCTGATCCACCATTACACAAGGAGTTCATGCCAACTCTTGAAAGAAAGATTAACAGTTAAAAATTCAAAACAACTGTGTCTGGCAATGCTTTCACTGCTATGCCATTAACAAATAGCAGCACAAAATCTTCAGCGATAAGGCAGTGTATTTTATGAAGCAAGAAGCATAAATTACACAAGCATAACAGTGGACCTTTAAAAGGCAGTATTGTGAAAGTCACTTGCTGTATTCAGAACACTTTCTTCTTTGAATTTTTCTTCATCTCTTCAATTTGTACTCATTGTTCTTAACAAATAGAAAGAAACAATACCAACGAAGTTACATCAGATGAAGTTAAAATCAGTAAGAGGTCAAAGCCAAATAAGCCTATTAGAAGTGAATTTGTTCTTTTTTTTTTATTAAGAAACCAGTTATCCCCTATTGATAAAGCGGGACCCTAATGCTATATCCATGTGGGAGCAGACTTGGTAGTTTTCTTTCTGTTGCACCCCGGCTGCAACTCTGACATTAAATACAGCAGGTGCACAGGCCTCCATGATTTCCTTCCTTTACTCCAAAGGAAATACATTGCTGGCTTCTGGGGTGCCCTGTGAGCCAGCTGAGAGGGAAAATGGGTCAACGAGTAGCCAACTGGGACAGTAACTCAGAGGGGAGTACCTGAGATGGTGCCCAGGTCCGGTCCAATGCCCAAGCCCAGGCCCCAGACCCGAGCCCAGGCCCTGACGCAGGTCTGAGCCCAGGTCTAGGCGCGGGCCCTGCGAGGGCAGCAGGTCGCCGGCCCATCAGGGCCTGCAGCCATGCCGAGGCCCCGGCGGGGCTGGCAGCCGTGGGGGACGATAGAGCTTTCTGCCAGTTGCGGCTAATCCACTAGAGGCCATTGTGACACAGAGTAAAGGGTGCCTGGCAGAGCATTTCACGCCAGTGCTGCTCAGGCCTCCTCTTTGTTCAGTTCAAAATGGTGAGTTAAAGAGCTTATTTAGTAGATATTCGAGAGGCGGTGGAGTGGAGAAGTGATTCCTCTGGATGTTGCAAAATTTCCCATGTATTATGGAGGAAATTCTGTTAAGCAGAAGCATTGATTTGCACATGTAGTTCGTGTTTCAGCAATAGAGTGTATCTTATTATGGCATTTTGAACAGCATGTGCAGTACTGTAATTATTTGAAGTCTAGAAAAACATCCTCATGATTTTTTTTCCTATTTATACTGTTTTAGAAAAGCAGTTGTCTAAGGATTGTTGAGGAAATACTGTAATGGCAGTTAGAAGTTAATTAGTTTGTACTCCTCTTACTCATCCATGAAAATGGGAGAAGAAAAGGGTGATTTGTGAAGGAGAAATGTGTTTCTGTGGGGGTGAACGGTGAGCTATCAGAAAACTTAAATTTATTGGTGATGCAAAGAGAACCCTGGCGACAAGGGAAGGGGAGAAAAGGAGTCAAATGAGGGCAAATACAGCTGTCAGGAGGATAAGATAATAGTGAGAAAGGAAGAAAAAGAGGTATCCAAGGGGGCAAGGCTCCTGGCCGCATGAGCCTGTACATCTGAAGGCAAACAAGTGATCATCTCTAACAACTTCTAGACCTGCCATCAGAAGAAAGACCTGATGCATTTTAGTTGTCATTTCCATTTATCGCTGCAGCTACCTGGAGATACAACAATAGCATTTGATGAAATGCTGTAAGGTGGTCAACCAAGTCCAGTCTTCCACTGAAGAGAAACGCTGCCAAATTGGCTAATTAGTATTAGTGAGGTAATCCTTCATCTCTTTTCTGTTATGTACTATACATTATACAACACACACACACAAAACTTTTTAGAAAAATAAATATATATATAAAGATATTACTTCAGAAATCAGTATAGGAACATTTAACATCTGCATGAAAAAAACCCACCAGAAGGTCTGAGATGATGCAGTGTCATCATGGCAGACAGATTGTTCCTAGAGGTAGCAATATCATAATCCTTCTTGTGTTGGGATTTAGGAGGCAGTGAACCTAATGAGCCTTTCTCTGATCTTCCTGAGACTGGCATAAATCAGGAACAATTCCATGGAAGCCAAAAATCTTGACAATCAAGTAAATTATTGTATGTGGGTGCAGGATCAGGCTCCCTGTCCCAGGTGAAACATGAACGTTGTCTCTCTTACTTCTTTTACCTGAAGCACCTGGAAACACATTCATGTGTGGAAAATACTTCTCTGGAAAACAGGATGGCTTCTTGGATGTCTGAAGGGACTGTTCCCACCTGTTTTTAAGTCAATGACTGCTCATTGTGTGAGTGTGTTGGGGAACTTGGTCAGAGAGTGGCTGTCAGCATCAAGTCTAAAATTAAGGAAAGCAGGAAACACTGATTTATTACCCAAAAAGCAAATCTTTTATTTATGAAACAGAAAGTTTGCGCACATATGTTTTCAGACGAGAATATTCCAAGGAGTATACCAGAGAGAGAGAGCAAAAAAGGAATGCTTGCTAGATAGACAGGATTTTTAAAATAGAAATACATTAATTTAATGAATAAAGCATCAAACCTGCACTGTAGGTCCCATGTTTTTAAAGATTTAGAAAGTTAATATAATATGAATCCAGCCATATAATCCTGTGTTCAAAAAATGTGAAATAATAATAACAATGTAACTTCATCCTCTGTATTTCCTCATTTCCTTAGGGCCACAGTTTCAAAAGGTCTTAAAAAACATAGCAACAATACATTCCAACACTTCCCTCTGATTATGGGAAAGCACCCTGCCCTCCAAGCCTAGGTAAGTGTTGACGTGCTCAGTACCTCCAACCCTTTCCTCTATGAGCAGTTAGAGGAATGGGTCACATGTGTGTGTGATAGGGGTCAGGTCTTTATTTCAGCTTTTGGGCTTGGCCCAGCAAGTATTTAAAGTTAGACTTGAGGTTTGTTATCTCAAGACATTTCATGGGTTTTCGCTGAAATATTGTGTGGTATTTAGCACTGCTACCAATAAGATTTTGGGGAATTGAGCTCCCTCTGCAAACTTGGATATTAATCTGCATATACAAGAGTGTGCATTTCCTTTTAGACTGAAAGGCAACCCCACAAGTTGGTCTTTTAAATGACCTGTGGGGCCCTTATCCTGTGATAACACCACCCTGCCTTCCCCAAGCAGATTCCTCTATCTACACAGCAGCCTCGGACTCTTTCTGGGGTTATGCAGGACCTCAGGGATCTATCAGCATGGAGCTTGCTGGAAGATGGATGGCTCAGAGAAAAGTGAGGGAAGAGTCAGGCTTGTTGGAAATGTTTAGCAACTTCTCTTGGGAAAGCTAGAAAAAGCCTGAATAACTGACAGGAACAGGAGCAGGCATGGACAGACCTCTAATGCAAATTCTGACTAATTTCAAGAGTCCTGTGGATCTCAGTAAACCACAAAAAACCCACTGTCTTTCAATAATGAACATGAGCATCTCTACTTGTGCTGAATATTTCATTCAAGATTCTTGGGTAAATTTATAGCTATTTACTTTTTTCTGTGAGTGAGTAAACTGAGGCATTAGGAAGCATTCGGCCGCTGATTGGCAGCTGCAGATCTGAATCCATAATCTAACAATCCTGATCACTAGATAACTGCTTCACAGTGCATCAAGAGCAAAAAAGAGAAATCATCTTTCTTTAAGCAATATAAACTAAACCATGGTTGTTGCTTTGGTGTTTTGCTTTATTTGAAGTTATTTGGATCTGTTTTTCTCTTGTCTTTGAATCTTCTAGAGCAAAATGAGCTTGCCCCTGTGCTACCATACTCTAAGTAGCTTCTGGAAACTAATTTAATTGGGTTCATTCCTTGATTTTAAAATAAAGGGACGCAAAATCGTTTTGAACTGTTGTTTCATCAACTAATTCTGGTTCAGAGAAACCCTCTGAGGGATTTGGCTGTGTTTGTGATTTTGTAATAAATATTCAAAATACTACTATCAAAACAGCCTCTCCCCAGCTAGGAAAAAGCCACATCGTCACCACAACATTTTGGTGACTTCAGCAACACATGTTACGATAGAAATGCTTCAGTCTTGAGAGTAACTACTTCCCTATTTTTTTAATTGTCTCTTTGTGCCAAGAATATTTGCCTTTCTTCTTCTTTTATACACATGAAACAGAGTTCACCATTACATTGTGCTTCAAATCTTCATTTTCCAGTGCCTGGAAAAGACTTCTCAGCCCACGCTGTAGCTCTCTGGAGTAAAGCTTTTTGTATGCAGTGAGGAGTGCATCATGCTTCAGCCATAACTGGAATGTGCACAGCTTTGTGAAGTTTCTCAGAATGACTCAAAGAGTGGAAGCAAATAAAAAACCACAGAGATATTTGTATCTTAAATGTGCTTCAAGTAACTGCATTATTACCACAGCACCTCCTAGGCTTCCCGTTTTTGCAGATTGCACATTGTCACCACTTCCTAAATAGCTGTATTTATTTATTGAAACTCAAGGGTTTTTATTTAACACCTCACATAAAAAACACTTCTCCTTAACCAAATCATTTAGGCCAACATCTCCAAATTTGGGTGCCTATAGCAACCCACCTTAATCCTTTTTTAGACATGCATGCAAGTAGCTTCATTTTTAAGGAAGCCAGCTGAAGCATTTGTGAAAACCATAATTTTAATTTCTTTGGTTGCCTGCCTTTGAAATTAGGACCCAGCTCACCAGCGCAGTTAAAACACCAGGTGACATGATAGTCCTGAGTTATGCCAGGGGCTACAATCAGAACACTCATGATTATAACTTAAGCATAAGCTTGAGTGAAGTGCTGGATTTGAGGTTTTGTTGCCTACAACTGACACACATGGAATTGAGGTGAGATTGCTGTAGGAATGACAGTTATGTGGTCATGTCTCACTGGAGGGGGGTTTCGGGGCATAATACCCATTAACCTCTTCCAGGATCCCAGCACTGGCACTTGGATTTGAAAATGTTAACATGAACGTCATCGTGTGCTCAGCCAGAGAACGAAAATGTTTTGGGAGAAGCTAGGAACTAGTTGGGAACTTTCTGTGAGAAATACCAAAGATCTCTTCCTTTACAAAAGGAGAATGTGTCAAAATTATTTTTGTCTGTGACAGACCACACACTTGCT
Organism: Strix aluco; assembly: GCF_031877795.1. NCBI lineage: Eukaryota > Metazoa > Chordata > Aves > Strigiformes > Strigidae > Strix > Strix aluco. The sequence continues at coordinate 25,778,782 of NC_133933.1, forward strand.
CCCATCATCCTGAATGCAATGAAACTGGGGTTGGAGGCTGTAAGGCAGACACGCAGTGGGCTGAGTCCAGTGGAGCCATGGCAGCAGCTGAAAATCTACCTCGGGTATCTGATGGCTTCCCTGTCAGAGAACCACAGCACTCCTGGTATGAGCAGTGAACAGCAGTGGGTTGGGGAAGTGGCAAATTTTAGATTTTAATTTTGCAGGTTTAAGCCCCTGCCAAGTCTATAGTGTCAGCCAAAACCACAGAATTTCAAAATGTGCCTTAACAGCAAACTGAAAAATCAATATGCCTTCCTCATTTTCCTGGAGTGTGACAGAAAGCCCATTTAGTCAATAGCTGTCTTTCTGTCAGTCTCAGTGGGCATTGTATAAAATCCTGATGGACAAAAATAAACAGACGGAAAATGAGGAATCTACTCACATCCAGAGGGGACCTTTCTGATAGGAGCCCCTCTGTAAAGGAAGCAAATGGATTTCATGCCACATAAATAGATAAAGCATAGCAATCTTGCATGTAAGACATCAGCAGCGATATATGTTAAGGACGTACCTACTTAAGTCCATTTTCTGTATAGTAGATCAAGTAAGGAAATACTTAACTGTAAACCTTTGTTAATTTACAAGAGGGAATAACAGTAGTTAAAAGCATAGTAAATTAGGAGAGATTGACTTGACAGCACTGTAGAAATATTGGTTGGTAACTGTACTTAGATGGCCAAGATCCTAAGAGCACTTATATAATAAAACTGTGTTCAAGGAAACATTTGCAGAGTGAAGATAAAAGAGTAAATTATCTACACAATTTTTTTCAGCTATCTATAGTTGTGGTTCATAATGAAAGTAGGAGGTCAAATTCAATCTTTAAATGAGTGCATCTCCATGGATCTGGCTTGTAGTTTACAAATAATTTATCTGTAGAGAAGTGACGATATATGAAATTATTCATTGTTTGCATGGATTAGTGTTAATTCATATATATACACTTTCTTGCACTTTTCACACATACAGCGACGGAAGTTTCACAGACAAAACCAAAAAGACAGTCTCTCGAGTCTGACTGTTTCTACCACTGTGTTACTGAAATTTCTAATCATCATCTCATGACAATAGTTTCAAGGGATTTATGAAAAAGTAGCAAAGAATACACTTTTTTGTAATTTACTATTTCCTGTAATTCATCATACCATTTTTTCCCCAAATCGCTTTGACTTTTTTTCAGGAGTATCACATATCACAATCCTACTGCTAGTGACCCTTTTTTGACTGATACTCTCCTGCCTTTGTGCATTGTTTATTAATTGCTGTTTCATTGCAAAGACAACTAGAAAGCTGAAAGGCAAAGCAAGAGACAACTTGATATGGTATGATAGTTGACTAGAAGGCTAGCTCTGTGGGGCTTTGTTTGGTTTACCAAAAAAAAAAAAAAAAGTCAATATTTGGTTAACTTAAAAACTTTAGGTATTGCTGACCTAGTAGGTGAAACTGTATAGTCGGCTGCACAGACAGTCAGGCTAGATGGCCTACTGATCCATTCTGGTTTTATGATACTTGAATCTACTTCAAATCTATTGAAACCACTGACAAATGTTAAACATAGCCACACCAAGCACATTTGGAATGGATTCACCTTTGAGAACCATAACTAGTGATGTTAAAGCAAAGCAAAAATAATGGTGGCAATACCAAAAAGGAAATGCAAAGTAACATATAGCATAAAGGCTTGCTGAGGTAGGAGTCTGCATTAGCTGCTTCACCTACGAAGTTCATGACAAGTGCCACAACCTCTCACTTTTTGAGTGGTTTGTCTACTAAGCTAGAAGATGAGAAATAATGAGATATTTGCAAGGGGTTTTTGCTATGCATAAATAAAAAACAAACCACAATTTTTTGAGGACAGGAATTATTCTCTTCAGAGGACAATCTGAACATATTAAAGATGGTGTTCCAGAGTGTTTGGGTGCCCACCCATGGGTTTTGGTGTTCAGTGTTAGTCCCTTTACAACACTAAGCCACCTGAACACAAGGACAAGGAAATACAGGTTAGGATTCAAAGCTTATGACAAGTCTTTTAAAAACTGACACTTTCATAATGTATTTATGTGCACTTGTAATCATCTTTCAAGATATCCAGCAATTATTTGAGGAATGGCTGCACTCAGTAATCTTCCTATTATGGCAGAAGATGATCAAATAATTAAGGAGCTAGCTGGGAGCTGGAAATTTTGCATTCAGTTTCCAGTGCTGACACATTCTTCCTGTATGACCCTGGCTAAGTCACGCAATCTTTGTCACTCAGTTCCTCATCTGTGCTTTGAGTATGTGAAAAAATCAAGCTTTTTTTGTTTATTTCTCTGAAAAGAGATAACCGTAGGGGACCAACAATGCAGTGCACGGTGTTCTGCTGCATGAGAAAACACTGTTGCAGAAATTACAGCAGAAGCCCTCATCCAATTTTACAGCTCTTGACAAGTGTATTTGCACAGCATATATGAGCTATGCCATGCAAAGTCCTCTCTTTGCCCATGTTAAAATGTAAAGAATAAAACCAACAGCTGGAGGAGAAATACAAACCTTCCTTAAATTCACGCCTTTCCACCAATCCTTTTGAGAAACCAATGGAATAGATAAAAAACTAGATGAGGCCTCAACTGAAGATGCTGTCTGGGGGTACTAGCACGTTTTCTGAGGAAGGGAGACTTTCTTCCTTTATTGTCACACTTTTCTTTTTACATGTTGTCTTAACACCTTAGAGATAGTAGACACGTTGGCCATCCCTTCAGATTTGATGAGAATCATGAAATAGGCATCAAAAGCAAACATTCAGGTGCATTTCAAGTGCTGCTCAAAACTTTTTCCTGTATTTAAAAAGGCAAGAACAGATTTTTCTCTACTTTTCATGTCTTCATGTCATCCCAGTTTCTCTTGTTTAAAATTTGCTCTTCTCCAGGATTATGTGACCAATGTACAGTGAACATTTTTTCTTCTCTTTTTTGTTTAATTTGTGGAATTAATCGTGCCTGAAGGGAGATCACAGTTTCCTCACAATTGTTTTGTGCTTTGTTTATTCTCTGAACTGACTGGGAAGGTCCAAAATTTGTCCTGCTGTGCTGAGCTGTGATCAGCCATGGAAGTCACATGGAGGGAGTGAGGGGCTGATCCTGCAAGGGAAAGAGACTGGGAGTTGAGGGGATGTTGGAGGTTTTTTTTCCTTCAGTAACATGTCTTCCCACAGTTACAGGGTGGCTAGTTATATGACATTAATCTGGTTACTTAGTCTTTATCTTCACCCCATGACTTAAGCCTGCTGATGTACACAACCTCCAATGCATCTCAGAAGACAAGTGATATCTACCTTAAATGCTTACATGAGTTTAACATCTGATTCTATATTTATTTTCAACATATGTTAAAAATGTTTTTTTTTTTTAAATTAACCTATAATTATATAATTGTTCTTATCTCTTTGTTGCCTTACCAGTTTGTTAACATTAATCATCAATAACTTCTGTCGTATAAGTGACTGAATTTCAAAAGGACTCATTTCACATGTACCCTGGAACTGGTCTTTTAGGATTGTCCCTCTAGTGCCCAGAGGTGCCCACACCATTTCTGTCTTCCTCTTGCTTTTAAGGTTTCCTATCCATAAAGGAATATTATCCACCTCTTGGTGCAATGGACTATGTTTGCAGCACATCTTTGAATCCAAGTGTCTCCATCCTATGTCCAGCCAAAACCCTATGAGAGCCTAGTACAGATGAGCTCCTGAGAACAATATTTTGCTATCAGAAGGGCCTGTCATACTTTGGGAGCAGAACCTGACTCATTACACTGGAAGACAAACAATTGTTTGCACCCCTAAATGGCCTGTGAAGGCCTTGAAGAGACATCTTGCTAAGTTGTAAAGGGCAGTTGATATTCTGTCAGCATGTGAGAGCTTCAAAATAAAAATACCAGACTTATATGCTTTTTCCATGTCCTTGGAACTTTAAGGGGTAAATGCATTCATTTCCTTTCATTTTGCATCCATCTGATTGCTTTTAAACATAGTTAGGATCAAATCTTTCCAACAGTGATACCTATGGCAAAACTCCCTCTGACTTCCATGAGACAGGGATTTGGCCCATAAGAATTAGTGTCTGGGGAGGGTACATTGAAATAAATGGTGATTGTCAAAGCACATTGGAATTTAGAGCACATTTGTTGCAAAGATGATAGAAGCTCACTGGGGTATCTGAGTGTCAGAGTCAATTTTGTTTTCCTTACTGCACATATGCACATATTTGAACCTTGTCATGCTGCAAAGGGAAATACCTCATTAGATTTCGCTAGGATTTCTTCAGAATTGTTTGTACCCTACAGTCAATAAAGATAATTTTTGTTTAACAAATGAAATAGTGGAATGGCCTGTTCTATCAGGAAATCGAAGGAAGTGCATTTATCCCCGGTAAAGATGAAGCTTTACTTTATAGGGTGCAGAAAGCCTGCAATGTGTATTATTTTTCAAATAGCTGAAAGATTTATAGTCATAAATGGATTCGTTTTCAGTCTGTTGATCATATTATCTGCAACAAAGCAAATGTTACAAATAAAAACAAGAGTAAACCAAGAGCATTTCTGCATTCTGTATTTTCAATTATGATCTTAACAGAAATGAATCACTTGTCCTTTTTTCATTTGGAAACAGTTTTACTTCCCTTTTCCCCACTGGACATATAATTTTGATTTATAAACACAGCAATCTGGAGCAAAGGGAAGTTTTAAGCACAGTACATACTCCTGCTGAGGCCTAGTTTTATTTTGCTTAGAATTTTTATCTTTTTTTTTTTACATTTTCAGATTGATTTTAGCTTTCTACTTTTGAGATGAAAAGCATGGTTGCAGATGACATATTTTGCCCATTTCGAATTCACACAGGCCTAAGGTTTCATCTTGCACCCAAGGCCTCATTTTATAAACATGGTGAAGAGTTCTTCCAGTTAAAATGTGCTTTTAACTGGGATAAACCTGTCTCCTCCCCATGTTAAGACTTATAAATCTTCTCCACAGTGCTATTTACAATCTAGCTACTGCGTACTTACTTTATTGACTATGAATGAATAAATCAGTTTTCCACATCACCCCATTCTCTTTGCTGATGTTTTGATTTGGTGTCTATCCAAAAGCCTCTGATCATAGACACATGATTATAAAACCATCTCTCGCACTGAAAACTATTTAAGAAACAAGCAATGGAATTAACTTCTTTTAGATATTGTTTTACACTGCACATTTGAACTTGGGGATATACATTTTTCACAGGGCTCAGTTCTGCTGGGCAGTACACTCTGATAAGACTGCAGAAGCCAAGAAATTAAATGAGGGGTTTTTTTCATCATTCACTCCTTGGCTTGAGTTTCCACAACACAGAATCTATGTCTTTAACTCAATTGGGCTCTTTGAGTGGATGCAGGTGTCTCTACCATTTAAAGATTTTTAAATCCTTTAAAAGAGTTTTATAGGTTTGTTTTGTTAAAGTTGGGATTTTTTTTTTGTATTGCACCACACGGGAGGAATTTTGCAAAACTATGAGAGGGAAAAGGATTGGCTGTCAAAGATTTACACTAGAGTTTTTTACATTCCCTAAGAATCTAAGAAATCCAGAAAAGTATTTTCATTCACAGCTTATGCTTGAATTTTCAAAACACCCTGCATAAAGGCTGTGGGAGATCCCTAGATCTACTGGGAAACATTTTATATACTAGGATCAGAAACTGGCTTGAGTCTCAGCAATAGTATGTGTCCTTTTTTTTCCCCATTACTTTAGGAATAAAGGGACTGACATGAGCATTTCTAGATCTGGTTCTACTCCTTTCCTTTGAATCCTGGGTGGAATTCAAAACTAGACGGAGCCTGCAGAGCACAGGCAGCACCTAGTGATGGAAATAACACGAGGACCAAACTTGCAAGGCATCTGATCTCACAGGAAAAGAGCCCCTGAGAGCTGAGCATGATGGAATTCAAACCCCATGTGAAGCCTTTGCTCATTTTCAAAGCCAAAATCCAAATCTTATCCTACAGCTCATCCAGAGGTGAAAGGCCACTGCAGTGCGACACTTGACAATTCCCCTTGTAGGACAGGTATAACACAGTTTGTAAATTGAGTCTTATATAAGCCCTTTGTAATCAGAAGAGGGTGAGTGTCCTTTTTAATTTCAGAGAACAATAGATAGCTGAAGGGAATGTGGGATATGCAGAGACCAGCAGATGAGCTGTTTTGGAAGGTCTTGTTTTCATTACTTTTGATCTTGCAAAGATCTATGGTATCAATACTGCCTATTCCAAACATTGTGTCTTTTTGTTTATACTTAGCTAAGGCCTGTGCACCTAAAAAGGTCACATTACATTTCCTGAAACCAAATTTCTGTATTTTATTAACTCGAACAGAGAAGTACCATGCTTGCCCACATTATTCTTCAGATAACCTTCAATCTTATTCCAAGGGAATCAGATTTTGTCGTGCACTGACAGGTGTGCCTGGCAATTGTACCTTAATTATATTAAGCTCTTCATAACATACTTGGAAAAGAAATCAATGTCTGTATCAGTCACTGAAAATCCAGGCAATATTTCAGTGTATGTGGCTTGTTCAGGTCTCAGTGGTAGCAGTTAAGGTGTCCAGGAATTGAATTGAATTCACCATTTAATTTCAAGAAAAGAGTCATTTAAAGGTAACACAGGATTGACCCAAGCTGGTGACACTGGTGATCTTATGCTCTCTGTCTCTGGCATTTCCTTTCTTTTGCTTTACTATAATAAAACATGGAAGATATATTCTGTTGGGATATTGTGCTGATCAGCCCCTCAGTGGCACCCTTGTTAAGGGTTATGTCTTCCCTCTGTGGTTTGACTGCTACCCATCTAATTCTAACCCTTTTCCTGAATTGCCTTAGTTAGGAGCACGGTTGCACTATGGTCTCACTATGTAATTTGGTGGTGGTTTAGTCAAAAGAGAAGTGAGGACAATTTCACTCAAGATCTCAGTTGTCATCTTTCTCTCTCCACTAGCTTTGTAAAAGAGTGACGAGGCACTTAGAGAAGCAGCGTAAATCAGATTAATCTGGGCCTTTGTTTTGTATTCAGTATTTTCCTACAATAGCCATCAACAAACAGCATGAAGGCACCAATAATACAGCTAAGAAAAACTAAAAACCAAGTCAGAGAAAGTCCAGCAATTGTCCATTGTAGAGAAAAATGAGAAGATTCAAATTCTGAGGCAGATTATCTCTCTGGAACTATTTCAGATGGGAAAAAATACTCTGGAACGAGAGAATAGAACATTAAAATCCCAAAGAGCACTAACAGAGAAGACATTAGCTTAAACACCTCCTAAAAATAAAGAAGGAGACTTTGTCCTGGAAAACACTGACACCAGCATGTGACCTATCACAGAGACAGGGAGAAACAGTGCAGAAAGATAGTGAGGATATGAACAGAACGATGATATCACAAATAACAGTTACAAGGAAAGCTGAAGACAAATGGTGAGGGAGCAACTGCAACAGATGTTTTCCCTTAAGGTCATAAATGAAAACAGAAATCCTGATGCACAGGAGCTTTTCCGGAGAAATACATCTATATCAGAGCATGAAACACCAGTGAAACAAAAACAGAGCACGAAACACAAAGAATAAAAGCAAAACAGTCTCCTTTTTTCAAAGAGAATTAGGGAAAATGCGCTGGTAGCTGATGATGGGCTATTGTTTCAGGGGCAACGATCACATCTCTTCCCACTAAGACATGCTGGGTTCTGGCAATGCCTTCATGACTCGGTGCCCAAGGACAAGGTAACTGGCACAAGGCTTGGCCTGAGGTGGTGGTTGTGCCATGCTGTGCTCAGCAATGGGAAGCAGGGGGAGAGGAAGGCCAGCAGCGCTGGTGGCATGGGCTGAGACAGAGAGCAGGGGTAGTACAGGGGGCAGGCAGCTGGGTCCCCTCACAAGTACACTGCCAGATCTTGAGAAGCCAGAAGTATCCTGGCTGAGCTCAACCAGCGTCACACCACACAAGTAAATGAGGGTGGAGGGAGCCCAGCAGGGTTTAGTGGCTCACAGGAGATACCATAGCGGGCTCAGGGAGGGCCTGGTCTGGGATCACTGGTGATAGGGAGAAACCACATGGGAGACACAGTGTTACATGTGCCGATACTCTCCCTTAGGAGACATCGGTAACTGGCCATTATGAAGGAGCTGAAGGGACCTTGGTTCTCTCCCACAGTGTGTGTTTCTATATCCCCATGATGCAGTTTTCTTGAGCACGTCATGATGTACGCACAGACCAGAGATGACTCAGATTTGAGATCCCCACAATTTTCATTTCCATTGTGGAGTTTCTTGTCAAGTGCGACACAGTTCCACCTTAATGGGGCAATGCTCTTTAGACAAGGAGGGCCAAATAACGTCCTCTCCCAAACCAGCTACCTTTACTTCTCTAATCAATTAGAGAAAAGCTAAAGCATTCTCCAGCCCTCCTACCAAGGAGTGTGGTCTGCTGGGGGATGCTGGAGCCCTGTGTGCTGCATCTTGGCCTGTGAGGTGCCCCTTGGAAGTCATAACAAGTTGTATATGAAGTGCCATAGCAAAGACTGAACACTGATGTGTTATCCTATCCTAGCAGGCAAGCACACTGCTGGCAGCTGTAGGGTGAGCGCATCCACAACCCTGACTTTCCATGTGGATCTCTGCTCTTTATTTTTCCCGTAGAAGATCTGCATTTGATCTCTGCTCAGGAAAAATGCAATGAAAAGTGCTTTCTCAGACCAACTCCCTTTCAAGACTGACATTATCAGTTTGGAATATTCGCAGGGCTATTGGGTGTCCGGAAGAGGGAATGGCTGGGATCCGAGTGTACCGTTCAAGCCTAATCCAAACACCTCCCCAGATTTAGCTCAGCCTATCAGGAAAGGTAATTTAGCACCTGGGGAAGATAGGGTTTGGAGCCTGCATTTGGCACACCAGCCAGCCACCTCTGAATGGACCTTCCAGATGAGATATTCTGTCACAAAAAAAGTTCATGGAGGTGTTAAGTGCAAAAGCATTCCTGAACCAATAGCAAATAAAAAACCTACTTTTGCCAGGAAAGAATAGTTTTCTGTGTGTTTTTCAAAATGTTGTTTGCATAAATAGCTGGGAAAGAAGGAAAACAGGAAAAAAAAAAAAGTACCACTGTGATTTTCACAGTTCTGATAAACACAGTGCATATGCAGAAGAGCTCTGGAAGCCATCTGGTTGTGCAGTCAGTGTAGTGCACACTTTGCTGGGCTACAGACATACCTATTGAGTACAGGAGGCTAACAGAGCTTTATACTACACAGCCTGAATGACTGTCAGTGGAAACAGGGGTATATGCATCTGCGTAGACACAGTGGGTGGATACAATTTTAATGGGCCTAAGGGATTTAGGAGTCTATGCCCCATTTTTATAAGTGACTCCTTGTTCGGGATTCAAAACAATGTCATGGCAACACCGTAAAAAGTTGTCACTCCTCAGACAGAGAACTATAACTACCTTTGAATGTTTGAGCTGAGAGCTCATCCTATTGGTGTGGTGTAACTAACCTCAGGATAGCCCCATCACAGTCACAATGCACAGACATCAAGCACAGACAGCTTGTCAAGGGGTGGGCGGTAGATTGTTACGCTGCCATAACACAGCTCTGTATGCCAGCACATAGGGTCCTGCTTTGGTTCTACATGGATTTTTTAAAAGAATTTATAAATTACTTGGATAACTTAAATGTTTTCTGCCTATTTAGGGGGAGGCGGGGGAAGAAGATATAGAAAAGCTGAATGCTCACAGTTTGAATCAACAGGAGAGCTGACCATGAGCAGATTTGTGAAATATTATAGCACTGTTATTGTGGGTTTCCAATTGCAGAACCAGGAATAAAACTGACACGAGATATAATCAAAGAAGAAGTAAAGGAATGGAAAAGAAATAACGCTAGTCAACATTGTTTTATGAACAATCAGTCTCCTCGGACAGATCTGATTTCATCCTCTGGTGAGATTATAAACTTGCTTGATAAAAGTGACTGCATAAATGTAACAGACATTTTAAGGTTTTTGACTACTACTACCTGACATTCAGACTTTCAAAAATTACACAAAATAAACATCATGTGATGTAGTGAATAGTGTAAAGAGTCAGCTAAGCATCAGGGCCCAAAAAGCAGTCATCATCATATGGACATGGACAGGGAGGCAAGATACTCTAAACCCCTAGTGAGGAGAAATGGCTGATTGCAGAAATCTGTGTTTCAGGAAAGAGAACTAGCCTGATGTGTGTACAGTCTATTGAATATCTGCAAATAATATCACTCACCCAGCCCCACACTCATTAGCCTACAATGGCAATTAAACTCTCCTTTGGATATCTTCAAATTAACTATTTTGGGGAGACACTGGGATTCAGTTTCTCAGATACAAAAAAGGAAAAGACCTGCTAGTTTGAGGAATAAACATCAAAGAACACAAATTGGTTTGAGCTTGACTCTTAGAGCTGTTCTTCCTTAAATCTGAACTTCCCAAATTCAAGCACCAATAACATTTGAAAACCATTATAACACCATTGTACTGACGCTCCCTAGTTTTTCTTCAACGTTTCACAGCAAGCAGAGTTCTCAGTTTAATATACTTCTTTCACAAAACACCTTGAAGTAGATTTCTATTTAACAGTTTTGTATAACTTGTGAATCATGAGCTTCTTCCATTATTTTTATTGTTAATTACAATGCAGACAAAATGAAAAGGGTTTTTTGGGCAGGAGAGCAAGAGGCACCTTGTGTTTTTATTTTAAGATTGTAAAAGATCCCTCTCATAAGAGAAGGTAAACCACATCACCATTGTGAAAACTGGTGAGATGAGTATAAACTAAAGTGAAAGAACTGAGTATTTCCAGCATAGAGTAGCAAACCAAAGACAGCAATTTCAAAACTAAAACCAATTTTTCCCAAGAAATGTACTCTTCTGAAACTATTTTTATTCATCATTTCTGTAGCAGAAACACTGGCTTTGCAATCTATGTTAGTGTAATACAGATGAAATTTAATTCATTAGTTAATATACCTCCTTGAAGTTGTGTGCTTCAGTGCATCTTTAACCAGATTTTGTTATTTTAAGCTAAACCCAGGGAATCTGTGGAAAGAAAGTGAAAATAATTACAGATATCTGAAAAAGTAGCTGTATAAAAATCTTGCTTTGTAGCTTATATTTTAGACAACGTGCACATTTTGCATCAATGTTTAGGGGGAAGACAAAACAGGTCCTAGTTGTTATGTAATGCAGAAGAGAGTTTGTTCAAATCCAGTGACCAGGGAGATTTTACCTGATCACTAGGAGCGTGAAAGGTCAGTGGCTGGCTAGTTGGCTGAGTATTGAGCAGCAGTCCAAGGTGCTAACGGGGTGATTCTCCACTTCACTGATACAAGGGCCTGGGGGTATAATAACAGAGTAATTTTTAAATTCAGGTTTGCACTCCTGAGGAGAAAGGAGGGCACTGAAATGAATACTGCTGTTACATATGCAAAAACATCACTTTCCCTTAAGCGTCTGAATGACATACCACCATTGGTCATCAACCTCACAGTCTCTTCCACTGAGCATTAAACTGATTAAGACCCTTTGTTTCAAAAAAACTCTCCTTCTCTGTCCTACTTTACAACATGGACAGTGTCAGGTGCTGTGCTAAGCCCCATCAGACAATACCTCAAAGAAGAATTGAGCAAACCCGCTTGGTTCAGCAGCGTAACCTCCCATCACGTCACCAATGCCTGCGGCACAGCCTTGGCACCCTTGCACTAGCTAGCATTCAATATTAGAGCCAAATCTTCCTCTGTGTAACTGCTGCTGGAGATTTAAAGTGTTTCTGCTTTCCCTCTCACATCCCTATGAGCTAACCACATACCCTTGCTACTGGTGTCCTGTAACTGCCTTAAAAAGAAAACAAAATAGAAAAAAAAAAAAAAAAGGATCAGAAATCCCCTAACTAATTTTATCAGCTAGAGAGCTGGCAAGCAGAAGTGTATGTGTTGTAGAACCGAAACAGGTGTGGTTGAGCATTTTCCACATTTGGTCTTGGCAAAAATATGAACAGAGGGTATTAATTCCTCCACACTGATAATGGGGGCTTGGAATCCATTATCTGAAATAAAAATTCTTGGCAGAGATCCTCATGTACTCAAATGGGCAAGAAAAACTGATAATGAAGTTTTTTTTCTTTTTTTTTTCCCCATTAGGAACCTTTTCTAAATGTGCCAATTTGCATGTGAATTTTACTGAAGGATTTTTTGTTTAGTGTGCTTTACACGTGAGAACATCCCTGCCCTTGTCTTAAACAGTGAGCTGGATTCCATGGCTCCATCTCCAACAAATACCCCACTGACAGGTTTGCATCTCTGTGTGCACGTGTGTGTGTGCCTCCGTGCTTGCCTGCCTGCCCATAACGTGTGCAACACAACCAGGTTTGGTGCACTTGCGCAATAAGAATAAGCTATTGTCCCCAGCATCTCCCTGCAAATGTAAGAAACCATATATAAACCATCTTCTGGAGCCAGAGGTGATGGATACAGCTTAGTAGGTAAACCAGGCAATATGATATCGCATTGCCTGGCTGCTTGGTCAGGTCATTTTCTCTGCCGTCTTTTCTGACATTGCATAGTGCTGAACACTGTGCACTGCAGAGACTTTGCTGCCCCTAATTTAGGGAGAGACTGCAGCTGGCAGGGCACTGACAGTACAAGATTTAAGACACAGTTAAAGTGAATGAAGGGCTCGTTTAGCATTATACATGGCCAGTTCTGTCTTTCTCTTGTTCTCCACTCTCTTGACTCTGCACAAGCCTGCCATAATCATCCTAACCCTGGGGAGACACAAAATCCCTGTCAAGAGAGTTCTGCGGTATCTATAGATGGTGTAGATGATGTGCTATATAGTTTGATGATGGTATCACACAAGTTTCTGCTCAGTGGAGAACACAAGTTACTCCTTTTCTCAAACTTCTCCAAAGACCCTCTCAAGACTCATTGATTCCACAATGCAGAGAGTAACTAATGCTTCCACAATGCAGAGGCCAACTAATAAAGGATTGATAATGCTCACAAGCATGCCTGTAGCAGTGCAGTATAAGTGAAACAGTCACTGGAAAACATGTAGCCAGCTCTCAGAGAGGGGATTAGACTTTCCCCTTACATGCCCTAGCTCTTTGGCCCCTAGATCTGCCTAACTCTTGAACTCCCACACCCTCAATGTTACAACAAACCTCAGCATCTTTGCTGAGGTTTCTCTCAGGGTCTATAGGAGGGTTTGTATCTTACCCAGGTGAGGAAAACATTCAGTGGAGGTCCCCCAGTTTTTCTGAGTGCTCTGCACACTAGTCCATTGGCTATAAGAGCAGGACACTTGTTTGGACTGTGTTTTAGAAGAAAAGATTTTAATTTATCTTATGAAAGACAAGGTTTGCTGCTGAGTTTCAGACGGCCTCTGTGCCATGCCACATGAGAGATCAAGGTTTCTCCTATACAGTCTGTGATCTGTGTGTGGCCTTTCACCAAAGCCAGGGCTTTAGGGCTCACAGAAACCAGTCAAAGCAGCAGGATGTTCATAGATTTACAGATACTCAAGAAGCATGGTTCTTCAGACCTAAACTATGTTTCAGTGGTTTCTTCCTGTTACATTTTTCTGTAAGGAGAAATAGTACAACAGTAGTAAATTATCTTTGGGGTTTGGGGTTTAGGTTTTTTTTTTTTCTATTTCACCAATTACTCTTTGGTAAATAGGACCATATAGTTTAAATAGTCAAATTGAAGTTTATACTAGATATGATGTTTATCCCAACCTGAAGTCTGAACATTTGAGACATGGATTTTGTAGCCCAATACGTGTCATGTCTTTAAGTGCTCTATAAACATTACACTTCTATCCTATTTGATATCAGACTTCTCAACTCATTTCTAGAGTTCCTGAAATCCCCACGTTACAGCTTTTATTTTCAGCAGCATCATTTGTTGTTACCTAAGTTTGAGGGCTGGACTCAGTTCCTTTTAGGTCTTCAACATCTTCTGTTTGGTTAATTTAATGCTCTTTAGTTTTGCCTTCAGATTTCCATTGTTTTCACTATGCTTGCTTTGGTTACATTTCCTGGTGGTAGTATTCTCCTCACTGGCTGAATTCACCTCTGTCAACACAACAATATCTGTCAATCACTTATACCCCAACGCAGCTTCTTGGTAGCAAGTCCCATAGAAAAAGCCAATGGTAAATGAGGGGAATTCTCAATGAAAAGCTAGACCACGTTTATTTCTGCACGTACAGGCTTCAGTAACCTTTTTCATTCCTTGGCCAAACAGAATACACTGGAAAGCCCGTAATCCATGGATGGCCAAAGGATACGGGCTTATTCAAAGGCAGCGCTCAGGAAGGGTGGGGTAATGCCAAAGGCCTAACGTAGTGCTTTACAGCTATGAAATCCCAGCAGTTTTTGCCAGCTGTAGCAGGACTCCACTGTGTGGGCGCCAAGCCGCGGGGCCACACACAGGCTCCATGGCTCAGCACCCACACAGCCAAAGTTTTTTTTAAAAAAGTGAAAAAAAAAATTGCTGAATCAGACTCTCAGAGCCTGACCAAAAAACATGCACATGAACTATAATTTTTATTATAAAAACTCTAGTTGGGAGCAGAGATATTGTAGAAAAGCTGGAGAAGAGGGGAAATATTCCTAGTGTTAAAAGCAAGCTAGAGTTCATGGAGTTTGACCACAATAGTTTTCTTGGCTGCTATGGTTCTATGACTGATTTAAGAGGGTTTAAGGTTAATAAACCATAGTTGCTTGTTATTATCTGTGCAGTTCTTGCACTCTCACTAGCAATGTCATTTATTCATAGATTTATGATGATCACCATAGTAGTATAGAGTGTATGTGTTTTTTAGGAACATTTGCTGGTAGAGGGAAAAGATGAGAGAGGGGGGGAGAGAGAGAGAGAGGTTTGATCTTCTAATCTGTAGTGCTGCTACATCTAGGCCATAAAAGGCATTGGTCCATAACCTGACCCAAAACCTAGAATGCACACAAAAAACCCCAAAACTCCTCGTCACCTAACCAGCATGACCATAAATTCAAATGTATCAAAATGCAGTGCTGGTCTCAACATAATTGACAGATGGGTAGGTCATGAAGAGTGCAGGTAAGTAGAAGAAGAAATAGCAAACTTAAAAAGTTGTCCCTTGCCAAAGAGGTAGCCTTTGCCTTTAATAGATTCCACAAATTGATTTTTTTCTAAAGAGAAAAAAATAGGGGGTAGGTTTTTTTCTTTTTCTTTTAGTCTTTCATTGCTTCAGGACTTTAAAACCATACTATAAAAGCTGAAGGATATTATTCTGTCATAAAAAGCTTAACACAGGTTGATATAAATGACAGGAAAATGATCTACAACAGTGTTAAACCACAGAATAATTATTAATTATTAAACCCTCAGCTCCAAAATATTCTAAAGGAGTTTTCCTGCTTTCTATTAGGTCAGGAAGAGAAAAAGTAAGAAAGAAAGAAAAGCCTATAGTCCGTTTCCAGTCTCTCATGCTTTCTGAGCTGAACTCTGCATACAAATCTATATTTGTAAGACACCCTCATCTACCAGTTAATCAAAGCCCTGGAAATTCAAGGAAACCTGTGTTTATGGAAATCTGGCATTTCTGTAAAGTTTTGAATGAGAGCTAAATAGAGCAGTTCATCTCATTGAAACTAATGGCTTCTGCCAAGTGGTTTTGCAGTGCTGGGTCTTCTGGCACAGTCAGCATTTAGGAATTCATTTATGAGCTGGGTTAGCTGGAGACTCTGGAATTCAAATTTATGTCTAAGACTTAGTGGTTTATTCCTGATAGGTCTCTGTAAAGAAATTGTAATCAATTTACCAAACTCGGACTTTGTAATATGCAGAATAGAAAGCTAACCTTTTTTTCATGATTTAGGGCTTGGGATTTTATTTTTTTCCTTTCCCCAGTGGACAATTGCAAACTGTACACATGTACATTGTGTAACTGAAGGGGGCTTTTTAATCACCCATTCATACTTGCTTTTGAAAAAGCTTTGTCCTTGTGCTCTTGACTTGACTTCCTACGGGCCTGATCCTGCTCCCACTGAAAGTGCTCACATTTTCCTTCAGGGGAACAGTATCTTACTTCAGATGAAGTCACAGTTGCACATAAAAAGCAGAGAAAAGTGTGGCTTGTCACACGAGTTGATTTTATTTCAATCAGTATTTGCATGAACACACGGTCAGGCTCTATTAAGTACTTGTTTGATTTGCTTAAAAAATACATGTCTCCAGGAGCTGGCCAGCATATTTGAATATTGGCTTTTTTTCTGAGTCATAAAAACCTAGACATTTTTAGCAAGCAATGAACAAGAATTGCTCTACCCTTTCAATGCAACTATAAATTTGCTCCTTTTTCCCCTTTTAGAACTCCTTTGAAGAACTCATTGAATAAATTAACAACTTGGAAAGCTGCCTGCCGTTTTTGTTGGCTTTGGGTTTCAGGGAGTTGCTTGGTAAACAAAAGTCAATGGATTCAAACAGTAACAAAGTAATTTAAATGATTAATCAAGTGTTAAAACTAGCTTAACCTCTCCTGTTTTACAAACTCTATATCACCCTCACTAAACTAATAGAGGAATAAGACACCCGTCTGGAAATCTCATCTGAAATATTAGATTGAGAATCAAAAATTCAGCCAAGCAGTGTGGTTTGTAGGGATATCCTGGCGGATAATAAATTGCATTAATCTTACTTAAATTTTCCATCTAAATCATGTCTTGAGACCATATTGCACTGAAGGGAATGTGCCTAGCTTTGAATGCATTGTGCTACTGAAAAGGTTATTAAAGGGGGAAAAAAACAGATAATGACTTTTCTTGTTTTTCTTCTGACTACTTTTTCCAATATTGAGGAACCTATGTTAAATATTCTGGCACCTAATGAAGAAAGTCTGCTTTCTCCTGCCAGTGCTTATGTTTTCTAATAGAAGATAAGAAACTCACATACTCAGAACACTTGAGGCAATTTTTTTTTTTTCTTTCTGGCCAGAAATTGTACGTGTGGACAAAAATAACCCCAGAGTTTTCCCAGCATCGTCAGAGCTAAGTATTTTCCTCATCTTGCTCATTCAGAAGAATTTCACTTTTCCAGCTACATGGAGTATGAAAACAGTATCAGAAAAGCTCCCCTGGGTTTTTCATCAACTTGCAAATCTGAAAGAAGTCCAAAGGTTATGAAGTTCTGCCCATCTTTTCTGCTTCTGTCCACCATCTGCTACACCAGTGTCATTTCCTAAATCTTAAATGAAATAAAAGATGTTACAATGAAAGGAAGAGTTGCCTAAAAGCACAACCCCTTGGAAATTTGGAGTGGTGCTGTCAGCCATGCCAGTGCATGGGAAGCAGAGCTTCACAGGCAGGAGCATCTTTCCACTTGGTGGGTTTGTCCTCAAAACTGATGAAGGGGATCATGCTGATGTCCTGAGTGTGCATGGGCATGTGCCTGAATCGGGACTGCAATGGGCAGGAGCAACCCCGGGGGTCCCACTCAACTCAAGAAAGTGGCGAGGGGTCATGCCAGCATGGTGACGAGGAGACCGAGTCAGCTGGTATTATCCAAGAAAGGCTGCTTCTGCTGGTCTTCAGTGTTTGCCTGAGGTCCTTACTCAGCTAAAGGATGAGTAAGTACAAATTGAGGAGGAAACTGCTGCCAGCTGACACCAGAAAAGCTGTAGATGTGTTGTAGGTCCGGGACACTTTCATGGTTGTGTTTCTATCTGGGGAGGCAGGAGGGGAAAGGGAGATGATGGAAGAAATAAGTCCACAGAAATCAGCAGGATGGGACCTGACATGCTGGTTAGAAGAGGCAACAGTGTGGCTGTTGCCAGAGCTGTCCACAGAAAGATGCAATTATCACCAAACACATCAGCAACCACGTCATTCAGGCTGAGAGGAGGATTATTTCCAAAGACCGTTACACAATATTATGCTATGTCATGCTGATGAACAATTTTGTTCTCTTTCTATGAAAATTTGGCCTTGGAAGCTCTAAAAAGTTTTCAGCAGCTTCTGTTAGTATTTCATACCCAATCCCAAGTCTTAGAGCACTGTTGGAAAAGGCGTGCACCAGGCTGGTCTGAAATGAGAGAGGGAAATGGTCCCTCCGATATCTCAGGACCCACCTGGCAGCATGTCTGATGTGTATGGTCAAGCAGAGGCAGAGGTGGACCAAAACATGTTTCAGCTCACCCTAGCCGTGCCCATGCCCTACTCCTGCCAGTCACAGTCCTGCAGCCCTCAGAGAACCAGCTGTGCAAGAAAAGGGCAGGGTTAGTTCCTCTTGAAAACATTACTCCTGCTGTATGTCCCACAGTGGTATCTGAGGCGCTTGCTTGCTTTCACAAATGCTGTCAATTCTGCAAACGCTGCAATTATCACAGCAAAGAACTGCTGACTTTTCGAAGCCCCACAAGAAGGGCTGTTCCAAAATATGTTTTTCACTCTTTCTGCAGCATCAAAAGCCCAAGTAAGTCAAATCTATTTTCCTCGGAAATTGTTTTTCACAACTAGGAAAATACTGAAGCAGCAAATTCTTCTTGGGAAACAAATTCCCATTGAAATCAATGATGCAAGCTTCCCACTTGTTTCTATGGCATTTTGTTATAAATTAAACAGCCTTATGAAAATAAAATATTTCAGCTGTATTTAGAAGCATCAACACTTTAATGTGCTGCTGCTAAATCAAAAATTAAGCATAAAAATGAGTCATCTGAGCTCAAAGTTTGTACATTTCCTTACACAATTGCGGCAGTCATCTCCAAACTGACTTTTTAAATTCTGGTAAATCAAAATTAAAGTTATGCTTCAGAGGCAGTAAATACTTTCAAGGCACCTGAAGAGTCTTAATTCTTCCCTGAAGTGCAGGCACACAGAAAGGAAAAAGATGGGGCAATTTGAAAAACAATGAGGCTTTTAAGAATCAATTCATTCTCATTTAAGGTCAGAAACTCTGAAATTGCAGTCTGACTTGATTTCAGGAGAGGATTAATATTGCCTGGGTGGTTTTGCTCTTTCTTTTTTCCCTTAACACGTTTGGATTTGTTGTGAGTGCAGCCTTGACTGGGGTTTACAATGTCTGAGTTAGGGTAATTGTATGACTGTGTTGGGCTTTTTATCATTTGAATATGGATAAATGTTCTCAGTCCTGGCTTCATTTTGATCTAAGGTTTTGGTCTTTTTGGGAAAGTATCATATATATATATGCTTGAAAGGTTGAACCAATTCTGAACTTTTCCAAAAATTCAGCAAATTCCAATTCAGAATTAGAATTTATCCCCTTATCAAATAACACTGTGAGTTGGACTCCATAGCCAAGCCACCTCCAAGCTTGCATCCTGTGTCTGGGACTATCTTTTCTTTGACAGGGCCAGGAAGAGCAGCAGGAATGCTTTCCACACCTGAACCTGCTGCACATTTAGTTTAGGAGTGTGATACCAGTGTGCTGGCTGGCAAAACCCCCCAGCACTGGGGGGTTCCTCCTCCTTTCTGGCTGGCAGGTTTGCAAACAGTGCTCCCAGACGTGTCCCCTGGGAGTGACATGCCGATCGGGATGGGTACTGGGAGCTCAGCTCCCGCATCTCCCACAGCACGGGGCTGCTCTCGCATCTAGTGGCACAGATAACAAAGCTCCCATTGATCTCCAGGCCACAGGATCAGCTTCATGCAGCCCTAAATTGCTCATCTGTTTTTAATGCCAAGAGCAATTTGTTTTCTTTATGGACAGTGTGGTTGCAAAACCATGTTGTTTAAGATTAAACTTCTTTCATCTGGACAATAACAGCAACAACAACAACAAAGAAAAAAATGCTTTTGAAAATAATGAAAAAAATCAAGTAACTTTTTTTTTTTTTTGTATGAAAGAAAGTAATTACATCCAGGCATCCAGGCTGACCACAAATGCCAAGTTTGTGCTTGATGCAGTTTTAACTGGCTGAAATATTATTTCTAAATAAACAGAGTTTAAAATGGAAATTCTGACAAAGCTTTGACTATATTGCTATTACTATCATGTTAAATCATTGTTATTGTCCTAGTGGTGTCAGTGCATAGCTACAATTGCTTGTGGAATGATGAAAGCTCAAACCCAAAAAAATCAGCTTCTTCTATAAACTTCAGAGTATTCAGCTAGAGAAGAATTACACCCACCCAACTTTTTAGCATGAAGTCATACTGGATTTGTTATAATAAACAAGTTATTAAATGTAGCTTCTCTCCTAAATTATTTACATGCTGTACAGCTATTCAAGGAACTCTGGTTTATTTTTAGTACTCGCACCTTATCTAGGGTGTTCATCACAACAGTAACAGTGATTTAAAAGGCTGATGTCCACACTGACCTTTCTTACTTTGCTGGAAATTTTTACTGGAATATTTCAAGGGATTTTTTTGGGTGTCAGCTGTTGCAAAAAAGCTTCAGCAAGGTACAAGTGGTTCGATTTGGTTTAGATTATTTATTTAGGTATTAGGACATTTGGAAACCATGGAATTACCTCAGTGAAAGTGTGATTATAGTAATAAACCTGGACCAGGCAGTTGGACTCTCCTAACTGAAAAGATCTTTTCTGTCTCACGTGGACTCACAGATTTTTATTAAGAAAATGAAGTTCATACTCTTTTTGTGTACTGTCACTGTGTGACATCTCTCACAAATATTTATGATGGTGTCCTCCAGCTCCCACATATAGTATTCATGCGAGCAATAAGTAGGAATGCCTTCTAGTTTCTGATGAGAGACCATTTAACTGGGCATAGTCATGGAGAAACACCACACACAAAGGGGAAGGAAAGCAAAGTTCTGCCCCAAAGGGCTCCCAGTGATGCCTGTTGACAGCTCAGAGTCCCACTTACCTGGGCAAGGGAGCTGGGATCCACATCTGGCACACAAACCGACTGCTCCTACAGAGACAGTGGTGCTGCACCACCTTCAACATCATCTGCTGGCACCTCAACTGTGAAAAAAACTTTTTTTTGCACATGCATGAAAAAATTTTTATGTTATGCACCCAAAGATCAGTACAGGTTACAGATTTTAAAACTATCTGTAGATTTAGGCACTTCTTTACTATTAACAGCCAAGTCACACTGTCTACCCAGCTCCTTACTGACACCTTTTAAAATCTATCAGGATCAAATGGTATCTACTGGCATGGTTGTTCTGAGAAAAGCCAAAAGAGAAGAAACAAACAAGCCTGAGTAAATATGTGCTGTAATCCATCTTGCTCTGAGTGCCTAGCTGCAGCAAGCATGTGTAAGCTAACCACCCTGCTCAGCACAGTTGTGAGCTAAGGTGCTTGTTGTGCAAACTCATCATTTTAAGTGGAATGCTGACAGGGGGTTATTTATGGAAGCCTGTGTCTGAGGAATACGTGTATATACATAGTGCAGCACACACAAGGACACATACAGCACTGTCAGAGTACAAAATTATCCAGCAGGCTTCTTGCAAAGCCGGTCTTTTTGCCTTGAAGGAACAGTGGTTTGAAAGATACTTGGCAGTAGCTTGAAAGCTCACTTTCTCATCTAATCACTGGTGAAAGTGACTGTGGTGTCCAGGTGTTACAGCTGGACAGTTTGTCTTGCTCTGTGCATTGCTACTTCCTTCCTGCGATAATAACGAAACCGTATCGGCCTACTGTGACAACCACTAGTAGGAATTTTTCTTCCCTTTCTCTTATTTTTTGCCAGGTCTGTCCCCCTGTATTTACCACATTACATCCCTCCTCTCATCTAAAGTAAATGCTCTGTGGGAGGGCAAAGAAGGGGTTCAGTGCCTGGTTGCCCCTGCTGCGTATGGATCATAAGTCAAGACAGAGCACGGATGGACAATACTCCTTGATGTTCTCATCTCTGGAGAGAGACTGACAGGTTTGGAAATGAGACAGAAGAAAAACTGGAGAAACTAAAACTACTCCCAGCCCTTCATAATCCAGTATTCTAGTACTCTTCACCTGGAAATCAGCACTTGTGGCCATGCAGTACCAGTCACAGCTCTGCAGGCAGCAGTCCCTGGGGACTCCAGATTCGCACATCCCTCAGTCAGGAGCACCCACACTGCTGGGAGGCTTCCCTGTGGCAGGCTGTGGCTCAGAAAAGGGCTGGACTAGCTGGGCCACCTAAAGCATCAGAAGTGTGATGGCAGGCAGGGAGTGTCCGTCCTCACCTCTGTCTTTCCACAAAAGACAGAGCATGGTCACAGACGCAAGGTATAAAGCTCCTTGGGTACAGACAGGGTCCTCCTTGGTGCAGACTCCAGGGTAGGCTGTGCTCTAGACCCCTTGCACACCATAACCTAGTTTTAGCATGTCTGTCAGTCTGTGGATGGATTGTCTAAAATCTCTGAATTTTCTGGCTTGATGAGCTGGACACCTTAAAAAAGTGCTTACTTCCAAAGGTGCTGGCACCTGCAGTTTTCTTAGAAGTTTTTTCTTCTTAGTTTATTTCCCCTAACTGAAAGTTTTCTTGCTTCATCTGTTCAGTTTTTCAGCATTCTCCTAATTTTATTAAAGAAAAAAGTGATGCTCTGAATGAGACAGAGATAGAAAGCAAAATCCCAAAAAAAGAAGAAAAAAAAAAAGCTGCATTTCCAATATCACAATTTCAGCTTATTTTAGTGAAATAATCCAGAAGCTGGGTTTCCCTTTATGTCTGAAAAAAACAGACTAAGTTTGCATTAACATGGTGCTATTCATGAGATCTCAGGTTCTTACTGAGTTTGCTGGAGCCTAAATATGAAGTGCAGAGAGGTGCCAAACTGAGTGAAAACATGCTTTTCTGAGCAACACAGCAATTAGGGCTAGGTGTGGTACAGACCTAACTTCAGCTGGAGGGTTGCTATGTTGCAAAGCAGTTGTCCCTTGTCCCACAGGAATGACATCCTGAACTGAATTCTTCTTCTCCAAACTTCCCATCTTTTGGGTAACCCAGACGCAGTTTTAATTCTGGCTACAACATTAATCGGCTGAACTAAAACTTAGAGTTGAAACACTTCTGAACTCAGAGACAGTCTAAATGTAAATATGGACTTAACTTTACAGTTAGGACATATCTGTGGCCCCCATCATCAGCATACACTGTAATTAATAGCCAGGGAGGGGCTTTCACCCCTAGGCCCAACAGCATTTTATAAGAATGCATGTACTGTTTCTCCTGTTCTGCAAATGAGGAAATCAATGCACATGACTTGTTTCAAGACACTCATCTTCTAGTCCATAGCCCAACAGTCGTTTTGGTGGGACACACGCAGCCCACGTAGGAGCCCTGTGCAGGCAATAACGCCGTAGCTCTTTATTTGGATTAGTGCTGCAATGGCAGCCTGATTTACAGACTCCTCTGCTGCTTGGGGTCAAAAATTAAGTCACTTTTCAGCCATGGGGGCAGACTTGCCAGCTGTAATTAAAAGCTTTCCTTTGAAATATGTGTCAGACTTTACACATGGTGAAAAGTGCTTCTCACAATATGAGCTTTCAGGCCGCTGCACTGAACAACATACATGCGGCTAACCACTTCTCTGTTGGGTCCCAACAGCATCTGTTCCTTTGCCAACATTTTACTGGCATTCCACCGAAATCAGTGTAGCGTGCAGTTCTGCCAGGTAGGGCCAGAAGCAGTTAAGAGGTTAATAGACTCAATCCAACTTCAAACAACAACGCAAACCTCAGAGGAGAACCGAACAGACTGCTATCAAATGAGGAAAACAGATAGACTTTGTGCTGATTTGACTAATTGCAGGAAAGGTTGCCTCATGCAGATGATACTCTCCCCACTTCTTCTCCAAGACATGTGCTGGCTGGCTGGGAGTCATCGATCACAGCTTACATGAGTCTTAAGAACCCTAATTCAGGGAAGCAATCAAAGGTTGCTCCCTAAGTCACCTAGAGCCTTTTGAACACCATAGTGTCATCTCCCTGTTCTGGAAAGAGCTACCTCCAAAATTTCAGCTCCTGCTGGGAAAGTATAATACCATCCTGGCTGCCCCTCAGCAGCATGCTCTGACTTCAGCAGGGGCTTTTCCTGCAGCAAACACCTCACCCGCCGCTTTTCAGGTGGATTAATCTGTGCAGAGTCACACAGAAGGCTTTCTTGTGAGATTTACAGAGCGCCTTGTCTCCTGCCAAGTCAGAAATACTGCTAGCACAGCCACCTTGTGGCATTGGAGTATCTGCACTTTCAGTCCCGGGAGACAACAGGAAGCGCAGAGTCAAGCCAGAATTTAAAATAAATACATAAAAGTTAAGCAAATATTTTTGAACCTCTTGAGCAGGTTTGGGTTTTGTTTGATTCAAAGTAATAATAATACTTAGCACTTATAGTGTACTTTATAGTTTGAAAGCACTATACAGACTTTAACTACTTAGGTTTTGGGCAATGGTCTGGATCAGCTCTTGTTTGATCTGAATCGGTTCTCCCATGCCTGGAGAGTATATTTGAGAAGTCAGAAGAGAGAAGCAGGAATCTCCTTTGTGTCTTTTGGGTTCTTCTTTCAATATTTGCCACTGAGGCCATTTGTAGGAAATCATTCCACCTCTTTCTATCTTAGTTTACCCAACAGAGAACATGTTCTCCAGTCTCACTTGCAGGCCTGTTGTGAGACTTAATTTCAATGACGTATCTAAGGTCCTCTGACAGTCACTATGCAGATGCAGATGTTCCTCATTCTTTCTTACTTGCCTGTTGAAAATTAAAGCCTAAATTGGGAATGAAATATATACTGGCAGCTAAACAGCTCAAACCATCCACGATTACCTGTATTGTTCTAATAGTAATCTCATCCACCGCCCGGTTTTGAAAAGGTTACAGTAAAATATGTAAATAGATGAACCATATGCATGAAAAAAATTCTCTCGGGTCCTAGTGTATGTCTATTGTGGCTTGAGCTCTCCTTCCAAGCCTTGTTTTTCCAAGAGTCAGCTTTAAAGCTCGGCATAGCTACTGGACCAGTTTATGATCTAAAGACATATTTACAAGTTCAAACCACTTCAGGAGCTAATTATATTCTGGACATGCTACAATATTTGGATGCCAAAACGTCCGTATTCTTTGAAATGAATGTTTGGTAGCTTTCTCAAGAAGACCTTGTTTCACAAACTCCAGTTACAACAAATGAACACATGTTCCTCTTTTTGTTTCCTCTTTTTCTGCTGAATTTGAGAAAAAAAGTAATCATACCGCAATGGAAAACACTTCATTTTCTCATTAAAAAGTACATTTCAGCAGCTTTTCATCACACTGTCCTGCCACCCTCAGCTTTCTGTGAAAGGATCTGCTATGAAGGAGACAATCTTCTAGCAGCCAGTGCAGCATGGAGAAGGGACACAAATGACCATGAAAAAGCAGGCAGAGCCCTTCTCCATTGACTCTAATGGGTGCAAGGAGAGGCTCAGTTTATGGGGAACAACAGTCATTAACCAAGGCTTTTTGTTCCTCAGTCAGGTTGTTTATTCCCTCACCTTGACACTTATCACGGAGCCAGCAAGTGGAGAGGCTGAGTGGCGATGGATGCTGTTGGTCTCACTGGACCTGGTCCTTGCCCCATACACTGTATAGGGCTAAGGCAGGTGCTGCTGCCTTCATTCCCAGTATTGTTCCAGCAGGTGGGCAGCTGGGGAGCCTGCTGATCTCTGTGGATGTGCAGATTGCTGGGTGCTTTTCTGGAAATGCTCAGGCCACAGCAGAACTATCCCAAAGCAACCAGAGAAAGGAATCAAGGGCCAGAGGAAATTCCTCACTGACTTCAGCACACATTTGGTCAGGTTCAAAGTGTGAGAGAGCACAACAAGACAGCAGCAGAATTGGGAGTTCTGGGAAGAGACCATACACCAGGTCATGCTCCCAGCACAGGAGGCTAAAGCTGGCAGTGAAAAGGAGCCCAGGCCTGGCATGGGGGAGTGCGTCATGTCTCTACATGGTGCCGCTGGAGCTGCAGGCAGCAGCTGGTGAAAAGGCAGGAAGCTGCTGGAAGGAGAAAGCTGGAGGCCAAGCTGCTTTGTGTCCGCAGGACCTAATGCAGTGTTATTTGGTAATGAGAGGCTACAAGCATTGGGTGACGTGCCAGCCCAGTGTGCACATGTCAGAGCCACGTCTGAGTGCAACCTATTTGCCATATCTAGAATCAAGTTTTTCAAGTTTTCCTTCTCACAACTGATCATCTACCATCCCTATGATTTTTCTTGCTGCTTATTCTCCATAGACGTTGCCACCTCTTTGATCTCTACATAAATACATGCAGCTCTTGAGCACACTGTTTACATAGATTAAAAGGAATCCTAAACCTTACATGTACACACTGATAACCTCAAATCTGATTTGTGATTGAGTACCTGAAAATGGCTTTTACTCTCTGGAATTTTAAGGTTTACAACAACAAGCCAGATGTCTTAAGCCTTAGACAGCACGGGCTTTCCCCTTTGAATATAGCAAACACTGGCTTCCACGGTAAGGTCGGATCTCCAGCAGCGGTGCCTCTGAATACCAGAATGGCATTCGAGCCTGTGAATTTTACTGTGATCCACAGAGCCAGTTTTATCTTCTATGAGCAGGATCAGTTTATGCATCATCCTGACAGTGCAAGTATCTTGAGAGAGGTATGCTGTGCTCTTAAACTCTTCTCTGAACCAAAGAAACCAGACCTTAAAACAACACAGTATGGCGCATGAAGTAACTTGAATGCTATTAAGTCACTGTTGAATTTGTACAATTTCTGTATATGTTCAAAACCTGATGAACTATATTGTTCACAATCCTCAGTAAGATGGCCTCATCTTTGCAAAAGAAAGGCATGAGAAATGTAAGCACAAATCTCAAGAATATGAAACTAGAGAATGCTAGATATAGTTAACATATACATTAAGGCCAGTAACTTTCATAGCTTCTTGAATAGCTTGATTCATTACTTACTCTAGTTGTATCTTCATAAGCATCATCACTGATTCTTAGCACTTTAATTATATTTTTAAAATCATATTCTGAACAGTGTTCGTGCCAGTAGAGCTGCATACCAATATAGACTGCAGTAAAACAAGGCAACAGCTTCTGTGTCTACACCAATACCAATACCAAAACCACTCCAACTTACTAGACAACCTCACAAACATTCATAGATCCATTAATTATAAACTGTAGACATTAGAGGCTATTTTTCTCATGTACACTGACCACAGGACTTCCCTGAATTAAATCTTGCTTGAGTTAAAGTAGATCCTTCAGAAAAAAAGCACTGTAAGATCAGGTCACAAAGATTTTTCTGTAGTACCTGTACTGAGATTTGGGCTTTTAGAGCACAACTACCTGGCAGTGCCAGTATCGACCCAGAGTTACAGGAGCCTTTGATGTGCAGGGCATGGAGACTCTTAGGTGAAGAGGAATCTGTTACCTCATTGATGAGGTTAATCCTGTACTACCACATATGCACTGAACACTGCACTGTTTAGCTCAGCTCATCTAAGGCAACATAATTTTCAGGGAGCCTGTGGTTCTTTTTAAAAAGTCACAAAAGCTGTAGAGAGGTTTCTTTCTACACATTTGTTTCTGGGAGCCTCTAGACAGATAAAAAAAATCATGACAATACAGGCACAGGAAAGATCTGCTACACAATTATTTTGGGGAATGAGATGCCACAATGCACTGATTTAAATGATGCTGAGATCGTATATTAATGCGGTGTGGTGCATGGAATGAGTTCATGTCAAAATGCACAAAATCAAACAGACAGTGTTTGAGGAAGATCATACATACACTGAATAAAGACAGGCTGTTTATGGTCTGAATCAGCACATGAAGTTGCCATACAGTAAGTCGCAAGTGCATGGAAATTTACCTCACCAAGAAGAGATACTGTGATAACATTTAACAGAACTTTTTTTCCACCTGGCACTTGACACTTTAGTCCTTTTCAAGTGTCTGACCACCTCCATGTGCTTCGGAAGCCTCTTTGCCAATCCCAACAAGGCTTGAGAAGATCACAGGAGTTTTCACATACTTGGCTGCCCCAACTTATTAAACAGTCTCCTTATAGGATGTTTTTATTTTTCAGCCTATATCCCAAAAATCTGATGTTCTTGGACAAGGAAATGTGATTGCGGGTGGGCTCAGGAGTTTCTACCCTTGTGCTTTCCTACCTGGTCTAAGGAAAGTTCTTTAGACTGGAAAGAGGCTTCTCCCAGACTTCTCTGGGACGTGATTTCACAGCCCAGCTCATACTGAATGGCTCTTAACCATACATACAGCCAATCCTCTGGCTGATAAAAATGGGTGGAGTGCCAGGGTTTTGCCCCTTCATGCTGTGTAGGACAACTCATGACATCAAAGGCTGCAAAATCAAGCTATGAATTTTACAGCTGTAATACATGGATCACCCACTAAACTCTCCAAGTGGAACCTGTAGATCTTTAAAAGCACACTTTTTAGTGAAAATATCTACATGGATCCAATGCTGACTTTGAAAAAAGGAATTCCCTCTGTCCCACAAAAAATCACACCTTCCTCACTCCACCTTATTTTCAAGGGAAGCCAAGGCAAAGAGAGAGGCTTTGTAACATATGTTGAAGGTCAGAAAAGCCAGACACTCCTTCCTAGTAATGCCTTGCCCCAGAAGATGTGTAGGAAATCCATACAGCCCTGCTAGTCTGGAAGGCTGATTTAGAAAGTCAGGGTAGGGTACATTTGTACTAGTGTTCAATATCTATCCCTGAACTAGTCTTCTTGACCCCATAATATCAACTTAAAGGGAGAAAGGCACTTGCAGAATGTGACTTAAATCTTCCTGAGACAGATGAAGAAGTTGGCCAAATGAATCACGCCCTCATACAGCCTCTCCATGAAGAGGTTATCTAGATGTAGGAAACTACTCTGTGGGCACCTGCACTGGAGGTGTTAAGGCAAGTGAATCCCAACGGAAGAGACTTTCCTAAAGATACCCAAGGCCTCTGCTTTAAAGTAATGATAATATTGCAAGAGACACAAAAATAATTATTTCCTAAGATACCAAGATATGATCAGTTCTAGAGATTTCCTAAACAATGTTTCCTACTAGTGTCTTTAACCCACATTCCTCCTGCTTTCCTGGAGTCAACTATGAATAAAAGAAAGTGAGTCTGAGGACTGGTGACTGTTGAATCCCTGCAAGTATGGGGCAGTCTAGGGAGTCACAGCTTGATTTCTATAGCTGTTTGTTTTTCAGGCAGCTGTATGAATTTCTTTATAACCTACCTTCCTCTTTTGTGCCTGCTTGGCTCCACTAGCCAACATGTTTGAAGGACAGAGGCACTACTCCAACTATCCCTACCCAACGTATCAGTCTCTGTTCCCATCCATCTATCTAGGAGGCTTACTGGTCTAGACCATGGTGGCTTCTATTCGAGCTGCTCCACACTGTTACCTCCAAACAGAAACAAACTACAGGAGTGAGAGAGGGAGAGAGAGGTAGCTCTGTGTGTCTTGCCACCACTTTACATCCATGTGCACCAAGGTCTGAACCCTACAGCAGTTTGTACTATGAGTCTGAGTATCTCAGAAGAAGGAAAATTCACAGTTCAGTCATTTTGGTTGGTAGCTGAAAAAATACCAGTGATGCTGCCATATGGCCTTGTGTTCCCGGTCAATCCCCCATTGCCACCTGTCCTGGCTGATACTGAATTCTCATCTTTGATCACTCCTGCTGAATCATTTACAGCAACATACCAATTCTGAAGAGCATATAATCCCTCAGGAGTCATAGTTAGCTTTCTCCTTAGTAATATCTATTATTTGAGTCAGACTGGAAGAGTCTGGTGGACCCTTACAGAAAACCTCCAAGGTTGGTGAACACCCCTGTGTGACTTGCCCTTGTTTTGCCATTGCTAGTCCACCAGCCGGGAGAATTGTTATTGAGCAAAAGAGCTTGAAGGTACCGTGATCATCAGAAAGTGCTGACAACTCCTCTAACTCATCTGTATGGATCATATTTGGTATCGGTGGGATATATTCATCCAGAAAATGCCTGACTGTCAGCAAAAAGGGCAACTCTCCTTTTCAGTATTTGTATTCCCGCAAAGATTAAGGACCTGGTCTCTAACTCTTTCTGTCATGGAGAACTTGCCCCTTTAATGTGGGTCCAAAGTCCCTGCAGCTGAACATATGCTTCCCAGATGGACCTTATTAAGACTATGTGGCGGCATTTGGGGGTGAATAAATAGAGAAAGAGGAAACTTGCTTAGTGGGAGGTCTATGGAAGGAACTGCAGAGGACTGAGAACTGGGAGACCGCTAGAGTGACCGGTTGATGTCTTCTCAGTGAGAGCCACAAAAAGAGAAGGGCTTGTGGACTGAGTCCTTCATGTTATGGAGTCAAGCTTGAGGGCCAAGGGACACGGGGAACAACAGAAACAGAGAAAAAAATAAATTTCATGTTGTGTCTGGAAACAACTCTGAGACATGGCAACTGAGACATTCCCACAAGGAAGGACAAGGGAGGGCTGCACCTAAAGAGGCTTTTCATGAGGGCAGATTAAGAGCTGTGAAAATTGCAGAAGAAGGCATAACTGCAACACTTGTCATGTTTGTAATACCTCTGTTTGGGAGAGAGCTGGTTAGTTTTCAACTGTTTGTATAGCTGGTGAATGCTACTTCTGTTTTCTCTCCTCAGAGAGTCATGTCTTCTTAAAGGGTAACATTGTAAGATTCTCAAAGGAGAAAGTAATTAGATTTTCCATATCTGTTGCAAGACAGCTGCTCCAACTCTCTCTCCCCAGGTAGGGCACCTGACCAGCTCTCATTGCTTGGTGCACTCACACCAGGACCCGTCTTTCGACAAGTAGGAATTGAGGACCTACAATTTTGGAAACCAGTGTTGGAAGGCATTGGTGAACCTGGAGAAGAGTTAGGTGAACAATAAACAGAACATCATTTGATGTTACCAATGTGACATGAAGCAGAGGAATAGCTGCAGCATCATGGTTGTAAATTCTTTGGACCAGTGACTGGTCTTGGTCATGGACATAGCACCTGAAAGAATGGGGCCACATTAGGGTTTCTGAGAAATCCTGTCATGCTACTTATGAACAAGTGTGGGCTTCTCCAGTCAAATGGTTGGCCATCACCTCCCAAAGGATGCCTTCATTCAGCTCCTGCACACACATTTAGTTCTGATTTACAGACCTGCTGAAATCCAGTGGGACAAGTGACATCATGGTTGTGAAACTGGGACTGGGTTTCATACAAGAACAGTTTGCATAGCAGGATTTTCACATGGTCGTGAAAAAGCCCAAGAGTTGTATGTTACTGGTGCAATTTCATAGTCATTGTTGCTTTATTGGAAAGTTTTTGATGGAAGTTCTGTGACCTGCCACAGTAAAGTGCATTGATCCCCCTAGGGGCAATGACCAATTCAGCTCTTTACATCCAGTCTGGGTTGAGAAACAAAAACTGTAGACCTCAGGTTGACCAAAGGGAAAGTAGTTTGTATTCTCATCTCATCCTTCAAAAGATCACAGTCAACACAGCAGAGGGAAAGTCACAGTGATGTTGGCAACCTGATAAGTGTGCACAAAGAAATCTGAAGACTCTAGAAATTAAACAGTTCTCTTTGGTTGAGGAATAAGTCTTCCAGAGGGTGTTCAGGCAGTTTAGTGGGTCTCTAAGCAGAAAGATGGGATGCAGGTAGGGCTTTGTGTGTCTCTACCAGGTCAGGGATTAAATTCAGGGTAAAGTACTGGGAGAGAAAAACAAGTGCAAACTCAGCTGTCACAAAAGAACTGCAGCATTTCAAGAAAAACAAACGGGGGGTGGGGGTGGGGGGAGGGGGGGTGGGGGGGGTAGAAGTTGGCAAATGTACCTTGCTTTTCCAAAAAGGAGAAAGGCTTGCTTCAAACTTTTTTTTTAAGTGTCTCGCTCCTCATCAAATCATCCCATTTACCATTTACCTACAGGCAATTTGTGAGACAGCGCTGAAGATTACACGAGTTTCTCTGTGTAAGAGCTCTAATACCATGTCCTTCCCATTTCTCTCCCTTTCCCCAGCATTCTCCTCCCCCAGCTCTGAGTCTTTTCCAGAGTCTGACTCCAGTCCCCAGATCCAAAGATGGGATTTTTTTCTCGGGGAAGTCTCCCTTAGACCTCTGGGCTGCAACAGGAATGTGGCTATGGGATAGCAAAGCCCCAGAAGAAATACGAAGTTCATTTTTTAAGTAAAATTATGATTTATGAGGAACAGCTGAACAGACTATGTGAGGTTTCATTTAAATAGATTTGAAGGCCATAGTGATTTAGTAGAACTGTATATGCTTACTCTTCTGTGAGACTTATACATCACATATGTAAGTACCAGGCTCCTTTTCCTACTGTCTCTGTGTTTAGTTTCACACATGATAACCATGTGCTTTCAGCACCTCACATACAGTAATGGTTTTTTAAATCAGAAAACCCCTCAAGAATTGAGGGATGGAGAAATGAAATGAACAGACTAAGCATGCCCAGGAAAGCTGTAGGCCGGCTGGGACCAGGGCCCAGGTTTCTCACATCTCAATGCCAGTGCCTCAGCTGCTCCCTTTCTTCATCATTCTGCTGCTGCAGTGGCCATTCTTCCTCACCCAGAGTTTCATCAGACATTTCTATGTTATTTCCACAAGCAACTATTCATCTCCAGGAGTCCCCCAGGTGCACCGCTGGATGGTGAGGAGCAGCCTGGGAACACGTCTTGGCCACTGGAAAGCTCAGCAGTTGCCCTGGGGTCTGTTGACCCCTGACAACAGGAGTGCTTTGCCATTATTGCCTTCACTGCAACTTAGACAAAGAACCCAGCTGAACTCCAGGCACAGAAACGAGTATTAACACACAGAGAAGAGCTGATGTTCTTCAGAGAAACAGATGGAAATACACTAGTTTAAAAAGTCACAGAAGAATCAGTAAATCCACTCTAACATAACTGGCAGGCTCTATCTACTTAATCTACTGCTCTGACATGGACAACCTCACCCAGTCAAACACAATTCTCCCCAAAAGGCAGGTGCACACACTTGTACCTGCCCCCATTTCAGTAATGCAACACAGAGTCTCCCCTCCTATGCCAGGTCTAAGACAGGGACAACTATTTAAACTTTTAATAACGAGTTCCCCCTACCTCTGGCTAAACCATGCAGAAAAGGAGTAACTTAGAACCATTTTCATTCCTGTGGGGTTTTTGTTTGGGCTGGTGCACTAGAAGTGAGGGTTTTAAGGATATTTTCTCTGTCTAAGTCTCCCATTACTATGGTTAGTCAACTTTAATATATTTTCCTTGGCAGAATACCTTTGAAATAGGGAAAGGCCCTATCTTCAGTTTTGGAGGTTAGGGAAATATGGAGTCAATTTGTCAATGTGTTTGACTGCCTAAAGATATCAGGTGGGATTTTCAAGAACATCAATGGATGTCAAATTGGGCCTTGGATAGACCATTAGAGATCAACTGTAACTTGAAGTTCCCAAATCTTCTTAAAAATCTAGCTTAAAGTACCCTTAAGTATCCTGTGTGTCACTTCTGCATCTGTAGATGAGCAGGGAGCTGAATACTGGTTTCTTATATCTCAACAGAAGGCACTAAAAACTAATTGGGTTTTCTACCATACAATTACAGGGAAAATTTCTCTGTAAGTTTCATTTGGCAGACTGTCTTCAGTGAGTGTAGTAATGAATATGTGTCTACTTTTGCATTCCTCACTTTCAAATTTAATTGCACATCGGTTGTAGTGTTTTGTAATGCAGAAGCCCAACAGGTATGAGAAAGTCTGTCTGATTGTTTTTCTTGCCCTTAATAGCTAAATGATCTGCTCTGAGACTAACATTGGTGGAAGCTGAGCATCCAGCTTTTTTTTTTTTATAAACCTATGTAATGCATAATTATAAATTATAACGTAAAATGATATAATATATAATCTGTTCCTAATCTATCTATGTCCAGATGGCTAACAGCTAATATCCGTTATTTATAATGATTCTACTTCTCTCAGAATAGCAACCTGAAGCAAGGTTGATGTCTCAGTGTCATCTGTGTATCAACAGAAAGTGAGATTCAACATTATATGGAAGTGGTGTTTACACCATCTTATGTAGCAGTCAACCAAGACTAGTAGAGCTTCATCAACCCTTTCACCCCAGACAAGTTGTAGAATAGGATCAGAATCCATTTCTTCCTACTCCACCATCCATGTTGCTTCTTCTGAAAGAGATAAACAAAACCTCTTCGGGGCATTGCTTGTGTTTTATTAGTATTAGAGTCAGACCATGAGGGTCATCCAAGAAGTATTTGGATGTAGAGCTAGTCTCATATCAAAGAAATATACCACCTGGAAAAACTATGTTTACATACTAATCTGTTTGCCACTACATGCTGATACATTTGAGCTTAAACCAAAGACTTCATAGATGTGTAAACCTGGAAATCACTGCTGCTAATGAGTTCTATATCTAACCTGTACGTAGAAAGTGGCTCAGCTCCTAAAGTCTAGAAAAAAGACGCAGTAAATCCCTGTGATTTGAAAATGTGATGCATTCAGAGGCATACATGCACACTGCAGTGAAGAAATCCTGCTTCACACATGGTAAATGCTTGGGGGAAATCTTATTGCTAAGGTGGGTTACATATGTGTTTTTGCAAGTGTGTTTATGTAGAGATTTTAGATCCCAAAACTAGAAGCCTTGCTCAGGCAAAAATCCAACTGGCTGAAATGGAAATGTTGCCTTATGCAGTCTGCAAAACTGGGCTGGGAGTGCATGTTTGTACATTCTCTGTGCATGGTAAAGGTCAAGGAAAAGGTTGCCAGGACTTCTTATTTGTGTCTCCCTCCCCAGTATGTAGTCAAGATGCAGGTAATATTCCCATGACTTTCAAAGAGGCTGCAGAATTTGGCCCACTGGGTATCAAAACAGCTCTGAACAGCGGAGTACAGCTAAATTATTCCAACACCAGACAAATGGGTCTGACTAACCTAAGCCATAACATTTGAATTATTAATGTTCTCTAATAAAGGGGATAAAGTGTCTGTAGAACAGAGTGTTTCAGAGCTCTGTTAAAGATCATGCCTATTTTAATTTAGAAGTTCAGCTTGAGGAGAGACAATGCTGGCATTGTGTTACAGAGATTTAAAACAAGTCTGTCTTGAGGATTTTCCTCTGTCCTTATCTGTAATAATAGAATTTAAAAAAGAGTCAGAGCAAGAGCAGCAGCACTGGAAAATATCTTTCTCAGAAACTATAGCAGACAGGTCACAACATTTTTAAACAATGATAGTAACATTTATTCTATCAAAGCCATTTTATGTTTTATTTGGAACTCTGGCGCCTTTATTTTTTTAAGCTCTCATAACATGACACTAATTACAGACATCAAGATGCTCTATAGAAGATACCAGTCAAAATCCAGATGCTGCTTCTTTTCCTTTCTCTGCACTCCCACCCCAGCCCTTTTGTGTGCATTACATCATTGCATAGTTTATTTTAAAAGTGCCTCAAAAATGCAATGATAGTAATCGTAGACAGCAGGAAATTGATGATGAGCACCTCTGGTCTGCAAATTCCTTTACAAAGCACTCCCGCTGCTCATCAGAAGACCTTCTGTTACCAGAGACTTGAAAATACAGAGGCTTGGAAATACAGTTAGGGTGATGTGTTAAAAAAATTTGGGGCTAAAGTAATTTTCATGTTAGGACTGTGCATACACGCTTCCTCCCCTCTGTCTCCTCCACCAAATGGAAATGACCAGACCAGTAGGAAGAATGGCTGGAAAGGTTTGTGTTCTTCCCTCTGGGAGGCTGATCTGCTGCCTCCCAGAGGCAGTGGGGCCAGGTGGGAGCACTGCTTGGCTCTGGCTCCCCAGTGAGCACCCACAGGTGCAGGTTTGGGGTGAAATATCTTGAGAGAGACCCACATCTCAGGGCTGTCAGCCAGCCCAGAGTAACACAAGACAATGTGCAGGTCACATCCCCTTTCTGTCACAGTTTGCTGCAAGTCATTGTGATTTCCTAGGGAGCTGGTGTACTCCGTAGCTCTTCAGGCAGTGGTGGCCCTCCACGAAACACCCATAGGTAAAATAACCAAGGGGCCTCAGCCACCAGTGGCAGCACTCAAATGAAAGTATCCCATGGCTTTTAAAAATGTTGATCAGCTGCCTGTAGCAGGTGGTAAAATTACCATTCAGTCCTCAACATTTTTGAGTTTCACCTTGGCTTGACCACATGAGCATCTGCAGGCTACATGTGACATTTCAGCCAGGGCAGCATCATCCGGAAGAGCATCTGAGCCATGAGCTGAACCTCTGTGTGCTCCACTGCATCACAGGGGTTCCCCACAACTCACACCATGTTGCCCTGGGACTGGCTGGCATCCCTGAAATGGCCAGCTTTGGTCAGGATAACATAGGCTCAGCTCTGCTGCGTGTTGCTGATCTTTTAGCACATCCTCAGAGCTTCATGGTGAAACATATGTACGGCCCTGCCCCAATGCAGGGCTGAGTGACAGCCGCCTCCCTCACATTTTCCCACAGGCAGACAGATCACAGGATGAAATCCCAGCCCTGTTGTAAGTATGAATCAGGATTTCAGCCAAAATGTTGCAACAAACACATTTGTCCTGCAAAGTAAGCAAATAAAGTGGCAACGCTGCACCAGTAAAGAACAGGAAGCTTTTGATGACACTGGCTCCAATTTTTTAGCCTATTAAGATTTCCATTACCCTCAGGCTCATTATTCAGCAATAAGTAAACACCAATAAATTTGAAATAACAAGTGAAACACATGCACTTAAGCAAAAAAATAATCCTAGGAAATGTTCTTTCCTTTAGCACATTAGAAACAGTCAACGCAGCAATGTCAAGATGACTATGAAGCTCTGAAATACATCCCATCCTCCCAAACAATTGTCCCATGAGCTTGCTGAGATATAAGACCTAGGTCCTGGGAGGATCTTAGGATCTCAGGAGGAAGAAGGGAGGATC
Source organism: Strix aluco (assembly GCF_031877795.1). Taxonomy (NCBI): domain Eukaryota; kingdom Metazoa; phylum Chordata; class Aves; order Strigiformes; family Strigidae; genus Strix; species Strix aluco. Next base: position 25,815,838 of record NC_133933.1, read on the forward strand.
CATGGTGGGAATCCTGTCACTGATTTCCTTCATGCCTGTATCTGAGAGGTTCTTTTCCAGCAGTAATGACAAGGACTAAAATAAATGTGGTGGTTTTCCTTCCCCAACTCCAGTGCTGTCAGGAGCGGTGCAATCTGTACACATCTTTGTGTCTATGTTGTGCTGTCAAGTACTTATACTCTATTTCAGGTGTATGAAAATCATGTGTCTTTAAGTACTACAAAAGCCATTTTCCCAATAGAAGAAATACTATCTTTTCTGCCACTGTCTGTATTAAAATACCTTGTGGACCTATGAGCAGATCCAAATTCTTCCTTTTTCATTAAACTGTGGAAGGTTTATTCTACATTTCCATAAGTAGCCATTTTAATTTTTCCATTTTCCTTTTTTAAACAGGAAACCTCTCCACTGCTTCTCCACTTTCTCTAAGCTCTTTGTTTATATTCTACTTCCATTACCAAAATTATTCTTACATTTTTCCATCCCCTATTCTGAACAAACATTTACGCTGACTCTGAATGACTCGTATTATATATAACGGGAAACAACAAAGCAAGAGGGAACAAAAGTAACATCTCTGTGAGAGGATGAAATGTGGCTGTTACCTCCTTGCTAACAGCAGCCTTGAAAGGAGACTGTTTCCCAACCCTGAGCATCCCTGGCCACAGGACCATACTGAAAATGCAGAGATGCATGAAATGGAAAGTAGAGCCATGTGAATTGTACAGCCATACATGCCATGGTTCACAAAAGTTTATTACCTTTTCACTCATGAGTTTTTATCTAGTTATACAATGATTAATATATGTCTGCCCACTTAGTCAGAAGAATAAGGACACAGCCAAAACAAGGGATGTGATCCTTATTTCTCCTTCGGGCTAGCAGCTCCATTAGCCCCACACTGCCTGAAAAGGGAGCCATGGGCAGGTGGGAGCAAGCGAGCTGGGAGGATTGTCTTGGCTGTTTGGGAAGAAGCAGCAGGGAAGTGACATCTCACTGTAGAGCAGGAAAAGCAGGCACATCTAGATACATCTGGTCACCAGGAAGGTGTCCACAGCCACAGGGGCAAACAGTACAGTGGTACAGGGCATTAGATGGGCTTTCTAGGAGAGTCTGCTGTTAGAGTTCAGTGGCTTGTGGTTACCATGACTCACAATATATCAGGAGTCATTTTCTCATCTTTCCAAGATGTATCAGAGCCCAAGCCTGGCTGTTGAGCAGCAATCAGCCTTTGATGCTGCGCTCACAGTGCACACCACCTGACATTTGTGCTATTGTAGCAAGGACTTGTCTGTCTAAGCAGCTCACAGAAAACTTTTTTCATTCCAGGAGAGGACAAGAAAGGCTGTCTTCAAACAGCTTCTCTCCACAGCATCTCTCCATTTGCAGCATGTAGGAGTTGTGCACTGGAAATACATCTACTAGTCTCCCAACCCCCAGCAGCATGTCATGATACATGGAAACCCCAGCAATCTGAGAGGAAGAGCTGAAATTCTTCCCCCTCCTCAACTCTCACAGTCTTCCTTCCTTAAAACAAACACCCCACTGTACATTTACTGGATAACATGTCCTAATGTATTGAGTACAAAACCAGACAACATCTTCCTTTCCCTTTTTTTGCTGCTGGTTTGCTATTTGTCCTGTAAATATTCTCTTAGCATCTTATTATTTGGGCTATAGATAATCAATCCATAAAAAGAAGGGAAATTTCCCCATTTGTGTATATGTTCTCCACCTTTTTCCAAAATCCAAATACCCAGCTTGCAAAGTCTGTAGACATGTCAGGCCTTTTCCACAGATGGTCTTTACAAACTTTATTACTATCCATGAGAAACAAGAAAAGAATCTGCTTGGAGGTCCCAAGATGGATTTGCAGGCCGGGTGGTTGAAAAAAATGAAATGTTTTTACTTGAAATCTGAATATATTCGTTCTGTAAATCATTGCCTGACAATAAACCCACGCTCTTTTCAGAGTTGCTTTTTATTGTAAGCATTTTACAGCCTAATTTCTAGAGAGAAGATCTTTGAGTAAAAGATCATGTGATAAAATTTCTTGACATAGTTTATGCTTTCTATGTGTTATTTTCAGTTTTATCCCAAAATAAAAAGAGTGCTAAAATTGTGACAGTTCTGTATCTTATAGATCTGGTTTTAATTGCAAGTTCCATTCTCTTGTGTTTGTAAAATATGATTTACAAATGTCTAGATATTAATTCTACTGAAGTTGTCTTACAAGGCAGCCTTTTAACTGAACAGCCGATGTTAATCCCACCCACACATCCTAGTAAAGGAGCACAACATTTTTTTTAACTCTGGCTCAGCATCTCATCTCTTCTGTGGCGATGAAAATGAATATTGCATCTATGGCGAGGCATGTCAAGCTCTCTGTGGAATTTATTATGCTCTCTGCACCAAATGTTCTACCAGCAGGTCTGCCTCGTGCTATTCAGAACATGTATAATTAGAAAAGAATTCAGCTAACGCTGGAAAGAATGACTGTCCATAACTCATCAGGTTAGAAAGCTGGAAGCCCTAGAGCAGAAAAGAAACGAGTGGAATATTCAGTTGAAGAGGAAAAACTCATTTTCTTTGCTTTCTTTCTGTGAGAATAACTATTTTATATATAAGATGCAGTTCATTATCTCCTCTTCCAATAGGCAATCACATTCTTGATCACTGCAGGCAGCAGATGCAGGTCACTAGCAATGATCTGTGCGGCCCACAACATAACCTCTGGATAGTTGGAGAGGCAGTTCTTGCTTAGGAATGCACTCTCTGGTCCTGGGCTGTGTTTCTGTTTCAAGTCCATGGAGAAAGCTCTACCTTGTATGGGTCTCCAGGATCTCTGAGGACCAATGGAAATGTGCAGAGCTCTTGGCTTGTCCCCTTCATCAATGCCCCATATTACTGATACCAGAGCGCCGTAGTGGTGGCTTATACACAATAACTTCAGAGGTCTTTTCCTTTCCCACATTCTTATGTGAGACCAAGATTGCTGAAGTCAATAAAGAGACCTCTGTGGTCAACTTGAGCTGTGAGGGAACCCAAATTTGTTCCTAGGTGATGAGCAGCAGGATTCTTATTCTGAGCTGATTGACTCTAGTTGTTGTTTGTGATTTCAGTATTTTGGACTCCACTGTTGCAATATCACTATGTCTGATTAAATACTCTCCACACTAACACTTCTAACAATGAGGATCACATTTTTGTATCCTTCTTTAGTCCTCATTGTAAGGTCTTTCCCAAGTTTCACAGCTGCATTAAATTCCTTCCTCGTTATCAGAACGTAAGCACTGATCTTTTCTTATTCTTAACTCTTTTGGACTCTGATTTCTCTCTGCAAACTGGAGACCGGCTCTTTTGCTAGAAAAAGAAGGGAAGAGCTGGCTCTTCATAGACATAGCCTTCAGACAAAACTCACTCTTCATCTTCAAATTGGAAACATCTGCATTAACATGACTGACATGCAAGATAAAGCTTAGGGATCATTTAAAAAATTATTTTGAAGATTTTCCCAAGGAATCATTTTTCTTCCCTTGTAAGTAAAAGTCTTGATTGCTGGTTTAGATATTGGACATTCCCAGGGAAGAAGGGGTTAGTTTATCTGTATTTTTAAAAGTTGATAAAGGCACTGAAATATTGTTTGTCACATTTGCTAAAAATATTAATAATTGTATTTTGAGTGTGAGTATACTTCTGCCTGTCTCATAGTGCCAAATCTCTGCTTGTTTCATTTTTCTTAATATTACCCTCATCTGTAACTTCACTGCTAGAAGGCAGCACTCATCATACAAGTCTGTCTTCAAGGTTGCAGTGGCACAGGTTCCTAGTGAAGGGGAAGGACTTTCCATGGTAACATCACTAATAGAAACTGGTCAATATAGGAGATGGGACTCTGAATTTTTAGTTCATCCTGGTGAGTCCCACCTTCTGTGTATGTGACTAAGAAATGTCCTATTTCTTACATGGGCCAGGAACAGATGTTTAAGGAAAGCACAAAAGAACCAGGGCACATGTCACAGAGTGATTCATCCCTATTACACTAGGCCAGTTTCCGAGAAGCAATCGCTTTGGATTTCCTGAGGTAGAGGTTACACATGGACAATCACTTTGAAGAGCTACTGGTTGACCTATCCTTAATGCATTTGTCTCATTCCTTGCAGAATTCATTAGTACTTTCAGTCTCTATGAGGCCCAGCAGCCAGGAATCTCATATCTCCCTCAATTGCTTTTGTAACTGCTGCCTCACATTGTCACTAGTACTTGTATGAGTACATTGCAATTAATTATTTCTTCATGTTCTCTGCCAGCTTCAGCATTTCACAGGGGTCTGTCAGATTCCAGCTCTGCCATTTCCTTTCTGAGTTGAAGAGAGCAAGACCTTATAACCCCTCCTTGTGGAGAAGCCTCTAATCATCCTTACTGCCCTTCTCTCTACCATTCTAAATTACCTGTACTCTTTTTAAGATGCAACAAAATTTTAGATCCTGGATAAGTACCATTGTAGCAATAATAAAAATAACAGTATAATCCCTCTATTGCACTCTCTAGCTCTTTCACTCCACCTTTTTTCTCATTTTCATTTTCCATGGAGACACATCCCCTACATTTTCCTTCCCAATTGTTGTGTGATGGGAGTGGGAGAGATAAAAGACATTGTCTGCTCTTCAGGTCTGCAATTGAAACAATACCCTAGAATATAAATAAGGGTATAGCACAATCAAAGTGTAAGATTAAAGGCTTATCTAACAAATGGTCATTAAAATATCTACACTTAAACAATGGATACTTACAAAGCCCCCCTCATTCCTTGCATGGTGAATAGGACCATTTCTGTGTACTTAATCAGAACACATTTTAAATCACACTGTATAGTATACTTTGTGGCAATATGTGATGGCCAAAGTATATAAAATATGATGAAGTTAAGAAGTTGCAGCTGAACTAACAATATATTCTCCTGGAATGAGACATTGAATGAATTGTGGATAGTTTTTGATAGCAAATTAAAGCTCTTATAAGAGGTCTGCTGCATTTATCTGCATTCTTCAGTCATAACCTTTTAAACAAATATTTGCAATTGTAAATATTCCGGTAAATTTCCAAGGTATTAGCAAGTTAATGTGTCTCTTGCAATGACCAGTTAGGATAATGAATACAAACTTAAGATAACATTTCTCATCAGGAAGTAATAATTTTATCTAGGTTTTTGGTGACAATAGCTATTTCTGTTTTGGGAGCAGTCATGTACATATGTTCGCATATATTTCTTCAAAGATTGGCAAAGTTGATTTAGAGTCAGACACAGATTTTCCCAATAGAAAGGACACAGATTTCCATAATGGAAAAATAAGAAATTTTTTCCCCTCAAGTTTGTCTGAGGCAAAAATGCAAGATAAGAACCAAACAGTTTCCAACTGCCATATTGTATAATGAGCACTAATGAACAAAGAGAGAAGGTATGGTCTTGTAAACCATGCACAGACATTAAGCAGCAGATGTGACTTTTACCTTAGAGTTTGTCATTGAGTCATTCAGAAATTGAGCTAATCACTCTGGACTAGATTTCATAAAGTACCAGATGATTTCACTTGTCTCATTTTTTCTGTGTGCACCATCAGAGAGGACCAAGGTTTGATATTAAAAAAATGCAGCTTCTGGAGAGCTCTCTTAAAGCTGTAGATTCTCTGAAAATCTGCAGAGCCTTTCCCAAGACCTTGATCAAGCAAACCCCTTTAGCCTATGTGTAAATATGTGATTGCTCTCTTCCAATGGCTGACTCAAAGGGGTTCACACTGCATAAACCACATTTATTCTGCTCCAGGGCCTAGGGTAGCCATGGGTTGCCCTGGAAGCAGCTTTCCACCTACCTTTCACCTTCCGCTTCCTGCCTTGAGCCCTCCCAAGCATGCAGAAAATGTCTTGTAGTTTTCACCCAACTGGAAAATTTTGGGGTGTTATTTGGGAGTTGGCCAACTCTTGCCTGTGATCTTTTATCAGTCACTTTCTTTAACATTAGCTGTAGGATTTCTGTGCTTCATTTCCCCTAGAAGGGAATGTAATATTGGCCAGCTTCACATCCTATGCAAAATTCAGTTAGTGCTTGGACAGCTTTTTGAGGTCCAGAGACGAAAAATACGCAGCAATGCAAAGGCTTATCAGATGGCTACAGCATCGGAATATAATTATTCAACTTGAAATTCAGCTATAAAGAAGCATGTTGGTAGAGAGAGGGTAAATACACTTGCATGAAATCCGAACCCATTCAACTTTTTCAGTTCAGATTATATTAACCGCTTCCCTTTCCTGAGTCCTCCTTCCTCCCATGCATCAACCTCAGGCCAAATTTGTTGTTCACTTGTGCCCATGCAAAGGGCTTCTCTAATGCTGCTTTACCAGTTAAGACTGTTCTTATTCATTTTCTTATTTTTTACTTTCTTTGTGAAAAATATTTCCTCCTTCACTCTGGGTGCACTCAGGGAGGTAGCAGTTAAAACTTGATGCAGCAGGCTATTTCTCTGTTTTATCAGATCAAAACCCATCTCTCACTGAAGAATCGTATTTGCAGTCTCTCATTACCATGGTGATTAATTGCTGCAGGCATAACAAAGACTCGCACAAAGTTTTAGCTATATCCATAATTAATCCTGCTTTTCATCACCCCTGGCTTCACCTACTTTCCTGCAGTTCGATTCACAGACAATATTCTGCACAAGTGAGCAGACACCTATCTACTACCACAATAATTACACCTCTTCTGTGTCTGAGGAGGCATTTCAGAGCCCCTTTTGCAATAAAAGCAGAAGTATTAAACTTGAAGGAAGGAAAAGCACTCTTCCTCGCCGTCTGTAGTCCTGGAAGCCTGAGAACTGGTGCCTGTTCTCAGTGTGTCTTCCCTTATGAAAATTTCAAAAAAAAATAGAAGAAAGATCTAGTTACTGGGATTCTGATCCAGATCAGAAGTGAGTTGCAAACTACAGCTGGTGAAAATTTTTCTATTTCATGTATAAACATAAATGGAAAATGACAACAGTCTTTCAACATATTTTTTTGTACTCTTCCACAAGCCCTGTGGCTGGCTATATCGTGTGTGTGCATATATGTTTTTATATACATATATATAAAACAGCACTTTTAAACAAAATTCTTCTCTTTCTTTTTAATCTAGACCCATGGAAACTAGCTAAGCTGTTAATGGACAGCTCTTAATACAGCTCAAGAAGATAAGACCTCTGATGGCCTTCCAGAGAGCTGGGAGATAACTGAAGTTAAAAAGAAAGGCTCCATATCTCATGGATGGGATCCAGAGTCCAGGGTCTTGTTTTGCCTCCTAGCTCCCAGCTCTCACAGGTCGAGCCCCTGGCCCACCCCGTGCATTGAGCTCACTCCTGCTGAGAGTGGCTGGCTTGTGGTATCCCATCTCCACAGCGTCCCCTGAGAGATCTGGTCAGACCAACAGTGAGTTCCATCAGGTATCTGAGGAGATCAAGGCTGTATCTGACCATGTAAACAATAAAAACCAACAGTGCAAGGATCCAGATTTGCCTCCTTCCTGCCCTGGCTTGAGAAGCACCTGGGGGATAATTTCACACCTGCGCTTGTGTCTCAGCCCCTGCTATATCTCCAGTAGTGCTGACTGTATTAAACAAAGTCCTTTCTATCCCAGCCAGATGCCCCTCTCCTTCTCAGCATCATCTGCCATGCTGACATCCCTGAAATCCTTCCTGACTTTCTGCATTTTCTCTCTCACTCTCTTTCTCTTTGGGCAAGTGTGAAGACCCCCAAAAGTGATTGGTGAGGAACCATCCTCCTGTCACAACCAGCTGGTGCTAATGCTACGCAGTCTCCCCAGCTCCCTGTAACTCCCCGGGTCGCTGGTAGCCCCTCTGTACCACAGCCCAGGCTCCTTCCAAATAAAGCAGGAGAAATGCAAATATGCCCTGTGTGGCACCTCTGCACACAGCTGCAGGGCCCTGGAACACAGTTTGGGAGAGATGCCCTAGTGCAAGACATGAAAGGAGCCTCCTGCCTTGTCTGCTGGCAGCTCCCATCTTGACCCCTACCACGCCACATCTTCCTGGGGTGGCCCCGGGGCTCTGCCTGCCTCCCTCGTGGCCTGGCAACCCCACGGCAGCCCCACGGCAGGTCGGGGAACCTGCTGCCCTCCCACAGGACCCAGCTGTGGTGCCCATACCCACCTCAGGTGCCAGAACAGTGCAGGCAGGTGTCCTCAGCCCCCACGCCCTCCAGACACCCGCTTATGACATGAACATCACAAAAGCAAGAACCAGCTTTTTCCACACCAAAATTAAAAAGTACATAAGACTGACTGAGAAGCTGTGAGATTGTTATAACAGGAAATACATTAGGGGTGTTTTCATTTGCTCTCTGGGTTTCCATCATTCCTGGTTATCTTTCCAAGCTTTGTGTTGCAAGAACAAGGATTACAAACCTTTTCTTTCTCCTGTACAGCTGAAGTTGTCACATAAATGTCGTTCCAGGAGCTGGAGCTTTAGGAAAAGAATGTCAAGCATCCCCAATAAAATTATGAATGTCAGCAACACTCTTTATACTTATGAAAACCTTAGTGAGTCCCAGCAATGAATAAAGATGGAGCTAAGACAACAACGAGACCTGAGAAATACAGGCTTGACCCTTTAATTTGCCACAGGATTTCTGTATCATCTCAGGGAAGTGGATCCTGCTTGGTTTCACTGAAGTTGTTGAGTCCACTTAGTGTGGCAATGCCAGGAAAAGAGTGCTCAGCATCTTGCAGGACGGAGCCCTCTGTGCTTCAGTGTCCTATATGTAAACCACAGATGAAGTTATTTCTTCTGTCCTTCTCTCCAGCAGCAGGGTGTTCTCTGCAGCAGGGATTTTTCCCATGAACTTGACACGCGCTCAGAAAACATTCAGTAGCTATTAACCATAATTAATCCTCTGCATTAATTTCTGCACCATCATTACTCTGAAGGGGTAACGTTTTGGTGCATAGAAAAACTATATACGTTGAAAAAGCACCAAATATTGACATTGTTATATTTCAGGGACCGTGTGGGGACTGTGTACCTGGAGGATCCCCCATGCAGCAAAGCAGCCAGTGATACGAAACTGAAAAAAACATGATTTGCTAATTTAGAACTAATAATTAAAAGGGCCTGTCAAGGAGCCAAGCTTCCTCAGCATGTGTTTAACATTACTTCTGAGAAGGTCATTGCTGGCTTCTCCAGGAAGGGAGTTCCGGAGAGGGTACAGTAAGTGCATGGAGTTTAAATGAGCAGCCTCGGCGCAGACATTTCACAGTCTTCAGGGATGCACAAACAATTCTGCCTCAGCAGCGCAGAAACAATGCCCTGTATTCACAAAGACTACAGGAACTTCAATATTGTGTGGAGGGGAGGTGGGGGTGAGGGAAGTCTTGAAATGCGGATAAATTGGTATTCACCAAGTGCCATTCCTTAATTTACAACAGTCTTTAACTTCGGAGGCAATTGCCAAGGTGCTCATAAAAAGAGAAATGATGAATATTCAGGATGTCTTCTGAATCCATTAGGCAACTGAGGATGAGGTCTCCATATGTATAACTTCGGCTGTTTTCACATGCTGGTAGAGAGAGTGCCAAGATGGCGTCAGGAAGAAAAATGGCTCCTTAAGTTGCCAATGGGGAGAGAGGGAAGGAAAAAAAAAAAAAAAAGCGTATATCAAGTGCATGGAAATGAAAATTTGTTTAAGTACAGTAACTCAACCTAAATGTGCACTGCATGGCACGGCATGAACCTGGCTCTCAGAGCTATCTGGCACAGTCAGCTTTGTGGACAGGTGTGCATAGGATCACTGTTAAGTTAAAAGCAGTCACTGAAGAGTTTTCTTTTTCCACACCATCCCCTCCAAGGGTCTCAGGGAGCCTGGGTGAATTCAGCCTCAGGACAAGAAAAGGTTCAGGCTAGACCAAGAAGAGGAAAAGCTCAACCTACAGAGGCCAGGAGAAGCACTAAGTGTCTGGCCCTGAGTGAGGTGCAAGCTGGTGATGGAACAGGCTTTCTCCTTCATCCTCATCCCCAACTCCCCATTTCCCTCCTTGACAATCTTTACCAACATCCTAGATAAGGTAGACGAGGCGCTTACAACTGCAGTCTGTAACTGATGAGGAAAACATGCTGTCCAGCTCTTACATCCCAGAAAATAATGTCTCCTGGATACCATGAATCATGGAGGATCACAGGCCATTAATCACCAAAGGGTGGAAGGGACGAGTTTAAAGTCATGTACCAAAACCAGCCATTTCTCTGGGGAATCTCAGACCTGGCATGATTCATTTTGCTTTCTCAGGGAGGAATCGCAAGGATTAGAAGAATAAATAATGCCACAGTGTCCTGAGTTCAGCGGGTAGTGAGGCCAAGTGTCCTGTTGAGAAGAGGAGGTTTTGGTCACAGGAAGTGCATATTGCCACTGCAGGCATGGGGTTGCGTAACAATGACACTTCTCTGGTCCCAGAGTCAGCGTAGCCACCAGGTCTTCCCTGAAAAACTGTACAGAATCACTGGGATTTGTAGGCAAAGCAGAAGGGTGACAGCCTTCATTCTCCCTGTCTCTTGGTGTTGTTGGTATCCTGATTTGGTGACAACTCAAGTTTGCAGCCTGTGTCTGGAACCACTCTGGGTGCTTGTGTGATGGGGCATCCCAAATGCAGCTTTTTAGAAGGAAGGGGCTATCCCCTGCAAGGCCGCATTGCCTATGAGCAAAGGGCACATTTTAGTTGCCTGCCTTTCCAGGCATGATTGTAAAATGTGGTGGGCACAGTGGGGACACACGGAGAGGTCTCAGTGGGGAAGAACTTCATGAATTTTAGTAGTCCTTGTTGCTGGCCTTTAAGCAAGTTAAGAGCCAGCAGCTGGTGACCAGAGAGTGCATGAAGGTCTACCACAGGTACCAGGTCATCACAGATCCATATACTCAGCTCAGGGACCTTCAAGTGTGTGACTTATCCCTCTCCTGCTCCTAAGTATGGATGTGGGAAGAAGGATGTACCTCACACCTGAAAGATGTACTACCTGCCTATCAAGAATGATTAGATTATATTCATGGCTAGTTTAGTTGCTTATGTAGCTGTTGGTATTGTTTCATGTTTTTTCCATGTTTTAAGCTTTTTCCACATCAATCTCCCATCCACTTTAAATAAAAAATGCCGATACACCTGGAGCAGAAGAAGGAGTTGACTTAGTAAAGACAAATACAATCCATCAGACTCACAGATTATCTGGCCACAGAGTTTGAGTTCAGTTCAGAGTTGAGTTTTCCACTCTTTGCAATTGTTTACAGGACACTTTGCGTCCACACAGCTCAGCTTTTTAGGGTGTTTTTTTTCTTTTTAGAACTGTTTTTTCCTACCAATCACTCATTATTTTGCATATGGGACTCATCACCGATTCTGGTCAGGCTGTTCCTAATCTGTGATGAAATGAGTGAAACACGATACATGAGAGAGGGGACTTCCATGGTTAATCCCCAACATTTACACTCACACACGGGTACCTTGACCACATGCAAGCATGGGCATTGGCAAGAACAATGAGAACATGGCAATAGCCTGAGCAGACCCCCATATGAGTGTTTTCAGGAAGCTGTCAAAAAGGAGGAGAGTGGTAGAAACACACTGAGTCCAGAGTGTTTCATAGAATTGTTCCATGGACATGTTCCACAATTGTCTTTCCTCGCTGTGCGCTCAGCTGCAATCACCAGGAGTGCACAGGGGCATGGGCAACACGAGCACATGCTTTTCCCACTGCTTCTAAGGTTAATGTGAATAATGTTGCACAGTCTGTTATTGTGGAAATACCAGCAATCATCCTGCAAAAGCAAACCAAAGAATTATAGCTAAACATTAATAAGAAGGGACCAAACAAAGCATCTCAAAGATTTCAGAATAACACCACCACAGTGACTAGCAGGATGAAATAGCTCCAAACGAGTTTTCCCTGATCTACTGTCAGCAATCATCCCTTATGCAGCACTCTGAGGAGTTCAGCAATACAGCACGGGCTGGGCTCGCAGCACAGAGGCTGCACTGAGACATACAGTTCAGCCGGTGAGCTCCAGTCTGTCAGTGGCGTGATTAGCCATGGTCTGAGAAGGTAGCCAGCAGTGTCTGCATTCCAGACCACAACTAAGAGTGTCTTTCACAGTTCATTGCATTGCAATGAAAATTAATTTTCCTTCATCATTTTATTCTTGTGAAAAAAGAAAAAAAAAAAGAGAGAGAGACTTAATAGGATGGAAAACCCACAGGGCACTTAGCCGAAGGAGCTCTCTGAAAGAGGCTCTAAAGATGGAAGTCTTGTCTGTCATCTCAGCTGCTAAGTAATACTAGTGGTGGGACTCTTGGAAAAATTAGTACAAATTGCATTGCAGAAAGGACTGCTGCAGAGATGTTTCTGTGTAGTTTTATGGTTGCGGTGAAGACCAGTGGGCGTTAGACTTGTCTTCAGGGGTATAATTTGGGTAAATCTCAACTTTCAAGTCTTCAATCCCTGAACTTAAAAGGCAGATTCCCCACTAACCACTGCCCTGCTTCCAGCTCTTGCACTTACAACACTGTGTGCAGGTATTTGTGCCACCAAAAATCATGGCAGCTCTTCCAGAAGTATCTGTATCCAGAATGGTTGGGTACATATTTTGGATGCTATGATGACTTTCCCAGGCCTTTCTTCCTGAGGTAAAGTGAAGAGCACCACTTGGAAACAGAACCTCTGATACTTTCCCCTTGTTATGAATACAAGGTTCATCTCTTTTTCTCCTTTTTTCCATCAAGAAAAGTAGCATTTCATATGAGTTATTGCACATGTTGGATGTTGACAGTTAGGACCAGACTATCATCCTATTACCTGTGTATTCTTTAGCATCTATTGTCACAGTTCAGGACATTCACAGCTCCAGTTCTATGGAGTCATTTCTTATGGTTACCTACAACCAAGTGCAATGAAAAGGCCCAGAACACTTACAGATTACCAGTGCTGATGTGGTATCCATCATTTTCATTCCTCTTTCATGGGAGATTCAGGTCCGGGTATTGGTAGGAAGGAGAGCGTAGAACTCCAACATGAGCAGAATGAGAGGCCTGAAGTTCTCTGCATTTCTACTCAACACCAACTGCAGCAGTGGAGACTTTGCACATTGTCATGTCAAAGTACTTTGGCACTGACCACATCTCAGGAAGAGTTAGCGATTTATGCCTCATGATCTTCCATGACCATTCCCCTTTCCATGCCTCGGTTGATTTTACTCCAAACAAAGAAACATTTTAGAGTCAACTGCAGAGAACCCTCTGAACTGCTTTGCGTGGATGAAGGGCTAATGGTGACACTGATGGTATTTGAATCTCTGAATTTGTCCTGTTTAGAACAAATGGCTTATTAGATGACAAAGTCATCTATTCAAATGCAATGAGCTTAAGCTTTTTCTTTCTTCTAGCAGCATAACTTCATTCACTTCAATGGAATTGCATTTGGTTTACACAGGTGTGAGAGGGAAATCAAGTAGCATATAGAAATGTTTTCTTTTGAAATATTTTAGGAGAAGAGGGGTAAAAAATCTGCTTTTAGACCAATGCAAACATTTTCATGGAAATTTTCATTAGGGTTAAAATTTTCTGGACAAAAACTGGAAATGATTTTTTTTTTCCCCTGTAAAATAGTTTGATTTTCAAAAATCCCACAAACATTTAAATGGAAATCTAAATATTTTCACAAAAACTTTAATTGTATTTTTAAAGCTTTGGGTTTCCATTTTTTTATCAAAAATACTTAGACAAACTAATATATTTTTTCAAAATTTCCCATAACAGATTTTTTTAAACAACTTTAATAGAAAGACTAAAAGGACTATGACTATGAAACCAATAAAAAACTGTCACAACTGAGCCTGACAAACTAACTGTGGAGGTCAACATACATGAAACTTGGGATAAACATGTGTTGTTTTATCTATAGGTTTAAGATATTTCTGCTAACACACTTCATAGAGGGGCAGGTGAAGGGCAAGGGGAAGGTTTTCCCTGAATTTAGATTTTATAAAACTCACATAAAACTAAGAAGGAAATTAAAGGAGAACGGAGGGAGATGTAGTAAAAACAAAAAGGGATTACAAGCAATAGCCATCTCTGTACATTTTGAGCCTCCTCAAGATATTGATGTCCCTAGTATGATATACTGAAGAATCATCTAGCCCATGGGTTCCAAAACTGGGACACATACCCTGATGTCGGATGAGATCATGCCAAGTGAGACACAGACAGACCATGGCCACACATGCAATTGTAAAATTCTGTGTTCTGCAGCTGAAAGTTCAATATACGGATATGTGGTTGCCCAGGATAAATTCCCAGAACTTCAGTGCTCACTTTGTCCAAAATAATTGGAAACCTCTGATCCAGCTACTGTATATATTTGAACACTGTAATGGGGATACTCTGGAACTGAGTAAGCAGGGCAGTAGTCAAACGTAGGTCTCTTTTTCATTTTTCACAGCAACTAGCAATCTGAATAGATGCCTTCATTTAAACAGTGATTCAACAAGGCAAAGTGCTGATGTTTCATTCACCTAATGGTAATGCCACTGCCTTATAATACAGAGGAATAAAGAGTGAAATTCATAAAATAAAAAATAAAGCCCTGAATGGAGGCCTGAAGACATGATTTTCAAAACCAGCTCTTCCAAATGTGAGAAGGAAGTTGTGACTCTTTTGTTCATGAGCCATTTCTCTAGAAAGACCATAAGAATTAATTATGGTGAAATGAGAAAGCACAGTTTCACAAGGACAACAGAGGGCCCATTCTGAAGAGGGATCAGTCCTACAGGGCTTTAAAAATATGGTTCATGAAAAAAGAAAAGAAGAGGAAGAGGACACCTGTACAGTCTCAACCTAAGACTCAATTGCTCCATCACAATCCTATTTGCACTTGGCTTGCTACCCAGCGTTGGCCAGGATATGCAGGCACACTGCCAGCTATCAGCGAGCAACACTGGCTGACTGTGGTGGGGACCAAAGACACCCCAAACTTCTTAGACATACCTGTCAGGAATGAGAGGTGACTGAATTTGTTACACAACATCTTCCCCTGGTCATACCAGGTTGGGGGTAACTAGAATTTAAGTGATCTCACAAGCTACAGGCTGAGTGAATGTAAGAGAAATAAGAGCAGGTAGAAACCATTTGGACAAGAGTTAAAAATAAACCAGAGAGTGTGGATTTACTGTGTTGTATACCCGACAAACAATTTTTAATAATATAAGATTTATAACATGCTGTAATATTCCTGAAAATTTTGTAACATCATCCCAAGAGGCAGGCCATGACTTCTTTGCTTGCATTAGATTGGCCATAGCAAAGAGCACTGAAATCATCATTTATGTTTAAAAAAAAAAAAATATGGGGAAGAAACTGAAAAGGAAAGAGAGGAAATGAGAGTCATCACACCATATCTGTCCCAGAAGAATGAAAATCCAGAAGCTGCTTTCTTTCAGGTGAAAGAACCAGGAAGGAAGTTTTCAGCAAAATAGGACAGCAAAAGGGAGGTCAGGCTTCCCTCTGAGCAAAGAGGGAGAATTTCTTTCATGGGGTTGCTGTCTGAGTCTAACAGGAAAAGACTTAAGAGGTTACATCTGCTAGGGTTCCCCAAGAGATTGCCCTTCAGCCATCTACACAAGGAGACATGTTTCCCCTGTCAGACAAGAGTATAACAAGGTCTAGTGACTACAAGATGAAACCAGCAGAAGTAAACCACACCAGTTATAACAGGGAGTGCTTTCAGCAACCTCCCTAGATGCATGGCAGTTTTTTACATAATGTGAGGCCTCTGAATCAAGTCAACATATTTTCAAAGGTAATTTTTAACTTAATCTAAAGGTACAAATTTTTATGCAGCGGTTATTAAATTAAAACCCATGGCCTTTATCTGACAGGCATTTAAACTAGATATATAAACTTTTCTTCTGCCTTAAAATCTATAAAGTTGCAGAGGAACAAAGTTTATGTTGTTGTCCTTTTGCAAAAATTGTCATAATTATCCTTCTTTCACAAGAAAATTTCAAAGCATTTTATGAAACATTAATAAGCGTCTTCAAAACAGACAGCTGAGGGAAAGTCTGAGTCTCTCGAAACAATGTCTTCTCCTATGAACTGTTGATGCAATTCAGGAGCACTTAGTCTGCAGAAGCACAAATACATTTTAACATAACAACCAGGAATAGCCACCAAAGTGTTCTGTTTTATTCCAGTCTCCTGAAGGAAGTAGAAAAGAGACAAAGATATTCAAAATAAATGGCAGAAATAAATGGGAACAAAGGAAAAGAAATTAAAAGATTCAGCTTTTTTGGTAGAAAAAGGACATGGCTAAGATCTGAGTTCTCTTCATGCATAATCCAAGAATCCAAAGGATTGCAGTGGACAGGAGACATGACTAATTCAAAATTAGTCAGGGAAAACATTCTTTTACTGCAAAGTCCATTGCCAGTGCAGGGCTGGCAGATTCTCAGGGTTCAGTGGAAGAATCAGTTAATCTCAAGTTCTCTTCCAAACTCTACGTGTGTGAAGTCTCCAGTTGGTATATATACATGCACAGGTCATGCAAGTCTATAATCCTATAGGTGGCAATAGCTGGTGGAACAAGGTTGCACATTCAATGGGTCTGTGACCCCCTCACTCACAGAAGTCTTAGTAGCCCTGCTTGCTTTGGCCTCCTTTCTACAGGCCAGACTAGCTCCATGCCACAAAGCTATTTCAGTGATCCACTCACAAAGCTTTAGATTCAACAAAATATGTATTTTCCATGCTTTAGGTCATACCATTTACTTAGTGTAACACAGACTTCAGACTGATCACTACCTCAGTCATCCTGCTTGGCCCAAGGGCCAGCTGCAAAGAACTCTTCCTTCAAAGTCAGATGCCAGCAGCTTAATAGAGAGGAATTTCTGATATAAACATCCCTTCCCAGAGGGCTATGGGAACTATAAAACTGACTTCAAACAGTAAACCAAGAATCCTCAAAGTATAGCCAAAAACCCTTGAAGACTAAGGAACATATGGATGAGCCAGGATACAAATCCAGTTCTAGCCTTACATGCAGTACCAATATCTTCCTATGTATCTGGACATAAATTATGCACTGACTGAAGGACATTGGGAACAGTGCCCCTATGTAATGGCATTTCCATAATTACCCAATATTAATTTCTTTGCACCTTTTTCCTAGATCTTCTGGTCTTGGCTGCAACCAGGAACAGGATGCATACAACGGGGTGATCTTATTTTACCATTCATTTCTTCTGCTCTTTGCGTCTTTGGCTTTAGGCTTGGAGAGGGACTGTGTCCACCTGAGTGTTTTGTAAGGTCCTGCTGGGTGCAGATGCTACTGCAAGTGTCATTGTTATTTTTGCAATTAGAGTCATTATTCTGTGCTCAGATGCCATGCAAGAAAATGATGTATAACTCCGAGATAGCTGGCAGAGAGCCTACAAGATTGTAGATTATACAGTGTCAGAGACACAAGCAGTACTCATCTTAAGTAAGATTTTAATACCTTTAAAAGCTGTGATAAATTATAAAGAAAGGTAATATAAAATGTAGGATAAAGTGTGAGATCATTTTACTTCAGGCTCTCTACCACGTGGGGACCAAAGGAGGCGGGGAAGAGGGGATGGATCGTGGATTTTATTGCTTGGCTTCAATGTCAAAATTGGGTTGGTTTAAAATATTTATGACATGAGAGAAAGAAAATCTGTGAAATACTCAGAACTTAATGTATGTACTCTCAATGTGTTTCACATTTTCTTCAGTTGGGGACAACAGAGTGGGGAATTGAGGATAACTTGTTTACTGCCAAACAGCTCTCCGTAGTACCTAGTTTTGCTATGTATTAAAAATAGCAGCTGGGGCCAAGAATGCTGGGGCTGGAATTAAAGACGAGAACACACAATAACTTTAAGTAATGGCAGAGAGATTTAAATAGCACACATCAGCAGAAAAGAATGGGGAAACCTACAGTACACTGACTTCATTGATACCCCATTTATCAGCAATTACTGACTCCATTAAAGGCAGAGTTTACAGCAGACAGAGAAACAGAGCCTAAAATATGTCCCAACAGATGGACGGAGAGTGTCAGTGATGCCGTATTTCAAAGGCATCTGCAACTTTGTTATCATTGTACATGGAGTCAGAAAGACAGTGAAAAACACTGGAGTAAGGGCCAGCAAATGATTTACTTGACCCTGCATGGGCAGAACTGACAGCGAAAACCTCATTAATTCCTCAGGTCATTCTGGAAGACATTAATTTGGTTTGGACTCGGGACGAGGGGAGATTTTCCAGACATACACCAGGAATTATGAAATCTCTATAGCCAGAGGAAAGTATGTCCAAATCACTTTCTGCATAAATCAAGCTGACTTTCTGAAGAAGGATAATATGCCTAATCAGGGGAGTTATGGAACTTCTTGTACTTATTAGACAGAAAATAAAGCAGTATTTTATTTGATAATCAGCTTGGGGAAGATTTTTTTTTCTCTTTCTTTTACTGCCGCCTTCTCTTGCCAGAGATGAGTTGGAAAAAAACGCTCTGATGCATGAATAATTGCAAGTGCTGTGATATTAATTGCTTGTTCATGTGGGGATATGCGGGTATGCACATGAAGAGAGAGATCAATCTCTATATATATGGGAAATATATGTGTATCATTTTAGTCAGCCTGCTGTATTTACACATCTTTTGGCCTTTTACCTCTGTGCTACAGAATGCCAAGTACCATCACCTTCCATCTCTGATTCTGTTTAACTCTTACTTACCCTCCTCCACAAGCATCTGGGTAAACAGGAGGGCACACAGAGCAGAGCTTCTCCTGGGGAGGCAGCCCTTGTGCCATGCTTCTGCTCCTGCATGGTCCCTCCTGCAGCCCAGCTCCCACTGGCATTGATGGGACCCTTACCTCAGCAAGGACTGTGCAAAAAGGGGGAGTCTAGCCTGCAGGACTCAAAGCAGAAATGCAGCTTGGGGTGAGCAGGAGCCCCTGCCCTGAGCAGGGGAACTGGGAATGACAGGCTCAGGTCCCAGCTACGACTTCTTCAGTCTGGCCCTAAATCTCTGAGCCAAAAATGGTCCCTGAACAGAAAAGCACCAACTAAGTGTCCCTGGTGGGGGGGGAGCTCCAGGCCCTGCTGGGGTGCGTGGAACCCTTCCCTCCCACCTGGCTGGCCTCTGTTAAGAGGCCAGTTTGGCTCCAATAGCAGCCCAAAAAGCCCCCAAAGCTCCTGCAAATAGCCAGGAGCTGCAAGAAGTCATCCCACCAACCTCCGCCCCCCCCCCCCGCAATGCATGCTTTCCAGTGCTTATACATAAGCCCTTGCTGCACAGGGTATCTTCCTCCGTAAAAGATGCATTCATCATGTTTAGAGAAGGGTTATCTCTCCCTGGAAAGAACATGCATTAGTACTTTTTACTCATTCAACACTGGACACTCCCTATCAACAACAGCCTGCCGAAAGGGGAGAAAGAGGTGAATTAATCACAGGAAAAGACAATTTAAAGGAGTTTGGCTATAAAACGGAGTTCATTAGGAGGCCATAAAGTATTTGGGACTAACTAGCTACAATTTCCCTACCTCTGCTGTCCCAGTCAACAATAAGCAGCACTAATTGCATTGACACTGCGTCGCAGGATGGCCACCTACCCTCTTTTAACTCCTTCCATAGAGCAGTCATATAAAAAGTTATTTCACTTATTGAAAATGCAGGTTCTCTTTCAAGACGCTTAGCTCCTTATCTCCCTGGATTGAGAGAAAACAGTATTAAGTGGTCTGCAGTTTTCACTCTGGAGCTAAGGTTGTAATAATAATCATGTTACTTGGCTCTAAGATTGCACTTAGAGAGATCTCAAAGCACATTACAAGTGTATATGGTATAGACAGCATATAGGCACAGAACCAAGTGAACCCCAGTTGGGAACACAGCACAAAGCACTTTTTCCCATCCATCCTCCAGGATACAACAGTATCCATTTTCCCTGCTTTTTCTGGTTTGGATTGTTAAAAAATACATTATGTTGGCTGATAATATTTTTCTGAGCTTCGTATTTCTTTCAATTTTTGTTTCACATTATTATTATGCAAAACAGCCTGTAGAAAGCACTATTGAAAACACTGGCCCTGTAGGGGATTGGGTCTAGGGCAAAACAAGAGGTAAAACAAGGATTGAAATAATACACGAGTGACCCAAGTTTGTGCAGTGCTGCATGTCTGGACTTCTTTTGATCTAGTCAGAACAAGCCAATTTTTTCTAAGGCTAAATTACAGTTCAGTTCTTCCTTGGGATGTTAGCTGGTGACCTTAGCTCTATGTAGCATGCTAGAATCTAATACAAAATAAATATTTCATTTGGGAAGTCTTTGCTGCCCATCAACTGCAAAAGTGACACAGGAGGCAACTTGGCTACAGGGAACTATGTGCTCTCCCATCACCTCAGTGCTTTCACCAGAGAGGGCTGTGTTCTTGCGATTGCAAGGGCAAGAGAAAAGCATTGCCAGCCCAGCCTGCAGGTTCAGCAGTAGGTAACCTTAAGAAAGAAGACAAGCAACTAGGAAACATTTTGTTATGAGCAAGATACATGATGGAAACAATTTGCAGTGCACAAATACTATTTCTTTATTCCATTGATACTATCAGTTTAAAAATAATATGGGGATTCATTTTCATGTATGCTCAGACTATCTCTAACAATGTAAGGGAACTGAAAATAAAAGTGAATTATTTGTATGATCAGTTTGCCTGGCTAGAGTGATAGAAATTGATCTCAGCATAAATGAAAATCAGACAACAGGAAGGACCCTGTTCAATCGTGGTGGCTTGATGACTGAATCCAGCAGAATACATATTTATTTCTAAAGAAAATTACCATGTTTCAAATAACAGTTGAGGTTATTCAAATATTAGCAGATGTATTCATTGCTCCTTGCACCCTTTGCAGTGCCTTTTTTCTTATTCTCTTTTTCTCCCCTTTTGTCCCCTTTCCTCCCTTTTCCCTTCCCTTTCCCAGTTCTGTCAGCATAAAAACTGAACCATAGCTAACTACTTTCAGTTTGGTTTCCAGTCAATTCCTGCTGAATTTTACTTTCAGATTCTCATGCTCAACACAATGCTAGAAAATCTAAGTTGAAAATATGGTAATAAGATGTTTTCTAGTTGGTCTTGTTTTTAAATATTTCCCTGGGGATTGTAACAAATCATAAAAATGTTTTCTACTGGTCTTAAATATTGTAAAAGTTTATTTAATTTAATCAAAACTTAAATATTAAGCCAAACTCATTGCACAATGTGTTCCTTTAATGGAAAGAGCTAATGAAAAACACACTAGGCCAAATTCACTCTATTTTCTTCACCAGGGAGATATTTGCTCCTTTATTACTAAGGATCATTTGTTTTGCTTCATTTTGCTGGGAACAGTCTGCAAATTTGTATAATCAGACTGTGTTCTGCACATATTTTTCATGGCTATTCTGAAACAGTTTTGTCCTCACTTCTACCCCTGGAATGACTCTTTTTTTGAAATGTGAATCTTGGCTGGATGACTCACTGGGACACTAACTTTATCTTCATCTGTTTTACAGTAATTGGACTGGAGCAATTTTTGTAGCTGTATCTGAGATTGTTTCCTGCTTTGAACTCAGCACTCATACTGACATGTGTTAATTTTAGTGATTACACAAACTAGGCTCTAGCCAATAAAGTTATTGTAGTCAAAAATATGGCTCCGATCCAAATAGCTCTTACTTTATCTTCAGCAGAGTAACTGCCGCTTCACACTATGAATGGACTAAAATCAAATAAAAATATTCACCACAATAACTTGCCAGCAGAACAATGTGTAGTACTGCTTCTTTTGCTATGTAGTTTAGTATTTTGTATGGCTATGTTCTGCATACGAAAGCTTGAAAGTCTCCTATCTCAGCTGTAAAAGTACATTTACTCTGTAAGGACAAAAAAAAAAAAAAAAAAAGTTGTTCAATGTTTTAGCTTTCATTCAGGTAAAATCCCAGTTCAGAAAGGGCATAGAAGCATGTGCTGGAAATGAAGTGTGTGCTCAAGTCACATTGAAGCCAGGTAGATTGTAAGCATATGCTGAAATGCTTATTTAAATTGGGCCTTTAATTATTATGTGCTATGAGATTGAACTACATTTCATATTATTTTCATACACCTATATTTATATACATGTGGGTGGGTGTGCAAGGATATATGTAAGCTGTTCACTAAAGAACATTAAAAATTTAAAAAAGGATCCCCCATACCCTTCCTCCTAAAGTGGCAGATTATTTGATGGTTTTGACAAGCAGGATTTTAATGTTTGGCTGAAATGGCCATTTTTTCAATGAAAGAAAGAATCGGAACTTGTTTTTACTAACATTTCTGGTATTGCACTTCAGGTACGATGTATGTGCCCACAGGGCTGCAGGGACCCAACCCACCCTTGCAAATCTTTGCAGAGTGATCAAACGCATCTCGTTTAAGCAGAGTGCATCTCTACTTGCATCTGGGTTTTTGTAGTTCAATGAATCAGTTACCATTTTAACTTACATCTGTTCTCTAATCCTGTCAATTATTTCTATCATTTATCTACATCAAGTTTAAACTTACGTGTACGTACTGTTAACTGTGGATTTTCTCCATGATAAATCTCTGTTCCATTGGTTTACTAAGTGAATAGCTTCACAAAGCTTTATCTGATACCACTGGCCTGTGCCCTACCAAGACAAGCTGTGTTTCTGATATTGTGCAAATGCAGGAAGCTAATAAAATGGGGGTGGGGGGAAGTAGTGTTAATAAAAAATAAAATACACAAGTTAAAAAATGTTTTATAGACCACCAAGTGCAAGCTAAGAAGAAAAATAAGGCTTTGAGGAAGGATTTGATTTAGAGGAGCAAGACGTTTGGCTTCAAGAAGAGAGAAGGAATAGGCACAAGTGAAAGAAACAGCATTGACTGTCCCAAGGAAGGGACGAAAATATGGTCCAGGAGGAGAGCAGCCTACTGGTAGGAAATGAGGGAAGGTGAAGCAGAGTCCTGAGGGTTTTTATAAGGCAGGAAAGTGGTTTTGAATTGAATTCAGCAATGGATGAGAATGTGACATGGGATGGGAGCAATGTGATCCTATTTCTTAGAATGAGAAATAATCCAGCCATGAAAGTCTGTATTCACTAAAGTTATGAGAGAAGGAATTTTTTTGACCTTTTTAAAATAAAAAGAGAATTTGCAATTGCTGAGGTGTAAACTCAGGTGTGGGTATGGATGAATTACCGTATTGCTTGTAACATAGTGACAGACCTGACAGCAAGGAGTTGCAGCCAGGCCAGGAAAGCTTGGGCTCGTTACGAGCGGACCTTCAGAGACCGTCAAACACAGCTGGGCATCATGCAACTCCCAGAGGAAATTGGCCCACTGCCTCAAATCCAGAGACAAAGCAGAGCAGAGAAACGGAGGTAAAAGAGGCACAGAAACACACAAAGCCTTGCAAAATCAGTTAACAGTGGAGCTAGGGCTACGCCTCTATCTCAGGCTCTTTCTCAGTACACAGCCCACCAGGGCAGGCAAGATGGTGACTCTGAATTCTCCTGGTGCATCTTAGCTCCCGTCTTCTTGCTGACCGAAGCACTGTGCTGCACTCCTCACTTCTGGTTGTATACTTTGAAGGTCTGCCACATCCATCCTGTGGGGAGATGGAGACAACAGCAGTGGCAGGAAATGTATGTCCTGAAGCAGAAAGAGAGGACATAAATGTCCAGAGGGTAGAAGGTGCGTGTACTTGTATGAAGGAACATACTATGTACCACCAACTAGTAAATAAGAAGCCACTAACAAGAATGAGGCAGAAAGGAGAATTTTTCTGCTTGTCTAAAGACAGACCTTGAGCAAAGGCTAGGATGCCCATGACTCCTGGTTTCTGCAACTACCCTCAGCAGATTTCTTGCTAACTTTGTCCCGATTCAGCATTAACAGCTGCTGCCAGCTCCCATAAATGCATCTCCCATATGAGACATGGCACTCAAAGCCCAGCTCCAGAACTATTACCCAATAAGCAAAAAAATATGTGTTGTCATAAGGTTTTATCACAGCTGGGCTCAACCAGGATGCTCAGCAAAAAAACCCAAGCCAGTCAGTGCAACACTGTCTTAGCATGCAGAAGGCAAATGACTGCAGAAATGTTTTATGTTTCTGTTCCATCCCTGAAGTTTCCTGTTGTTTAGAAACCTCCTGGATACAAGCGAGATGAATTATTGATATGCCAGCCTTGGGAAGGAAAAGCAAGGCAAGATTAGAAAAAGGGAAGGGACCTTTGTCTGGAGTAAACTGTATAAAAAAGCAGGACATTCGGTTCCCAAGAAGCCGCACACAATAAAGAGAAATCAGACTACCGTGGTGTCTGTGGTTTATAAATCACTAATCATGGGTGATTCAGCACATACCTCTGGCTTCGCTATGTGCAGGGCTGTGCAGTGGCATGTGGGGCAATACTGGGGAGCATGCACCACCACCCCCAAACACCTATCCCACCGCACAGCCCCGTAGTCAGTCTGGCACTGAAAACCTGTGTGCAGATGGACGGCACGGCTGCAGTGGTGGTCTGTGTGTGCAGCTGGCACCGTAGCTTTGGCCTAAGGCACCACAGGCACACTTGAAGGCAGAATGGGTGCAGGCAGGGGCCCCAGCACACAGGATTTCTCTGCTGATCCCCATGCTTTGCCTGCAGGGATCTCAGTAGGATTACTGTGAGCACCATGCACAGTCTCCATAGCACCTCTATTCAACAGTGAGGATAAGACCTCACCAGCCAACTTCCCTCAGCATGCCAAGCCCTCAGAGACTGCTCACCCACCCAAGGTCCCCCCTTCCAGTGGGGGTGAGATGGACAGGCGCCATGTGTCAAACTCATGAGAAAAACAGTTATCCAACAATGCAAAAAAAAATCCATCTGGTGCAGAGTTGGTCTGGAAAAGGACATTTTCAATTGAAAGTGCCCTCCAGCAACTGTATCCCTCTAAGGCAATACCGCTGTGCCCTCATCAGGGGCTCTGGGGTTAGGACACAGGAGCTGAGGAATTAATCAGCCTTGCTAATGCCTTGTTCTGCAAGGACTCTCACTTACGGTTTGAATAGCCCCATCGGCTTCGACAGAGCACTTCTGCATGATTAACGTGTGTGACATTGCACCACTGATATCTCCCTACTTCTCTAAAGATCCTATATATGGCTCACCACTGGCCACTTCCCCCTCAGCTGTGCACACTGAAGGCAGGCAGGAAAGTTGCAAAAACACTTGCTCACTCTTCCGTGTAATTATGTCCACACTGTTCTTAGAAAGTAGACAGTCACGCTCTAAAACTTTGCAGCATGTAAAGACGTACCTGCGGCACTTGTGTCGTCCCGCCGGCACACCTTCGAGATCCCAGAGCAGCCACAGGGGCAGCGACCAAAGCATAGGAAGCATTGCGGGTGCTGAGCTGCAGAGTGGTCACCCCCCTCTGCCTTGGTCCTGAAATGCCAAAACAAAAATTAGTCAGGCTGAGATATTCACGGCTGATGGTTTTAGCTGGAGAATAACTGAAAGGTGGTGTTTGCCTGGAGACAGAAGCAAAGAGCTGATCTTTCAGCTCACTGACAAAACCAAATGACAGGAGAGGAGTACAAGGGGGGGAGGACTGCTTGAAGTGGACCTGAAATATATGCTGGTTTTAGGCTGGGTTGGGGTTTTTTTTGCAAAACTGAAAATTGGGAGAAAAATGTTTGACTTGAAGGCTGTATTTTGGTTCCGTCTTGAGCTTTTAATGTTATTCTCAAGCAGTTTCAATAAAACTGAAGTAAATCTGAAACAAACGTTTGTTTTGAGTAATGCTATTGAAAAGCTGTCTTTAAAATGTCAACATTAAATGTTTCAATGTTTTCAGACTTGTTTTAACTACAGCAATTCATTTCCCTTTACAGCAATTTTGTATTTAGCCTAAATATATGTTCACCAGTGGAAAAAAAAAAAAAATGTGGCTGAAAATTGTTACCCTGCATTATTTACCAGTACAAATTTTCACATGAAAAAAATCTTACCAAAAATAAATGTCATCCGGAAAATAATTGATTTTATTGGATGTTGCTTATAAGGATGGACAGGATTCAGAAAGTACCATGACATCCCTAAGTTTGGCAGTTGGCAACAGTGAATGGAAACCTCCTATAACAGGACAGAAGATGTTTTAGATTTGCATTGGCCTCCGAGCCTATAAGTAAGATAAGGACCCCCTTTGACAACATGAAACCAGAGTAGTCAGCACAGCCAGTTTAAAAAATAACAATTGTTGGTCATGAGGTTTCAACATTTTTATCTGGATTTTGCACTAAGCATTTCTTTTGCTTTTTGGTTAAAAATGAAGAAGAGCAACATGGATACTAAGTTTTGCCACCTTCTGAGTGTTTGACCTGGTAACTTTAAGAATTGTTTGTTTACGTAAAACAAGTACTTGCATACATTGCGAAAGAATCTTTAATCAAGTAGTTTGTTTGCAATTTGCTCTTTTTTCCATAGTGCTGATGCCCCTTGTCACCATGAGTTCGCCCCCAATGAGAGCACATCTCCCCCAGGCTGGAGGAAGCAGCCAGCCGTGCCAGCAGCCAGTCCAAATGCCTCATCATCCTCCAGCACCTTCACCTGCAAGCCCTCAAAGAGCTTGACCACAGGGACAAATGCCTGCAAACCCGCCACCAAAAGAGCAGGATACAGCAGGACCCACACGAGCAGCACCTCTGCTGTTCAACCCGAGGTCTGGCACACTCATTGCCTCCCTGGCCCCGGGGGTTGACCCTCCATGTCCCCCGCCGGTCCTGGCGTCCCGGCGAGGCCTCCCACCGAGCAGTGAGCAGCAGTGGTGGGCGCTCGCCTTCAGCCCTGGGAGGGATGGGCTGGGACCAGCCGCTCCTCCTGATTAAGATAAATGGGGCTGTGCAGATCAACAGACTATCTGAGGTGTCCATCACTTACCACTCGATTAGCTGTAACAAGCTCTGGATAAGCCTGCACGGAGGAGTTGCGCTGCTTAACTTTTTGGGCCAGTCGGGCTTGAAGACCACAGAGGAGGCAGCAGAATCACGGCAGAGCATACCTAGCAAATCTGAGGAGATAGCAGCTGTTAATTAACTCTGTGTTTATTTGGAGGGAGAGCTGTGCAGAGGAATGGTTTCAGCCCCTGCCATCCTGCACATTTGGGTTCCCACCTCTTCCTCACAAAGCAACTTTCCAGGCACATTTCTAGAGCAACTGCCATCATTTCTGCATTTCTATTTAAATCCTGTCCCCCACCTTTTTAGTGAGCAGCTAGACTCTGACTCGTTTCCCCAGTCTGAGGTTGTTGTACACTCAGTGGAGATTTCCAGCCTGACCCTCCGGCACAGCAGCCCAGACTGCACGGCAGTCCTGAGATACTTTCTGAAGCAACTCTCGGTAACAGCAGTAAACCACAAACCATCTCAAACATGCCCAGACCAGACCAGCACGCTGTAGGGATATGCCAAGAATTAGACCCCAGAGGAATTCCAGTGCATAGATACACAGGAGAGAGCAAAGAGGTCCAACCACATCTGGCATGTGGACAGCACAGGCGAGCTTATCTCTTGCATTTTATAATGAGAAAGTGATGGGCCAGATCTCCAAAGGCATTTAGGTGCTTCGACATTTAACCTCCCACTGATTTCAGTGGGAGGCCCACAAGGAAATTAGGTGTCTAATTATGCCTGGAGGTCTGGCCCTAGAGCTCTGCTTTCCCGCATTGTTTATTTCTGCATCATTTATTGCTGTCCATGAAGGCAGTAGACACCGTCATCTCCGCCCCTTGGCCGTCTAGGTAGCATGAGTTAGTGCTGTGAGATCCTGATCCTGGTCTCTCAACCTACCTTCAGCTCAAAGCTGTCTGCATGGCCACAACCACTTCTTGTTCATAGACCCCCTTGGCACTGCTTTATTACATTTTGGGTGCACACACAGGTGTGGACATGGAAGGGAAGAATGGGGACAGCAGGATAGGAGACAACAGCTCAGCAAAGGGCTAGGTGTTGCTCCAGTAGAAAGCGTTGAGCTTCAGCATGAGCTACACCCATGGACAGGAGCTGCAAATGCCCGAGGAGAAGTTTGAGACATATCACACTCACACCCTTTCTTTACAAGGCATCTTTGGCAATGTTGATGGCAGAAGGTGTGCAGCAACAACTGTGCAGAGTCATTCCAGAGTTCCCATATTCTGGAGAGAGGCAGAAGGCAGAAAATCTCCCCAAGCAGCTGGAAAAGGCATACAGACACAAGGAGATGCCAGAAGGTGTCTTCTACCCCTGGTTGCTTTCACTGAAGAACCACATATGGATAGTACCCAAAGTCCACCCCAGAAATCATGTACCAAGGGAAGTGCAAACATCTCCTCTCTCTCTTTAATACCACCATCCTTTCCCAGTTACAACCTGTGTAATGTAAGCTCTCCTCCACTGGTTAACCTGGCTGGTGATCTGGTGACCTCTTGACTTGTACAAAGACATTGCCACTGCTCTATCTGTACAGCCACACCTGGCCTGGCCTTGGCAGGTGGTGAACCTCCCAGACTGAGCATGGCTGGCACAGGAGATGGGTTGTCCTCTCAAGGGGTGATGGCCACCCCTCTGATCTCTTAGTTTCAAAGCCCCAGACAGACAAAAACACTGCCCTCTTGCAGGGGTGTAGATAAGTCCCCCAACACCACACAGGAATTGTCCTCAAATTGTTGCCAAATTCTTCACGACTGCTTTGAAATGTGCAAAGTCTGGCAGCAAACTTTGACTGTGTGCCCTGTGTGGTGTGTGGGCACTTGTGATTTCAAAGAGATAGTCAGACTAAGGGACAGGCTTAACTGTAAAAAGATCTAAGTATTTCCTACAGCAGAGTTTGTAGCTGAGGCCTGGTTTTGATCACGTCATCAGTCCATATAGTTGGATGCTTTCCTGCATCCAGCAGTGGCCAAGAAGTGTTCATGTCTACCAAAAAAAAAAAAAAAAAAAAAAAGAAAAAGAAAAAGAAAAAAAAGAACATTAGAGAATAAATTCACTCCTTGGGAAATAGAGGTCAGTAGAGTTACGCCAGGGAGGAATTTGGACCAAGATACCCAGACTTTGATACTACATTTTAAATAGTAAAAATATTTTCAGTGGACAGGGAACTGTAAGAGGTTTATAAATGCAAAAGAGAAGGAAAAAAAATGGTGCTGCTCCCCCGCAGCCTCCTAAAAATAGCAAATTACACACCTAATAAATGTATCAGCAGCCCATGAAATTGACAGCCTGAAATTGAAGAACAGACCCGTTTTGTTTGGAGAAATAGTCTTTAAGAGTGTGGAGGTGAATTAGAAAAATAGCAACTGACATTAAGAGTGCAAGATTAATTCAACCGAGCTTTAATTGAGACAGCCTGAATGAGCCAGAAAAAGAGAAAAAGGGAGAGGGAGAGGATCCCAGCTCTGTCTGGCTCCATAGAAACTCCACCTACCATGTCCTTTCAGCTGGAGCTCAAGTTACAGCATTACATCATCCCCAAAACGTCCCTTTGGCTGATAATTCCCTGGGAGCCAGGCACTGATGCTGCGCACAGGGTTATGGATACGGCCGCTGGGTGCAAATTCACCCTTTTGAGTTCATCAGTGTGGGGACAGGCCAAGGGCCACCCTCGGATGGCCTTCAAAACCCCCTCCCTCTTTGGAGGCTGGGGACCACTGAGGCCACCGGCCCTTGGGGCGATGTCCCCACCATCCCATCCTTGTGGGGCCACCACGGAGCCACCTCAGCTGCAGCTTTTCCTCGTGGCCAGAGGAACTGGGACTTGCTGGAGCTGGCAGGGCAGGGGAGGAAGATGTTATTTATATTTCAGAACAGATCCGCGTACTCGACAGACCCTGAAATCCTGAAGCCTGTAAAAGCATTAAGCAGGCCATCCTGACCGTGAGCCTCACTCGGGTTTCCTGGCTTAAACAAGAAAGTCCTTCTCGTAAGCAAGGAATAAGCTCTTGCACAGGCAATATTTCAAAAGCCTTGCTACTACTGAGTAAATAAATGTGCGTAGCAGATACAATAAACATTTTCTTCTGTTCTGAAATCAGATCTGCAGATCCTAAATCCCCCTGTGCTGTGCATACTGTAATTACAGGATATGTTAAATTTTCTTTATAGCCAGTCCTGATGGTTGTTAAGTGACCGCACCGCCCAGTACAGCACCCCTCTCTGGTCTGCTACCATTCTTAATGAAAACCAGATGTTTGTTTAAAGTTAATAATCAATACAGCACTCATCCCGAGTCAAGTAGGGCTAAACATTTGCTTAGAGAAGCCATGTCAGAGCCGCGATAAGCAGGGGCTTGGTGCAGCACGCTGCTTCAGACCCCGCTGGGGCGTGAGATAAACCATTCAAATTCCAGAGAGCGAATGCTGGGGCCGGAGGGTTGATCTGAGCCTCTACCAGTAACCAAAGCAACTAAAATAAATGCAGCCCCAGCCTCATCCAGGGCAACCCAGATCCCTGACAAAGTGCTGCAGCCCTGCTCCCAGCCTGCTGCGTGCTCCCAGTGAGGCCAGGGCCACCGCTGTGCTGCCTTGCTTTGCACCAGCTTCTCTCTTGTAAGCATATCTGAATTGGATAAGAATATATGCAAGGGGAAGAGTAGGATGCAGTTGAAAGCCACAGTGCTGATAGGCAGTGAGTGCTCCCAAATATCTGTAAAGTCAGCGGGAGCCTGAAAGGAAGAGGGTACCCAGAATCTCATCACAGTCAGTTGAGGTCAAGGCTGAAGTTCTCTTATCTTTTAAAATCCCAGGTTAGACAGTAAATTGAATAATTTACTGCTGGGTTGGGCAATGAGATGGATGAACTGGTAGGGCAAACTTTTCATGTGGCCCACACACCTTCTCACAGCTGGCAATATGCGAGCCTTCATCTCAATGAATGGATGAGGAGGAGCATCAGGAATGCTGGTGGAAACTCCAGCTGACCTGCTCTGCCCAGATCTTTCCTAACTGGGTCAGAGCTGTCCCAGTCCAAGCATGATTTGAACATTAATACCAGGAAAGTGATTTATTGTTGTTCCAATGCTGCTTGCTGTTTGCAAACAGCTGGATGGCCAAATCCTTTACGTTTTCTGTGCTGTAGATATAAGTATTTCAAAACGGACTGAGTTATTTGTCTTTGCTGTTTGCTGTTCTTCAGTGGTTGTCTTGTCAAATGGCCTCCACCATCCAGCCCAAGAGCTGAAACAATGCCTTGTAATTCAGCTGCCCAGCCTGCACCCTCACCTTCCCCACCTTCACTCCCAACCCTTGCTCAGAGAGACTAAGCTTAACTGGAATACCCACCACACCTTACTTCTGTATGACAATACCATGATGAATACCAAGTGAATTTGAAAGAGTCCTGAGACCTAGAGTTTTGCCTGATGGTGGAAAAAGAGAATTCTTTTGATTTAGCCAGTTCCTTTCTGACACTATTTAGTAGCAAAAGCCAAATGTTTGCCTATAGCCTAACCCAGTGACAGAAGTCACTACTCAAATATTCTGCTGTAAAAGAGACTGAAGTTTCAAATTCTAGGCTTTCATTAGGAAAAGTAACAAGTAAAATGACTAGAAGAAATAATGAGGAAATGTATATGACTCACAGATCCATAGAAATTTTGGTTAGAAGGGACCTCTAGAGGACATCTAGTCCGACTTCCCACTTGAAGCAGGACTATCACCAGCAGGATTTACTGAGACTGTATTTCAGGGTATGATCTGTGTGTTCACTCCTTTTTTCTTCCTTTTTTTTTTCCCTCCAAGTTTTGCTTGCAACAACCTTTCCAAAACCTTTCAGTTTAGTTGCATGTAATATGTACCCCCTCAACTCATCTTAATTCACACTATTAGACCAAAGAGTTTCCATGAAAATATTTGTGTAAAGGAAGCAGGCAATCCCTAAACCCTGTCATGCTTTTCTACCTGAAATAAAAGGCTTTTCTCCTTTAAGCAAGACATCTACTGAACTGAGGTACCATCCCCACTGTCTCTGACAATAGTGTCGTGTAGCACCTGAGCTGAAATCCGAGGAAGGACAGGAGGATTACAGTTCATAAGGTGCAGGGTGACCTACAGCAGCTTAACTTTTTGTTGTGCAAGTACAGAAAGGGAGACACGAGAGATCAGAAACACTCACATGCCAGTTATACTTCTGCAGTGTGCTGAGTTGTTAACTTCCCTTCTTCCTCGGCACAGAAATCCCCAAGTTAAAGTACTCATTTAGAGTTACCCAGAAAAGCTGAAGATAGATTTGGATCCTGTTGAAAGCCGCTGTTTTGTAACAAGCCAGAACCAACCCTTTTGGCTTAAAAAAAAACCACCCTCCATTCCACTTAAAACAGGTTCAGTAAATGATCTGTGACCAAAAACAAAACCAAGTACTAAAAGCTGGATAAAACTGCCCATCTCACCTCCAAATTAAATGAATCTGACGGGCACACCATGCACACCAAAGCATTCCTAGAGCTCTGCGGCTCATGAATGTATCAGAAAAATACATCTATTAGAAAAGAGTCCATTTAAAATCACACTAACGGTGAGTTTTTCTGAAGAAGATTCATCTGCATTCTCAGGTCATACCACACCTATGGAGGTATAGTATCCTAATACATTGCATCATCTCTTCTTCCCCTATATGACCAGACTCCAGCATGAAAAAACCCTCAAAGCATAGGTCTGGGTAATGCTAGAGGGAAAGCAATGGCCCCAGAAGTGGTGGCCGGGGCTAGTTTGCATGGCAGAGACCCCCCGCAGCAAGCATCTGCCCTGCTCCTGGTCTCTGTGTTGGCTCAGGGGTCCCACAGTAGAGCAGTGTTGGTCCGGAGAGGGCAGAGCTGGGACCGCCATCCCTCTCCTCGGCCTTATCCGTTAGCTGAGTTAGGTGGCCCAGCTGCTGCACGGCCCCAGATTTCACCACATGTTGTCTACAGATGCCTAAAAGCTGGGCTTTGTGATGCCTAATTCCCAAGCCTTGCCTCAAGCAGCCAAGTCAGCCACACCGTAACGCTTTCAAAATAGCAGTCCGGTATCAGGCTTTGTGCCGAAAAAAACACCTTTCCCTGGGACAAAAAGCCTCCAGTTTGGGTATTCCTGGGACCTGGATGTGTACAATGCTCCCATCACTCTCAGGAAAAGGCGGGGGATTATGCTGGTCACTGGTGCGATTGGATCCAACAGCATATTCTCATCTAAAAATCTTCTTTCCCTGGAAGAGATACTGCTTCTCGCTTTTTTTTTTTTTTTTTTTTTTTTGCCTTTTCTTTCCCCTGGCTTTGTAAGTAATCCTGTTCTTCACTCTCTGCTGTCTTGGCACCTTCCAAGCAAAATCTGACACTGAGGAGCAGATCCTCTTTTTTTTTGAATAATAAATGGAAATACATTTTTGCTGCAGCCTTCCAATCCGCACAGGCGACACTGTCAAAATGCTCTGAACTTTTTTTGGAAGCAGCAGATGACTACAGCTGGTTAGGACAATTATAGCCATTGTGTAATGCTTGGATCCTCTGTTGTTTCATTCATTCTATTCATCAAATTCTGCATTATGCTGTGGGGGAAGATCTGCCTGATGGTAAATTTACATTTTTTCCTATGTTGCTGTTATTTTTCATAGTTAAAGCGACACTGGCAAGTGACACATCACTTTTTTAATGTCATTTCAAAAGTTGTTTACCCTGTAATTTACAGTATCCTCTTAGAAGCCAGAGGAATGGAGAGCTTGAGCAATTTGGCATTTCCTCACTCTTGTATATTGATTTTTATTTTTTTATTTTTTTCACTGTGGGCTGGAGGAAGCTCAGACGCTTTCTACTTAGAGTAGTTCACAGTGGACTTAAGGACAGAAACTACTGGTTTTGACAGCACTCCCAGAGGTAGGTAAGTATTATCTGAAAACTATCCCTGTTTTACAGGCAGGAGGCAAGCAGCCCTTTCAGAGGTGGGGCCAGAGCTGTGCCAGGTTTTGTACTGAACCACTTCTGTCCCAAGCAGGGGATTTTGGGAGAAAAGAAGGACATGCCCTAGAAATTCATCCTCCAAAGCACCCATCCACCTTGGACCATGAGCGAGCCCTCCTCATCCCACCACCATGGTCATGCTGCCCTCAGTGGGTGAACAACCAGGCTTGGTCCCAGATGTCCCCATGGGGCATCCCAGTCCCATGAAGAATGGGGAGAAGAAAAAGGCATACAAAGCTGACCTCTCTCCCTTTTGTTATCCATGATTATAGCAGGCCAAGGTGCTGATTCTTGTACACATCACTTTTTTATAGTATGTAATATCACCCATATTATATCAACATAGAATCACAATAATAAAATGGCCACTGATGCTGATATTAACTTTTGATTCTGTAAAGCCACCATTGTATTTGAGCTTTCTCAATTTTTTTTTCAAGGTAGAAAACCAAATCATATTCAGTTTTCAAAAACAAAACTTTTTTTTGCAGTTGTCAAGATGTGATTTTGGAGAACTTTCAGAGATTATTGACTTTTTCTGTCTCAAGGATTTCACTGGAAAAATTAAGGAAAGTATGAAAAAAAGTACATCTCTAAAAGGATTTTGATAGTGTTATAACAAAAAGAAATTAAAAAAATAATGGGATGGCATTGGAGGAAGAAAAAGGGAAGGAATATAGTTTACAGATGCTGTTCCCTATTTTTCTTCCTCTTTTTGGTCTTCCTATATTAAAAATAAACAAATGTACCAAAAATAAGATAGAAATGCTTAAGTTTTTGTAGCTCCCCTCTACTCAATTTTCTTTTATTTTTCCTTTTCTTTTCTTTCTTGCCATTGTTCAGCCTGTAAGACTGTATACTTAAAATTCATTTGGGTAATAATTTAGCGAGAACAGCAGAATTTCATTAAAGCTGGAACAGAAAGTGGCTTCAATGAGAGCTAGTGTTTTCACACGTCCCAGAGGTGGGTAGAAGCACAATGTCACCCAGGATCAGCCCTTGAGCACTGGGGGGCCAAGGAGTCTGAGATGAACCCTCCAGACCTGAGATACACCTTGCTGTGTCGCATGAAGCATCTGTCCTGTGTAGTGACAAGTAGTCACCAGCAGCGTTCCTCGGGTCCACTGCAATAAAGATTATTTATGCACCATGACTGCTAAGTGCTACTAAACACAAAAACAAATGACACTATAGTCTCAGACCACTAAATTTGTCTCTCTGCTGCACATATCCTTTGCTTTCCCTTTGGCTGCCTTTTTGCTAGCTGTAAATTGCATAATTCATTCTCTCGGTTGTTTTATAGTTTTGTGGTGAAATTCAGATTTATCATCATTAAATATTGTTATCACTGTTTACACAATGACGCAAACTGTCTGAAATGTGTCTCAGGCCCAACGCTGACATCTAACCTCAGGAGAAGATGGGACTCTCCAGACCAACCCAGATCCAGCCTACAAGCGAAGTAATTTGGATGAAATTGGAGAAAACTATAGTAATCCTGGAAGCTGGGGGAGAGGGTCATTGCGTGTTTTATTCTGTTTCTAAAAGACAAAGGTGCAATAAATGGTTTGTCAAGAAACAGGCCATTTAGGGTGTTTAATATTGTCAGTTAGCAAGGATTATTTCTTTCCCTTGAAGCACAAGGAAACTGAAGATACTGTAGAAGATGGGACTGTGCCCAATACAGGGACAAAAGACCCATTTCTCCTGCTTTCTCTCCTCAGTCACTGGTAGGATTGTAAACTAGAAACCTATCCCTTTTGTGTGGTTATTTCATGTCCTGGATGCTGGGTATCTGCTCTCTGTGTTCCAGGACCTGATGTCTCCCCAGTTCAAGATCTGAAAAAGCCACTGGTGGAGCCATGAATTGGTAACCCCCAAAAAGATCACAATACCCTGCAGTGATGGGATGCTGGCTTGGTTTGTAGGTCAGCAGGCACACACCATGTCCTGCTGGACCAGGGTGACCTGCAGGACGTTTCCGTTAGCCCCACTTAAGTCCCATCAAGGATTATCAGGTCTCAAGGAAAGCCGCAAAGCGCTGGGCTGTCCGTCTCTTAGGGTTGTCTCTGCCTTGGTTGATTCATAATAATGTCATCATGAAAGATTAAGATGTTGCAGCTTGGCGAAGAGGAGGGATAGTGCAATAAATCCCTCAGTTGGGGCATTTCCTCTGGCTGGTTGTCTGCGCAGCCATTTCAGGCTGCTCTGAAATTAATTTCAACATTCTTGTAGGCACTTATCTCCCCAAAGTGAGATTTCCTGGGAATCGTCGGGGAAGGAATGAGGACAGAAGAAATACGGTTAAACCCTGGCACTTAAGACCTGAGCCCTCTCTTGTTAATGCTCTTGGTGTAAATCAGAAGGAATTCCACTTTCATCAAGGGAATTAGGCCAGTGATATACTGTCAGTGAGAGGAGACTCAGGTGTGAGTCCTTTTAGTTGGGCTTCCTTTATTCATTTTTACAAAAGGAGACTCCAGTCCTGCAGATAGCCATGCCCAGCTTTTCGTTATCGGAGATCTCAGGACAGAGAGGCGGGAGAAGAAGCATGATCGCTCACATGCTTAGACTTTGCCATGTATATAAAAGTTTCAGAATCAAGGCTTAGTCACTTCAGAGGGAAATTACAGCCACAGTCATAGGCAAATACTAATTCAAAAATACTTGGAAATCGCATGTTCCTTGATGCCATTAACTGGGCCTTTCTGTTCAGGAAAGTTTGGTACTTTTTTCACTTTAAAACAAGTATAAACCAGTCCTGAAGCCTAATGCATCTAAAAAATTGCTGTGATTTGCCGTATCTAGTAAGAAATAAGTGAAGGGAACTGAAGGTGGGGGAGGGAATAATGCAGGGCGACAGCCACAGAACAAAATGCCATGGTGGAGAAAGCCATCTCACAGTGAATACAACCAGCTGGGTGTCTGGATGCTTTGTAAAATTTTATTGTGAAATGCACAGATGATGAGCACAGCTGTAAAACATCAGGAGTGTTTATCATGATCTCCCAGAGCGTTCTGGGTGTGTTCCCCTTTGACACTATTTATGTAGGCTTAACCTAAGCTGATTTCAATGGAGACATCAAAATTGTTTCAAGGTGCATCCTATTATACACAGGATAAGATTGTGGCTTAAGGTTTCTCTCTCCTGTCTTATGTGGTGTTTATCAGCATGCAAAGGACAACTGAATGAAGAAGTAGCTGATACTATCTAACTAACCGGCTGCTGTTGCCGAAGCAAATAAAAGACATTTCTGGCACTCACACAAGTATTAAAAAGGGGATTAAGCAAATTTTTGGGATTGAATTCAGGATGAAAAATCTGTAAACCATCCTTCTGTGCCTAAACATTACAATGATCTTCAAGCAACAGGCTTGACTCTTCCCAGCACTAATTATTTTACCTGAATTTGGGTCCCCCCCCAGCATCACACTGGTCCATTGTGAGACTAGCACGGTCGAGAATCAGTTTTCCTGTGCAGTGTGCTTCACCTGCTTGTGGTCCCAAAAGTTTATACATGATCACCTGCATCCCATCCCATATGATCGTGCTCTAATTCAGACTGTTCACAGACATAAAAATTGTCATGACTGTTAGAGAAAGAGACAACATAAGAGCTGGTTCACAATTTCCTCAGATATCTTGCTGTAAAAAAATAAAAAATAATTTTTAAAAAGGTTGTCTGTGTGTGTTATACTTCCTGATTTTGGCAGGCAGTGAAAGCATTGAAATACTCCTAAGGAAGCTGGTTTTGTAAGTTCCGGCTGGTGATGTGGGGAGAGAAGGGGAGCAAGATTATCAGGTGGTAATAGATGCTGACAGCTACCTGCCCAAAGAGAGGTTTTACCTTAAGAATTCAAGAAGTAACTTAGGAAATGTTCTTGTTATAAAATGAAATTGTGCAATTATTAAAAAACTTTAAAACTTTGTTATAATTAAGCTACATATCTGGAGAAAAAAAAAAAGTAGTTAAACAATGGTATTAATCTTCATTAATACCATCCCCTTTCCCACACTAAGACCTTGTGACAGCTTTACTTAGTCTTCATTAAGTATTTTCAAACAATTCAGTGCAAACAGCATCTGACATAACTGTGAAATCCCTGCAGCACTGTCACAGCTGCAGTGTCAGACCTTAAAAGTGAAGGAGTACTGAGACACACACTGTAATCACTAATCCAGGTCTCAAAGCTGTTCAGATTGAGCTGTTTACATTGCACTTAGGCGAATTGTTTTCTCCCCTCTGAGATTCACAAATTGCTTAACAAAAGTCACAACACCTACTTTTTCACATCAGGAGCTGAAATGCAGAATACAGAGAGATTTACTAAAACCAGTTTTTTACAGAGCTTG
The DNA here is from genome assembly GCF_031877795.1 of Strix aluco. NCBI lineage: Eukaryota > Metazoa > Chordata > Aves > Strigiformes > Strigidae > Strix > Strix aluco. Next base: position 25,854,276 of record NC_133933.1, read on the forward strand.
GATTACAAATCAGATCTTCTAAATAACAATCTCCTACCTAATCAGCAGAGATGACAATTTCCTGGACCTAAAAAAAAGAAGCTTCCTCATGGTTCTTCCAGGGTTGCAGAGAGAAGGAATTTCGGTTCTTCTGGTCCTGAGAATGGCCCCTTCCAAAAGAAAAAGCCCTACTCGCTTCAAAAGAGCTCAGCCCAGCTCGCTGCCATTGCTACGACAAGCGTCGTTACAGGCCAGCTCTTTGCAAGGCAGGTGCTGGAGCCAGGTTATGTGGAAATCCCATTGATGACAAAAGGTTGCATGTCAGATCTTCACATCTCCTTGCTGTCTGCTTGCAGTGGCACTGCTGATCACAGAGCTATAAAAAGCTAAAGGCAGTCCCTGGTTTTGCTTCAAAATCTCTTATTAATAAGAGTTGTAAAAGTTTGAGTGCAAGAGGCATATTTCTGTACCCTCATGATTAATATTTTATATTTCTGTCTTTGCAAAGTTGATTTTACAAAGCCAGATATTGGCTGGACACCAGCAGCTCTTATCACAAATCAAATTTTGCATTTATTTGCACTTCTGTCATTGGAAAGGAGGCAGTTTTATTAATAGTAGTACTAATGTTCATATCTGGAATTCACTTCTGGATTGAGAAACTCCTGTGCCAGCGTTCAGCCAGGAGTGAACTTTATGATCATGTTATCAACTCTGAAAACAGGAGATTAAGCAACAGCTGCTGAAGTGGTAACAGATTTTTAACTCTATCAGAATCAGTTGCCCACCCCTCTGTATTGTTTCCCTGCAATATCAATCTCCCATATTTGAAGGCTTTCCCAATGAAAGAGAACCACCGCATAGCATTATTTGTAAAACAGCTCTGTCCTGAAACATGACCTGATAATTTATGAACTCACAGCTAAGCAAGAAACAGTTCCCCTGCAGCCCAAGGAAAATGTACTGTAACATGCTAAATCTCTTTTTTAAATGTAAAATCATATTGCCGTTCAGGTTTGTGGTTTTCTTAAATGTGGTTGTGCTCAGAGAAGTGACTATAAAAATGACACACTTTTAATCAATGGATCTGCTGTCTTCTGCAGGAAATTTGAGTCAGATATGTTTCATTTACTGACAAAAATAATACCTTTTTTTTGTACTCTGCTAGCAGCATAGAAACTATACAGCCCTGGGAAAAGTAGCCAGCTCTCCCCTGGTTCACGCACCATCAACAGTACTGGTAATTAGTTTTAACCACTGAGTTTTGATTGCCTGTGCAAAGAGATTAGGTTGACTTTCATATCCGGGGCTGGATCTACTGAGCTACTGGCTAGAAAAACTGGGCCACGTTTTTGTCTGATACACAGCTCCCTTGACTGCAGCTGGAAATCTGACCCTCCATCTTCTTGCCGCCTGCCCTCCTCATGCAGGGATCTCTGCTCGATGGCGACTGTGCCACTCAGCACGCAGACTTGGACCTGGCCCATGTCCCTGCATGGGAGGATGAATTATACCCCAGAACCAGCGATGCGGCTGCCCTGCCGCTGCTGTACTCCAGCTGGGTGAGAAAATGCCATGCTTGGGAGCTCAGGTACCTGATGGGGTACATGCTCCTGGCTCACCCCAACTGCAAAATCAAATACATGTCCATGAATCACTGGGACAGCGGGCAGATAGTGGCAAATGCTGGGGTAAAACAACTCCCTGGACAACAGCAACTGCACAAAATGATGATCAGTCTCAATTATAACAAGCTGTGCAACAATACGGGCATGTAATTGGTACTAAGGGGGGCTGGATAACCCACCCCAAGCCATGCCATCCCTCCTGCTGACACAGCCTTGCCGTCACTTCCACAGCCGTGAGAGCTCTCCCACATCTGCCATGCATTTGGCTATTTTTGGAAGGATTTAGCCAACAGGTGGACTGCACTGCCAGTGCGTTTCATCTGGTCCTGGGTCATTTTGTTTACAGTGCCAAAGCAATTCAAAATGAAATTATCCCTTCAAACGGTTTCCAGATTACATGATCTTCTAGCTGCAAATGAAAGCCATGCTATCACCCAACAATCCAGCTGTTTGTTTGCTGCACTGGAAATAAGTATGCTGAAAGCAGACAAAAAAAGCTTTCAAGTCAGTCTGTTGTTCACTGAGAGAGATGATGAAGCTGCAATTGCCTCACATTTTCCAGCTAAACCAAAGCAGGAAGCTCCCATCCTGATGGCCTGAGTTACAGGAAGGGCAGTTCTGCGTGAAAAATTCACATTTGTCGCAAGCAAATATACTCTACACGTCGTATTTTACATGGACACCATGGTGAGCTGACTCTGCGAAGCTGAACATCAGTACCCCTCCTGTGAGGTCAAGGAATGATATCAATGTTTGTCAAACACCTTTGCCAACTATAAGAGTTTTTGCAGTTTCTGTGTAAGGTATATTTATGTCTACGTGGATCCACTCTCATGGGTTGTGATCAATTACTGAATTAAGATCCTCTAGAAAACATTCAGTCTGTAACTGAATTGTCCTTCTCCGGTGATTTCATGCAGTGTTTGACATTAAACACAGCTGTCTTAGGTAGCTAACTCCACTTGTCCCCGATATTTCATTATAACAAATGGGATGTATTTCCATCACTTATCATAAGATCAACACTGTAGCCAAGCAAGTGCTAGCTTATTTATTGTCAGCCAGGGGATGGATGGTCTTAAGTGCCTCCCTTAATAGGGATGATTCCTTAACAAAGACTCTACTCACAGATTGAAGTGTCGGTCTTCAGTTTTTGCCCATCGGTCCATCAAATTTTATCAGTCATACTGATTGTGGTCACATGCAAAATGAGTTTGTTCCAGCTGATCCAAATACAGCAATAAAACAATAAATAATTTAAATTTTTTTTCACTTGTGAGCATTTGTTAGTGTGATTTTCCTCCCTTGATCTGAAAGTACCGAGTGCGATTGCATAATCCTTCCTCCCTCTCGTTACGTGGCATTTACACCACCAGCTTGGGTCTTCCCCATTTATCCACTGTGCTTGCAGGGAGAAGGTGGGCTGAGTGGGACAATCACACATGAAAATGCTGCTTGGTCTGAGTTGCCGGGGCCAGGCTGGACCAGTGGACCTGAGACTGCATGCTGGGTCCCCATCCACCTCTCCTCCCTCTCCACCTTGGTCTACCAGGGCTAGTTCTGAAATGGCCATGGCATTAGAGCCTCATACTACAATATTTTGGCTAGGCTCAAGGAAAAGACTTCCCTTATAAAGAACTCCCCCAATATCTACTGTAATAATTAGCACGCACACAGCCCTCGCCTGCCAGGGGAGTTTGCATTAGCGGCGCTGCCACCACCGCCCCGATAAGCCCCGACCTGGTGTTGTTTGTACTTCTCAGTCACCTTTATTTGTTTAAGAGGCCAGACAAGGCAAACACTGTGATGCCTTGTTTATTCTGTGGCTTTCACTGAAGCATATTAAACTCATCATTACTTCATATAAGCTCGAGATAGGCATTTTTTTGCTGGCAAGTGTTGACAGTAAGTAACAGACACTCTGCCACAAGGTAACATGTTTATATACTGGTGCGAATGCCTGGTGGATTTTATCCCTGTAAAACTATCACAGATAAAGAAGCTACTATCAGATAAGTGACTATAATAAATGGCCACAATTAGTGCTCTGCTGATGAGACTACTCGGTGGTCTCTCTGCTCTGTTTTGGACAAACCCCAGGCTCAGCTTGCTTAGTATAAATGGAGACAGGGACCATTTAAAATAACATCAGCCTCTCCTGATTTCTGGGGGCATTTTACCAAAATACTACTGTTAACTGAATTGAAATCTCCCTATATTTATCTTCAGAGGATTTACAAATGGGAAAATTAAATCAGATATAAAGTAAAGATGTCCATTTCCACACACACCCGCACACACCCTCCGTGGCTACATGCAGGCTTCCCTCATTTTTAAGACTTTAAGTTTAACTGTGGCTTTTGGTCCCAGTTGGCATTAGCACTCGCTAGCCTTTCCTTTTGATGTCACTGGAAACAGCAGTAAGACTCAGGGATTTGGGGAGACACTGGAATGAAGACATCTGCACCCCACCAGAGGTGCATGCACCCTTCTGCCTGCTGCCCTGAGCAGGGATCGAGGGATGCCCGGGACCGAGCGCTCCCACCCCATAGCAGCAGGTCCTCCCAAGGCCCAGGTGGGACCAGTGCCCTCCCCCTTGCTCTGACTCCTCACAGGAGCTTGCTGAACCAGCACAGGCATTGCAACAAAGGCAGTGCCACCGTGGTGCAAACCTGGGATTGGTAGAGGCGGTGATGGGTACAGCTACCCCCAGGCCAACACCCCTGGGGACAGCTGCTGTCTGCTCTCAGCCTTGAGTCAAACACTAATAGCAGTCCACAGGGCCTGGTACATCTTCAGGCATCTGCTTATTTCATGTATATATTTATATTCATATGGCACTTAGTACCTCTCTGAAGTCAATGGATTGACTCCCACCAAACAGCATGTCTCCAGATGAAATCCTTTCCATTGAACAACCAAAGCTCTTCCCAAAACACCCACCCATCTTATACAAGAGCCCACACACCCTCCCATCTTTGGCATCAAGAGAATTGGAGGACTACAATAAAAAAGGTAATGCCAATCCTGGGGCTGTACAGAGCCAAACCCCACCAGAGCAGAGCTCCATGTCCTCCTGGTACCCCACCAGTAAAAATAAGCACACCCAAGTCATGCTCAAGGGCTGTCGCAGAAAGAAGGGTCTGTTGTATCAGCTGCAGTCTAACCCCATTTCTCTTCATTAGCAGCCCTTGTTTGTAAAGTTAGCTCACGTTGCTTCATGAAGTGATCTTGTAGTCACTGTTTTAAAGGCATCTCTGTTGACATCCAGCCAGATCTCTTTACAGCCAGGATGCAGAAATGAGAGCCTATAATTTAAGCACTTTTGCTGAAAATGTCTTTAAAAGACATTTATACCCTTGCACAGTCTAGTCATTTATAGAATGACATGTATTTACAATGGAGTGCTTTTGCATATAAATATGTGTGTGTATATATATATGTACGTACTCAAATACATGTATATATACATATGAATGTGCCGAAAGAGATTTCCGACATACTTTTAATGTCATTAAAATAATGATAATAGAAAAGCTCTAAAGGATTGGTTGTAAAACACAAGCTGTAATCCTCTTGAGTTATTTTTCATCTGTAACTATGCATTTTGTTTATATAGTGTCAAAATGGCACCATCCAGCATGGCTGAAGATGTCTCCTGATCTATCTTCTACCCCCTCCTGAAATGCAGTGACTTTTTCAGAACAAGCCAGTAGAAAAAGCTCTTGTGTAAAAGCACGCTCTTACTGGGGTTTATACTTCTGCTTGATTTAATATTTCCTAATAATAGTTTCAGGGGAAATTTCGTTGGATGGTAGAGGAACCCCCCACATACACACTACACCCCAGGAATTACGTGATTGTGTGCAGCAGGATTTATGGTGGTTCTTTCTATTCCCATTGCCAGAATACCTCATAAACTCAGAAAAGTTACGCATGCATCAGTGTGTTTACCTTTTCATGAGCTTAAAGCTGATCTATTTGACCTTTGAAAAATAGGATAATACTTCTTGTTGAAAACACCATGAAGCCCAGATTACAGGAAGACTGTCTAGTTTAAACCCCAAATCTGAGATGCTTTTAACTGTTATAATTTGAGGACAGTGTTCACTTAATTCAGCTGAAAACCAGTGTATGATGTCTGCCCATCTATGCAATTTATACATGTGTGTTCATGTAGACCTTTGTATGTATTACACCCTGAGGCTCCCCGGTGAAAGAGTGACTCTGGTGAGATAACACGTAATAAGTTGCTCCAGTGCAAACAGTGCTTTAAGACACTGCAAAAAATCCATGTGGGGCTTTGCACCAGAAAGGAAATGATAACGATTTCAGTGGAATTACACTGGTAAGAATTTCCTTAGAGAAAGCAGGGTCTTAGAGCAGAGCAAGTAATTTCCCCCCAGTAATTTGTCCACATAAGTCACCGTTTGTTGTTTTGTATTTGTGAATGGGTTGTGTGCATGAGGCAGAAATCTTCTCTGCATTAGCTATTTACAACAATTTACAAATTGCCTTAAGTGCCCCTTGACCTGCTGAGCATTCGCAAGCCATCGCATTGTGCAAGTTGTGTCCATGGCAGTTATACCAAGCCCATTGCATCGCTTCTGGTCAGCGAAGGATACAGTTAGCCCGTACAGTACAAATCACAAACATACAAATCTGGTTCCTCTACCAGCAATTTCAAAGTAGCCCAGTTTAAAATCGATGGGTTTAGTGTTTACGTGCACAGGAACTCACAAATTCAAAAAGCGAACAAATGGGAAAAATCAATAAGAAAAATCAATTCATTTCCCCCCAGCCTGACCCAGACCTGGATTGCATACCAATAGACATGGAAAGTTAATAGGCCCATTTATTTCACAGTATCAATTTCAGCTGTGACAAACGAGTGACAGATATTTACGTGAGACCCCAGATCCATTTATCTGTGGCATCAAATCTCATTCAGTGTACACAGTGGTATTACCAGCCTGCAGGTACTCTAAACAGATCATTTCAAGTGAAACGATCAATTCAATTGAAGTGTACTTTTAAGGACTAAAGTCTTGGATCCATAAATGAATGATATACCCAGGGAAGGGAAGCAGGGTTCCCTGGTAAACAAAGACACCATGGTAAGCAAAGCAACCCATGCTAAGAGAACACTTCATACAAAATATCTGGGGCAGCTTTGGCTGTTGTGTGTCTATGCAGAGTAGTATCAGGGTTATGAGTTCACAATAAGTATGGGTCATGCCAAGCCCTCCTGTTTCCATGGAAGGAGAAGATGACTTCTGTGGCCAGAAGAAGACCTCACTCTTAGATGAGATCGGGGCAGAAACCAAGGTTTACCTGATCTGTTTACACACTACAGATCTTCCTCAGCTGCAAAAAGGGAATGGTTTGACTTAATCATGGAAGTGCCTCCTATTTTCTACTCACTATTGCTACTGGCATTATTAAGTACCCATAGTTTCATAGGAGAGATCAGGTATGCAAATCCTTTCAAAAACATCTGAAACTACTGGAAAACTGGATATTTCTGTGGAATCAAGTAGGACAGACACGCAAGATGTCAAGGCAGGGGGAAAAGCTTTTCAAATAATAGAATGAAAAAGCTTTGGTTTTCACATCTCCTTGCCCTGTTCTGGTCATTCGACTTTTTTTATCTGGTATATAAGAATTTCTGAGTCAGCTTTCTGCAAACCCATGTTTTAGTAAATTAAACAGCTATTAAATATAGCTCCAGAAATTAAAATAACCATTGCGTTCCTCCAAAATACCTCCTTAAATCGCAGTTCAGGAAAACATCATTCACCTTAATGGACAACCACTGTAATGGAGCAAGAAGCAACTTGGAAGCGGGAGCAGCGAAGACGGGAATACATGGTTCAAGTTCCCCCTCATATTTTCTTAGGAAGCAAAACTATCTTTACATAAGAAACTGACACAGTTCCAGCCAGGTCCACATAGTTTTAGACCGGACTTGATTCAATCTCTCCTCTCTTCTCTTTTTATATTAAAAAAAATCCCCAGGAAAAAGTGTGTTTGGCAAAGGTGCATACATATATCTTGAGATACATAGAAAACTATATTAATGCTGGTGGCCAGATTAATTTGTTCTTATGGGGGCTGAGAAAGGGTCCCTACACTCAGATTTGTTTCCTAGAGTTTACTGGTCTTCACTGCAACCTACTCAAGATTGCAACCCGGTTTGAACCTTGGGCTAATTCACAATACACCACAAAATGTAATATGTCGCATTGCATAAGTACAATAGTGGCATTGATTAATAGTTTGCCATACTTTCAGGCTTTAAAAAATGATACCCAGAGAGGTGAAAGCAGTCCTTTTCATGCGTAAGCTAGGAATGGGAGGTGAAGTGCCCATTTCTCAGCCTGGGTTAATCTGTTCTTTTGGCTTTGATTCTCAGCCTGGTTTTATACCAAGAAGTGCTTAAAGTCAATCAAATTTCCAAACAGACTGCAAATGTGCCTGGGTTTAAGCAACAAATATGTGTCTGAGATATTTGTTTGTGCCCCAGAAGCTTCCCACATTAAAAAAAACAAAGAAACAACTAAAGAGTGGCTTTCCCAGTCTGGTCCTTGGTGGCTGATTTATTAGCTTTCCTGTTTTCATCAACATGTTCAAGTTGCTAAAACTCATCCTGTTAAGCCTAATGTGTCTGGCATTCATCTCCACCTCAGTACCATCTGCAATAACAAGCAACAGATCTCTGAATAACGGCTGTAATGCCTCCCCAGTGGGGAAAAAAAAAAAAAAAAAAAAAAAAGAAGAAGAAAAGGATATGCAGGATGAGCCTGCCACCAGCTTGGGGCAATCCATTGTCCCATTTTCCTTGACAATCATAGTAAGTTGTGGCATCACCTGCACTTTCATTTTCTAATGGGGAGGGTGAAGGAGTTTCACGAATCCTCTGTTTAATGATCTCGCAACATGGTAAGTAAGAGAGGCTTTTCCTGTTCCTGTGGGAAGTATCTGTTCTCTTTATTTCTGCAATAGTGAAATTAAGCTCTGAGCATCGGGTAAACACTTAGAAAAGTATCCTGCAGACATTTGCTCCAGTGAAGTTCTGTATGTTCAGTGACATTTGCTTTCTACAGCTTCTTCTCCATTCTCCTTCACTACTCTAGGTGGAAGTACCACTTTGCTGACAATAAGTAAAAGGGGCAATTTTCATTAGCATGTCTGCAAATGGGCATTCGAAGTAAAACTCACCCCATAACATTCACACCTGAAAATTTTCTCAGAGCTTTCTTAAGAGGACCCAAACCTTGACCTGAGAGTCGTGTCTTCAAGAAGGACTGCTGGAGGCTGCCTGGGGGTGAGTCTAAAAACAGGGCAAATGTATTTAACACTCCTTCACGGTCTCCTGCCTCTACCCACTCCTAAGATTTCCCATGCCTGATGTATTCACATACTTGGTGACCCTGCATGGATTTCTGACATGAATTAGTTGTCCCCCCTTAAGTTTTGTTATCTTCTAGCATCCAACACACCCTTGGAAAGGCATCGTCCAGCTCATCTTCCTCTCTTGTTGGCCTTGATCTCAGGTCCCATTAGTTTCATTTGATGTCCTCTTGGTTGTACACAAGAATATGTGTCTCTGTGAGTCCTTCCACGTTTCTGTATCGAGGTGGGAGCACTAAACTGTAGTTTAAGTTCTTCAGGCCTTCTAAGAGGTATTAATGACAGGGGGAATGGCAGCTACACCATGTGAGACAAGTGAGCACCTGCACACACATCATACACTATGTATATGCCCCACGAGCGATGAGCTCAGTAGCTAGCTGAAGAATCACTTTTAAATAAGGAAATTGCAGACGTTCAGCCCCATGTACAAATACTCTACAAACAGAAAAGGGAACTCTAATCTCTGAAAGTATTATGTTGTAAGTAGTTCTATATGCAGGTCCATTAGCAACAAACATGTTGAAGGAAGTAATTATTGTGGTAAATTTATTGACAGAGTTGGAAAATCCCTTTGTATCACTTCTCTCATTCTCTTCACTTTTTGCTTTGTTCTTCATACACACAGTATTACCTCTGCTAATCTGAGCTCTCCAGACTAAGACAAGCTACAGAAGAGCTGCAGTGACAATCCTAAAGTGAGGTAAAAGAGCTGGCAATCCAAAAGACTCCAGAGCAGATGCTTTAATACATTTACTTAAAAAAAAGAAAAAAAAAATAGACAATCATTCTGAGAAGGAAAAGTGTGAAAATATTTAACAGTTGACTGGAGGGCTTCAGCTGTGAGACATCAAGAACTTATCTCAGTGGAGCTTGACACTTGTTGAGATGTTAAAAGACATTATTGCACAGGAAAAAAAAAGAGTGGGGATTTGGCTTAGCCAAATTTGAAAGGAAGCATATAAAAGCTAATATTGTTCACACCCATTTCTGACTTTGTTGGCATGAAAGCTACCTACTAAGATGTGGTTATATTCCCTTAGAGTCATCTGTAGTAAATGAGTCTAAACACATATATGTGATTGGGACATTCTGTGACTTAAGTGCCCTGGCATATAGCTGGGAGTGTGCATTACAGCAGGGGTTTTTGGCCATACAGAAAAAACGACAAAACACAACACAGCAGAGTTATGACTGAGGTGGAGCGTTACTGAGCATTAACAGTATAGGAGTAGAACTAGATAGGTAGAAAACCACTTTACAGAATCAAAAATATTGATCTGGGATAGGAGCATTTCATACAAGAAGTGTTGGGGGCCTCTGGTAAACAGTCTGAAACTGGATAGCTGAACTCAGACTGCATTGTTTGGGGATAAAGTTGGCAACAATGCATTTTGTAACAAGATTCAGAGCAATTTGGATTTTTGAACACTTTGAGATCCGATGAAAAGCATGAGAAGGGAGCCAAGCATATTATTACTATTATTATTGTTATTATTATTAGCAATATTACAACACCAATATTGTTATGAGTGAATCAGCAGATGGCAAATGCCTTTTGGTGAAGGCACAGGCAAAATAATGTGTCTGGTAGCAAGGAGTGAAGCTAATGATTACGTGCTAAATGAAACAGCCATTCAGCATGCTGATCAGGAAAAAACATTTGGTAGTCATTGTGGAAAAAACATGGAAACCATTAGCCCGGTTCAGAACAGCAGTAAAGGTAAAAGCAAAAGAGGTTGTGTTGTTCCTGCACAATTCTCTAGTTGGGTGCCTTATTTCTGAGTTCTTGTTTTAATGGTTGCAGCTGTGTTCACCTTGACCACCAAAAATGAGGGTCCTGTTCATCTAGGCAAGATGTCCCCATACCTAAAAGGAGAGTCCCTGCTCCAAAGCATTTAGGGTAGAAATCTCAAAAAAATGCCAGAAGAGGCCCTCAAGGGGGGTCCCTATTGTCCCCACCAAGTGCAGAGGGCCCTCTTGGACAGCCAAAGCCAGAGAAAGTGAGCCCCTCTGACACCAACTATATGGGAAGGGTAAACAAGGCAGGACCAGGGAGAGGTCACAGCTCAGCACCTCCAGGCTCCTTCTCTGTATGGTGTGAGACCGCGTCCTCCAGTTTCACACCACCCCAGCCAAAAGGTTGAGGTCGACATTGCCAGGGCCTGAGCTCGCACCCACCAGGAGCCACAAGGACCCACCCTGCCAGGGGGAGATGCTTCATTTCTGAGCCAAGTCTGCCAAGGGGGATGGATGAATCTCCTCCATGAGAGGATCCTTAGCAGAAGGCAAGACATGGGGATGAAGCCAGAAGGGAAAGAGGTAACAGTGAGGGAATCCAAAAGCTGATTTTAACCATGTGACAGGGATTAAGTGCACAGCATTCAAAGAGTCCAAACCAGGGCTTCATTTATTACAGTACAACACAACTGCTCGAGCCCTAGGTGCCCACAGCTTCCCCCGCTTCAGCAACATTTTCTAACAAGCCTTTCTTACTGTCAGGGCTAGACCCAAACCATTAGCGCAGAGGTGAATGGATTTTGTTTGCTTTTCTCCTGATCCCTTTTTTTTTTCAAGTGGGCTCTACTGCTAAAGTGTAAGAGTGCTTCGCTTCTTTTAAAACAGAAAGGTCTGAGTCCAGTCATCTTTTAGTGACTCCCTTGCAGTCAGTTAGCCTGCAAAAATAAGCAAACTGAAGAAAGGAGTCAGAGCCTAAGCCCTTTATGGGAGATTGATTGTAAAGCTGGTGGCAACATGACAAGCTGATTTGTGGTGGCTCCCCATAGCTTGTTTGAACTGTAAACCTCAGTCACATTTATTTATTGTATCAATGCAGATTTCTCACAACCAGCCTCAGCATAAAGGCTGGTAACTTGTGCTTTGACCGAGGAGTGCCAGGCCAGGCACAGGGAGAGCACAGGTATGTGCTTGTGCATGCACATACATGAGACACCCCATGCATCCCCTCTCAAACTCCCCAGGACACCTCTCCTTTCCTTCACTGCATGCTGGATCAGGAACTTGGCTCACTGCCACGTTTGGTGACGCCACGGCTTTCCGTGACGACACTGGCCCGAGGTTCCGCGGCTCCTTCACAGGGATCTGGACCCCTTTGCAAGGCTTAATTCCTTTCACTGTCATCTTTTCCAGTGATAGCTGGAGCAGCTGTTTCTTCTTCCTCCGTAGCGTGTGGGTTGCCAGAAAGCCTGAGGGGCCCACCAGCTAATTTCCATACTTGGATCTAGGTCTGTATCTGCATCATATTTTCTTGAAACAGTAGTCGCATAGCGGGTCCCTCTACCTTCTACACAAACGTGATTTAATGTCTTCCTCAGCAGCAGTGAGCTCATCTGCTATAACGCAAAATTGTAAGAAGGATTGGCTCTTCTCTTATTAATGTAATCACTTTAGACTAGTTGATATGTCCTGTATACAGCTTATGGTGTAGAGTTTTATAGCATATTACTGCACCTCCATATAAGTCTAAACTGGTCATAAAACATAATCACTTACTGAAGAAAAATATATTAATGCTGTTGAAACTAGGACACAAAGTGATTTTCATAGCAACGGATAAATAAAGGCCTTGGCAGAAGTCCTATACTTTTGCACAGAAAAATGCAGATAAAAGGGAAAGTGTTGTAGCCTTCCTTCATCTCTTTCTCATCTTTTACTCTTTCCATTTGCCTTCAAAATATCCCATCAGACATGAGCAGAACCATGATATTAATAGTACTAAAAGGGCTGCAATATTCTCGCTCAGTCCAGCAATTCCTACTGTTACTGAGGACCCATGGATCAACGGGAAAAACATCCTGTGACTCCAGTGGCAGTCTTGGAAATGTTTTTTCCATTTTTCTTAGACACATCAGCCCACTAAGAAAATTAATAACATTGGGAAGCAAGACTATGCTGTACCTACCAAACCCATATTCTCTCTAAGTACCAGTAAGCAGCATTGAGGCAGACTCTGATGCTGAGTAAAGCTTGTCTAGACACAAAATTAGATCAGGTTAAAAAGACTACTGTATTTCTGCTCTCTTCTGTTTATATGGCTCATATCAACACAGTATTTTAGTACGTGATGTCTATTTATGTATTTAACAGTTGTTAAACAGCTGTGCAAAGCACTGTCTGGATATTTTTATTTTAGTTTAAAAGTGAGTCAAAATACAGTTATATGTATGGTATGATTTAAGAGCAACCTAAATGGCCCAAATTTAAACTGAAGTAAGTACACGTCCAAGCCTTTTTGTAAGGTTTAGTTTTATTGGTTTAAAATCACACCTTAATTTAAAACATACCCGCATCCTGAATCCAGTCTTCACTGGTATTTAAATAGCCTTTTTTCCCACCGCACCTAATGATAGGAAACTGAGGTTCGGAGTTACAGAACGGGGTGTCTGTGGTGGAAGAAGGCGTGAATACAAGGTCCTTCTCAAATCCACCGTGAGTGTCCGACTCTTGCACCAGCCCTCATGTGTGAGGTGGTGGGGACAGCAGTACAGGCAGGAGCTGTGCAGCGATGGAGCTGCTGCTGATGTGGGTTATGCACACAGTGCTTCTTCTCCAGCAGTGGTAATGCATCCCTTCTCTCCATCACGCTGTATGCAGGTCAGCTTTCAGACTGGTGGAAAACAGGTCTGGGAAATGCACTGAGAGAAAAAAAAAAAAAATGGTTTGGAGTTGGGAATGACTGGCCCTGGGGAAGGGGGAGAGCACAGAGGTGTGGGGTGCTTAAGCGTCACTGCCTCTACACGTCAGCCCATCACCCCTTGGCTAAAGGTTTTTGAAGGGGTTTTCCAGCTCCCCATGAAGGAATTAAGAATGACATTAGCTGTCTAATGGAAATTACTTTTCTGTCCTCCTCAAGCTCTCATACGTGTGCAAACATAATAAACCATGGTACTTTATTTAGGAAAAGAAAGAGTATTCCTACTCCTCCTTTTTCTGTTGGTTTCCACATCTGGTTTTGTTTGGTGTTTTGGTTGGTTATTTGGATTGTTGGGCTTTTTTAGACTGAGGGGGGCTAAGTAAAAAAGCCACTGGTTTATTTTCAGTGTCAATTTTTAATAGAAAGCTCAGTGTGATGCAGATAATCAGAGAGCAGGAGCAATAAGACAGCTCTGGATGAGGGATATGGGGAGGAAATTACCACCTGATAACACTGCAGTAAATTGTTTCTTAATATTTATTGTACCATGTTGCTCAAGGGCCTGGAAGACTTTCAGAGAGAGACCATCATCAGCGACAGTGGGGTTTTGTGACGGGTGAGTAGTGAGAAGGATAGTTATTGCATACTTCAACAAGAAACCAAATGTCGTTCAGACTCAACACTAGGGAAACAGTTTCCAAGGAAGAAGAGAGCATCTTGGGCCTCTAGCAGCTGGTTAACATACCAGTAAACAAGCATCTGCGCCTAGCCAAAGAGATCTAAAAGGTTTTGAAATGCAGAAAGCAGAAGCTGGGGACTTCTAACGCAAATTCACATTGCTGGCAGCTCTGAGGTGTGCTGCCTTGCTGGACTGTACTCAGCTTCAAAGCTACCCTGATGTCCTACAGAGCAAGTCTCCCCTCCGACATTGGGTCTGTATAAGGTATTTCACAGCAAGGCACATTCTTCTCCTCTTGTCCTCCATGCACCATCCCTCCTATGGATCTGGGTCTGTGTGTCTGTGCCCTTGGAAAACACAGGGAAGACAGCTAAAGACCTTCCTCCAAACGTGGGACACAAAGTGCTGGTCAGTCCACCCCCATATCAGGCAATCAGTGAGACCAGCAGCTAAACAGGTTGGCTTCTGTCAGGAGGAGAAAGTAGGCTACAGGGGGAAACACTAAGTATGGACTGAGCAGACCAGGTGGGAAGCAGAAGATAAAAAGGTACATCTGCAAATCTGGAGGAAACCAAGACTACCAGGGCTTTCAACTGCAAAAGGCAACAAAACCCAAAACTACTTATTGAGAAGTTATAGATGCCCCCTCCTTGGAAGCGTTCAAGGCCAGGTTGGACAGGGCTTTGAGCAACCTGGCCTAGTGGAAGGTGTCCCTGCCCATGGCAGGGGGGTTGAACTAAGTGATCTTTAAGGTTCCTTCCAACCCAAACCATTCTATGATACTTATGCAGACCCACATTGCTGATAACCATGAGGTCCTCCCTTCATCTGAATAATGCGTCCTACATAAAGTCCTTCACAGTAGGATAGGATTATAAACACTTGCAGGGTAATTTCCAGCAAGGCTACAGTAGAAACAAATTTGCCAGAGGTGGAAAAATGAATCTGTCATCGCAAGATCAGTATTTGCAAGTAGAAGTGTTCAAATTTAGCTTATGAAATTGTTTGCCTTGGCTTCAAGTCTGTCACTTTTAACGGATATTTTGTATTTCAGAGGCATGGAAGTGAAGGAGTGTGTTCTTCCATCAAGATTTCAACAACTCCTGGCTTTGGAAATATCTCAGACAGCCCATCTTTCCATTTTTTTAACCATGCACATGTTAAAAACGGCATGATCTCTACTATTTCAACAGGTGGCTTTTCACTGTAATGTGCTCCATGTGCTGTGCAAGTCTTTGTTGTGGTCTTGCAGTAGGGCACCTCCACAATCAGAGTAAGCTCAACCCTCATGCATTAACGTTGACAGTGCAATCCAAAAGTCAGTTTTGAAAAAATTATACCAAGCAAATGGATCCGCACTGGAAACAAAAAATAAATGTAGCAGCTGAGAGCTGGATTCGTTTCACATGCCTGAGTGAGAACAAACTGAATCTGTCAGTCAGCAAAGGGGAGTTACAAGGAATTGTCTCTCAGGAACGCTGCATGCTGCCATGGATGGGAATGTTTTATCTCAGTCAAGCATGGGATACCTATGCATTTTCATGTCATGTTCCCAGGTAGAAAAAGAAAATTAAATCAGTCATAAGATTCATAATAAAAAGTATGTGTCACTTCATCATCGTTATCTCTCTCAGATAACATCTTATCGAGGATCACAAGGATGAGGTCGTTACCTCAGATGAACCTTCTCCAATATCCTCTTTGGCATTTCAGATCAATCTCTCATTTCAAGGGACAAAATAAATCTGAAAGAGAAAAAAAATAATTGTTCCCAGAAATACTTGTTTACAGAAGGTCCCTCCTGCCTTTTACCAAGGCTGTTTTGGAGGGGAACAGTTCAGCCTTCTGTCAGAAATGGTCTCCAATTGACATCTGGTAACTTTGGGCACCAAATCCCTATGAACCAGTTCTTGCACACAACTAGTTAGTACCAAGGCAAAGGCTTTCACTGCACTAGAGACTGGCTTAGGAAAGCCAAAGTTGAAAATAATTCAACATTCCAGTGCAAGAGCAGATTAAATAATTACTCAAGAAAATGCATGCAAGGCCCACTACTGGTATCGCAAGGAATATTTTAGGAAACTGCTTTAAAGAAAAGGCAACTATGGATAAAAAACACACACTTAGCATTTCTTTCCTACAGGGAGGAGCCTAGGCTCTCATTTGACTCATTTTTCTGATTACTATTCCACACCAGGCTTTTTAAACAATGTAATTCAAGGAATCTTACCTGCTGTGCTTTGTGTATATTGCCTTTAAAATACTTTTTCATGAAAAAAAAAAAAAAAAGCCAGAAATTGGTTAAACAAACACAATCTGTTTTCCACCCAGCAGGCTTAGTGCTATTGCTTTTCCTTTTTGCCCTGTTTCTTCTTCTACGTCATTCATGGTTATACAGATGGTAGAACTGGCAAATAATTTAGGACAAAATTAAGCCTAAGTAAGCCTTGTTCATGATGCATTAGCCCTGTAAAACTTAGGCCCAGCATTGAAATTTCCCCAGCAGAAAAACCCTAACTTCAGTTACCACCTTTAACAGGATGAACCTTGATATGGTTTTTGATCGCTGCAGGTTCCTGGGCTGTTGACTTCAGTGAGTCTCATCACAAGGGCCGAGGTCCACACAGAAGCACAGATCAAAATGGTGGATTTACCTCAACTTTTGCAAAAAGTGAAGGATGGAAGGAAAGAGTGCTCGATGTGACCAGTTTTAACAATGGGAACTTCATGAGGTTGCACTGCTGTCCAGGCCAATTCCCACTCAACCACACAATGTTGTAACCTATCATCAGTCCTAGACTAAAATGATGGACTAGGATTTGGGGTCCTATTGAAGTTTGCCCCAGGAAGGACAGTGAGTTTGGAGCAGTCCAATGGGCACTTACTGAAGGAGAGGCGGACAGGGTTCAAGGTTGCAGCAGCATATCTTCACCTGGCATGGGGACCAGCCAGCTCACACTTACCCCACCATTGGTGGGGATGGATGGCCACCATGCTGGCTTCCCATCCATGCACTGACAGTTCTTGTGCCGCAGAGGGTCCTCTGACCTGCATCTACATCAACATCAGCCAGGGGGAACCCTAAAATAACACCCTGAAAATTTGAAGGGGAAGGGAAAAGGAGAGTGTCTGATTACCTTCAAGGCAAATGACCCTTTGATATCAAATTCCCAACCTCACAGCAGCAGCCTGAGGGTCTCTGGGGTTCAATGTGACACTAGAGGGTGTGGGGAGCAGGTCATTAAACGATGTGTAGTGACCTAGCGTTGCTGTCAGTGGGTGGACAGGCTGGAGAGCTGCTTTTTTCTAACGGCAAGACTGTGGGCCAGGTCTGGGGCTCGTCCATGGAAGCGTGGAGCGCTCCAGCGACACGGGCCAGCTTCGGAACTCATGCATTTCAGAAACACACTAAATAAACAAGCGGACCAGGGATCGGTAACCACTGCTCCTGTAGGAAATCTATGCAATGAAAAAGTCATCAGCTCTGCCTTTTTTTATCCAGTCCTCTCATTCCTCAGATTGAATTTCTTTCCATGCCATGCTTTCCCATCCCTCAGCCCCCCCCCCCTCAAATTTCTGTTTCCTTCAGAGCTGCAATATTGGCCACCAGCAAGGACAAAAAAGCCGATAAAAGATGATACACCACTCTCATTATTCCATAGTTTTTTCTTGATGGATTTAGAAAGGTCCCGAATGCAAAAAGAAATTAAATCAGCAGGTAGGAAGAACGATGCAAAGTGAAATTCAAGATGCTGGAAAGCTGCTTTTCTCCGGAGGTCCTACTCTTCCCTCCGCCCGGAAGACAGGAAAGAGCAGACTGTTCATGACAGAGGAGAGAAAACTTCTGGGGGTCTTTAGGGGGAACTCAATCAAAGAAATTATTTTCCCACAGACCAGAGCTGAGCAAACCTTAATGGCTTTTTCCTGATTGAAGAATAAATCAACTATTAATTTATGACCCGAAGTGTATATAACAACCCTCCAAATGTTTTCCAGTTCTGTAAGTAGTGATGTTTGCATCCTTTTCTGTTTGGGTTTTGTTCTCACCAGCTAAAGCGGCTAATGAGCTAAATACTCCTCACAAAGCTGTGGCTTAAAAAAAAAAAAAAAAAAAGGCTTAATTAAAAAAAAAAAGGCCGACTGTGTTTCCAGCAGAATATTATACATGTATGCATAGACATCCACATGTACTAGAGATAAAGTTAAGTGTAAGCACATGGCTGGCTGGAGGGGAGGGCATTTGTGTGGGGAAGCCAAGGGCCCATGTGCAGGTTATTAGTGGGGGGGAGGCAGATCCTGTACGGTGTGAGCAGAGGCAGCGCAGGGGGGCTGGGGGGGGCGCTGAGCACACACCGTCGCTGCCGGGACATCCTGTTAACTGGACCTCTGCGGAATTGATAAATGGCTCTGGATCTCTTTGTTTATTTAAATGGAAGCCAACGTTTTAACAGCAATAAAGGGCAGGCTAAATAATTCGCTGGGCCGGCTATCAAGGCGAGTATGATCTCTGAAATATATGGGCTGCATTTAAGAAACTGAACCCTGCTGCGCCTGCGTTTGTATATGCACACTGTTTGGGCAGCCGGTATAAATTGTAAAATAAGATGACAATATTAGCATCTTCCCTTGGCTTCCCCTCGCCGAAAGAAAACCGCAGAGGGAACACTATTCAAGCATTTCCTTTATGCTCATAAGTTAATCAAGAACCGTCAGGGAATAAGACAGCTTTATAACTTTCCACTATAATGCGATATAACTCGCAGGCACCGAGTGATTTTACAGTTACCTTTCCAAAGTGTGGCAAACACAAGAAGAAGAAGAAAAAAAAAACAAAAACAAAAACAAAAACACCTAAACAACGTTTGCCCCTTGCTCTCGAAGGCTAGCAACGAGTTTGCAGGAGAAAATAATGTGTGTGTGTGACTTCCGAGCCGGCCGCCTACGGACAGACATAACAGCAGTAGTGAAGCCATGGAACTTCTTGAGCAGTTTATGAGAGGATTGTGTTCTAAAAATTAAGCGGGAAAAAAAAAATATTTTTTTTTTTTTTAAATTACGCGATCGCTGATGTTTTAAAGTCAGGGCTCGATCCTGCCACGAGTGGGCTTTTCTTTTCGTGATGCCTTTGGTAGCCCCCCCGTGTGCTGCTACGTGTTATGGCCGAAATAAACCGGCTCCCTCGCAGCGCTCCGTGGGGCGGGGGGGGGAGGTGCAGCCTCCCGGGGAGACCGAAGCCCCCCCGGGACAGAGCCCGGCTGCTCGGTGTCAGACACCTCCCCTCCCACCAAAATCATCCCTCTTCCAGGCGGAAACTTTAACGCCCCTTACACCTCCGCGGCTATAAAGACGACGGTCGGAATAAGAATGAAAAACACCCCACACAAATCTCCTCTCTCCCCACACCTTCACCACCCAGGCCCGTGGAAACGGGGGGAAGGGGGAGCTGCCTCCCACCATCACCCACTTCCAAAGGCGAGCGGAGTCCCCCGCAGGTCACAACGCCCGGGCCGCTCAGCATCGGGGTGCTGCTCCCCAGCGCTCCCGACTTTTAGGTTTGGGAGCGGTCCCCGCCCCGACGCCTTTGGCAAGGGGGAAGAGAGAGGGGCCGGGAGGGAACCAGGAGGGAAGCCGGGGGGTCACCGAGCCCCCCGGCTCCGCAGCCCGGCCCCTCTCGGCACACCTCGCCGGTGCATTTCGCTTTTCATCTGCCTCTCACCAGCTCCAGCGTTTATAGCCAAACAAGTTCACAGTTTACACACAGTAAAACGTCGATATTGCGCTTAATGGTTGCGGAGAAAAGGCTCTTCGCGGGGATCCTCATAAAAGCCCTTTATTTAGTTTTGAGCATTTTCTTGTAATCAATAAAAGTTGGCTGCTATCTCCCGGCGCATTCAGCGGGGAAGTTTATTGCCTGCCGGGCGGATTAGGGGCGAGGCGGGAGTGCACCATACAAGGAAGGGACTCCCGAGTCCCTCCATCCGAGCCGCGGATTCATAAAATAGAACCATCCATTTCGTTGCCGATATCTGGAGCCAGCAAATATATACAGACTATAAATTGTCGCCGACGGGGTGCGGGCCGGCCGCGGGCGCGGGGGCTCCGCCCGCCCGCATTCCTCCCTGCGCCGGGGGGGCGCCGGGGGGGTCCCCGGCCCATCCATCACCGCCGTTATGACTCTGCGATGCAGCAAATGGGTTGTGTAAAGAGGCAGCGTTTGACAAGGTGGCATGGTTATCCTGTCCAAATGATGCATAATATTAGTATTAGGGCTTAGATCATCGCATGCTTTTAAAATCATCACCGCTAACTAGGGGAGGGGGGAGATGGGGGCTGCAGGGGGCAAAAGTTTCCATGTAGATAATGATTATCGATGGTGGGATTTATGGGAAGGGGTGCGCGCACAAATAAACACGTCTACTGTAGCCGGAGAGAGGGGCCCGATCCGGCCGGTGCTGCGGAGCCGCCCCCCGCCCTCCCGGCCCGGGGCGGGTGGCGGGAGCGAGGGACTGCGGGGCCGGGGCACCCCGCAGCCCGGGGACGGCCACCAGGGCTGCACCCTTCCCGCCCCCCCCTCCCCCCCGACACGTCCCCAAGGGCTTGCTTGAGGAGAAAGTAGAGACCCGACCCTCCTCACCCGCCGACTGCTAACCGGCCACGGCTGCGGTCCCAGACACCCGTGGGTGAGGGCGGGGAGGGGCTCTGCGGGGTGGGGAAGGGCCGCCTGAGCCAAACCCTCCACATCAGGATCTGCCCTGGACGAGGAAGCGAATTGTACAGGGACTTTTTCGGGGAGAGGGGCCAGTTCCGTGCCGCATCTCATCCTCCTTCTTCCCGCTTTCCGGGGCTGGGGTCAGGCACAGACTAGAGGCTCGGGGGTCCCGTCTGAGCTGGGGGTGGGGGCGTGGGGGGGTGGGGGGGGTGTCTGTTCCAGTCGGCGCTCTCCATAGCCCGGCTTAAATCGAGCAGGGCCGGGAGGGCTGTCCCGGCTGCAGGCAGGCAGCCTGCCCGCGGAAGGTTTAAGGGAGAGTGCCCGAGCCAAGGAAAGAAAGGGAGAAATGGAGAAAAGGAGAGCCCCGGCCCCAGCCTTCCCCTCCTGCCCTCCCGGTAAGCCCCGCCGCCGCTCCCCTGCCCGGGGCACGGCGTGGCGCAGCGCCGGTCCCTGCGCGGCCGCGGAGCCGTGGCCGGCGGCGTTTTTCCAGGGGAAACGGCTTCGGGCCGCTGCTCGAGTCTGAAAACGTACAAGGGGAAGACGAGGAGGGGAAAGAAACTGCCTCGTAATTTGGCATCTGCGCTGCCGCCTCGCCCGGGGCCGGTACCGGGGCACGGCCCGCGGAGTGGGTCAGCAGATCCCGGTGACAACAGTGCTGTGAGGAGGATAAAATCCCCGCTCGGCGTGATTTATCAGCCGTGTCTGACCCCTGAATAGTTGACTTACATGGCTCGTGACACATTACCCGGGAAATGGGGCTGGCGTGATTTGTGGAGTGTGTCTCTCCACCCCCGCCCCATCTTTTCGGCTGCTGGGCGCAGGAAACCCTCCAGCCTCTTCCTCCCCTCCAGCATCCCCATCCCCTCCATCACCCTCAACCCCTCCATCGCCCCCATCTCCGCATGCAGACGGCCGGAGTAACCCCACCGGGCCCGGCCAGGAGGACGGGGGTGGTCCCGGGCAGCCTCCTGTTCTGGTAGCCAGGGAGAGACACCGGTCAGCGCGGTGGCAGGGAAAGAGGGGAAAAGGCGATGGCAACTCAGGCCGGGAGAGGTGGCCCGGGACCAGGCATAGCTGGAGGGGTGTGATGGCTGGAAACCTTTGATTTGGGGTTTGCCTGGAGAACGGGGGTGGAGGAGGGTGGCCTGGGTTTTTTAAGGCAAGCAGAAATTTGATTATAGCGTACGGCAGAGGTCTGTGATTTGCGGTGAGCGGATTTCATTAACTACGGCCGTTTGAGTCCCGGAAAAGCCGGTCAGGCCCGCGGGGCCGGGGATGAAGCTGACCCCGAGGGCGGGCGGCGAAAGGGGCTCGGCCGCGGCGCCGGTTCTGCGGGCCGGGGAGAGCCGCGGCGGCCCCGGGGCCGGCCCGACGGCGGGCACTGTCCCGGCGCTACCCCGCCGCAGCCCGCAGGCCCCTGGGACGGGACCGGCCCGGCGGGAGGGGAGGGCGGGGGGCGGCCGCTTTCGCCCCACCGCCACTCGTGTCACCTGCTGCA
This sequence comes from Strix aluco, assembly GCF_031877795.1. NCBI lineage: Eukaryota > Metazoa > Chordata > Aves > Strigiformes > Strigidae > Strix > Strix aluco. Next base: position 25,876,836 of record NC_133933.1, read on the forward strand.
CCAAGGCGAGAGGAAGGTGGGTTGGCTCCCCCCACCTCGAAGGTTACCTACGGCGTTTCCATTTTAGATGATGATGATGGTGATGGTGGTGGGTGAGGAGGCAGCAGCGGGTGCCCGGAGCGGGAGCGCTGCCCGCCCCTTCGGGGGCTGCCTGGCTGCCCGCCGGCGCAGGAGTGGTACCGGCTCTAATTGCCGTCAACGAATGTCACCGGCAGAAGGAAAAACAAAAGCTGCCTCCAAAGATCCCGGAGCAGAATTTGGCAAGGCTCCTAAAGACACCAATTAGCAAAGGCTAAACCCATTAATGAAGTGGCGGCTCTCTGGTTTCAGCCAGGTGGTGCAGATCAGAGCGCCTGTATCTGCCGCAGAGCCCCGCTTCCCTCCAGCCAGGACCTCACAGCAAACCTCCACATCAATAATACGCTTAATGGATCTCATTAGGGCTGGGGCCGCGAGTCCCGGCCTGGGAGCAGGGAAGCTGAGGGGAGCAGGGGGGCAGCGCTCCCCCCGCCGCGCCGCGGAGGGACGGGCCCCCCCTTCCCCCGTGGGGCGATGGCCGGGCGGGGCCCCGCTGCCCCCGCCGGGACCGGGCGCTCCCCGCTACCTGGCTGAGCTCACGGGTTTGCCCAAACCCCGTTCCTAGCCGGCTCTTTCGAATAGACGAGACCTCGGCATCGCCTCGCCGGGCTCGCCAACGCCCCCCCCCGCCCCCCCCCCCCGCCGCCTTCATCTGCGCACCCTCAGCCCGTCGAGCTATGAGCATCCCCGCCCGTGCGCACGCCCTCGAGCCGCGGCTGCGGCAGAGGAGAGAAGGGGGGGTCTGCAAATTGATTTAAAAAGAAAAGTGTTCAGACCTCACCTCTGTAAAAGCGAGCGGGGGAGAAGGGGGGAAATATTTCCGCTTCAGCTAGGGGAAAACATAAAAAAGAGGAAAAAACGAAAGCTGGGGTAGGATAAACTCGGCCGAGGTGAGCTAGAATATTTAGCTAGTGGAGGTGGACTATGAAAGGAGACTTCATATTTCTCTCCGAGGAGTCTCTCCAGGTCCGCAGCCGAGAATACACACAGCAAACGTTGTGCTTGAATTATAGCTGAGGGTTTGCTTTATTTGAATTCACTGGTGTTTATTTAAGAAAGTGAATAAAGGTTTTGTGTAAACAGCCATTATTTCTGATGAGCGCTCAACAGCAATAAGAAGGGGGTGGTTTTTTTAGTCGAGATTGTGGCAAAAGTTGACATTTCGGAGATTGCAGTTTGTCTTGCCGACGCCAGGCAGTCCCGAGGCATGAACTGCAGGGAAAGCTGTGTGTGCCTCTGAGTGTGAAACGGCGATGCCGAGCGAACCGGGGTCTGAAAACAATTATTTTTTAAGACATCAGCTTAAGCCCGACATTAAAATAAAATAAAAATATTTTCCTAAGGAGCGAGGCCGGTCTCCCTCAGCTAACGAGTGAGGCGAACTCAGGTTTCGCTGCCGCCGGCCCCTCGCCCGTGAGGCTGGGGGGGGGGTTGGGGGGGCAGCGCCGACTCGGGGGGGCCACGGCAGACCCCCCCCTTCCACCGGGCGGGGCAGCGGCGGACCCCAACGCCAGCTCCTCGCCCGACCCTTTTTGCAACGTAAATCGCTTGCTTAAAATATTGCGTCTGATTTGTTTTATTAATGTTATTTTTTTTCTTCTAACGTGGCTGTTATTTCCGATGTTGGCTCGAGCCTTTTTGGAGATGGGAGGTTTCTGGTTAAGAAAACAGGCGAGAAGAGAAGGATCTCGTTGGACTTCGTAATAGAGCACCCGGGGAAGGTGGGGGTCATCGGGGAACGGCTCCCCGGGAAGGCGCTCGGCGGGAGCTGGCTCTGCCCAGCCCGGCTGCGCATCCCCGCGGCTGTGGACGCTCGCTGGCGGGGCTGGGATGGCGGAGCAGCACGGAGAGGCCTCCCGCTTCGTTATTAATCCCGTTTCCCACACATGCCGCGCAGGGAGGAGGCAGGGAAACCTCCCTGTATCGCTCCCGGGTCTCCCGTACAAATCCTCATCTGAAATAAATCCGAAAAAATCTCTGCCCGGAACCCGGGAGGGGAAAGCGGTGTGTGCCGGAGTGCCCGGCCTGGCCGGGGCCACGGGGACCGGGGGAAGCCCCTCCCGGCCCCCCCCGAGGGCACCCCGGCCCACGGCGGGCGTGGGGAGCCGCGCCAACACAGCCCCGTTGCGGCGGGTGGGTGCAGCCCCAGGGGTTTGGGATCGGCTAGCACAGGTCTGAAAAGAGTTGCAACGGATTTAGGGGGGGTAAAGAAACCGCCCGAAAAGCTGCAGCCCCCAGTTTAAAGACCGTCGAGGAGCCGGATCGGCGGGGGAACGGCGGGTTCGGGCGTTTCGCCTTCAGAAATGACCAGCATCAAAAGCCTTTCGTGTTACCAGGCGATAATAAAGCAAACAAAAAAGGGGCACCCCCAGGCTTTTTTGGACCTGTTCTGGGGGGGTGTTGCATTACGCTACAGACAGGTCGACTTCGCCGACGAACGGCGATCGAGCTGCCTGAAGTCACGACACTGTCCCGACTTTTTTTTCTTTTTTTTCCGGAGAAATTTAGCAGTAACTGCAGCCACGCAGGACGGGAAAAACTCCCTTCGCTGTCGAGATGGGCACAAATCACTCCATCCGCGCATCTTTCTCCAAACTCGTTTTCGTGGGTTTGCTCTACCTGCCCGAGGACGTGCACGACGGGAGCAACGGAGAGATTATTTTTTCCCTATCGCTGGTGAAGAGGAAAAAAAAAAATACTCTCCGGGCTCCGCCGCTTGGCCAGAGCACCAGCCCGAGGTGCGCAGAGCACCGAAGCCTGGAGGCGGAGGGCAGGGAGGCAAGATCAGGCACAGGGCGAAGGAGTTTTATCCCAGCTCTTTCATTCGGCTCTGAGCATCTTTCTCCGTAGCCTGAGTCCCAACTGCGTTATTTTTTTTCCCCTTTTGTAGCGTTATCTTAAAAAGGTGCCACAAAGGCGCTGCCCCTGCTCTCTCCCCAGACGGGATTCAGGCGGGCATTGCTCTCCCGTTATTGGGGGGGGGGGGGGGGGGGGGGCTGTCCCCGCGCAGCCAGCCCTGCGCTTGAAGGAGGCGCAGATTCCTCTAAGCCAAGGGAAGAGAAACTCTTCCCCGACGCGCTTTTCCTTTCTCATCGGACAAGAGCCACCTCAAAGCCCTCTCTCCCGCGTGGGTTAGTCTTTAGGAAGCAAAAACGAGAGGCAAACAAATTCATGCGTGGCCGTGAGCCGCGCCACGGTGGTTTATCGGAGGAGAAACAGTCATTTTTCGCTGGACATCGGTCCCACGACTTCCCTTGCTCTCAGGGGAAGCTCCAATCCCCCGGCAAAGCCCGCGCACACGGGCGCAGCGGCGGCCCTGGACACGGCCGCTTTCAGGGGCTGGAAGAGAGCTGAAGGGCCCGCTCCGCGCCCCGAAAAGCCGTGACACCCCTCGTTTCCTCCCTGACAGTGTTTTAAAGGCAGACCCAATTCAGAAGTCCCTTCCAGATCCTTTCCCCCGCCTCCCTGTCCCAGCAGGGCTCGGACGGGGCCAGCGCCCCGGGCACGCTGCTCTGCGCGGGCGCTGCGCGCATCCAGGGGCGCAGCTGAGCTTTGTGCGCGCCCCTAAGGGAAATCTCCCAGCCCGTCGTGGCTCTGGCGGAGCCTCTGCCCGCTGGGTTGCGCGTTATTCACGGCTTTACCCGTCCCCTCTTCACCCAGCAAGACGGCCTCTAGGCTTCCAGTTTGCCCCAGCTCCTTTTGCCCCAGTGCTTATGGCGGGGGGATGCTGTCGGCATTTCCTTCTTCCTCGGGTGTTTGCTCCTGCCGGAGTCCCCCTGCTAGCAGGGGTGGACCCGAGGACCGTGTCCTCCCCGGCAAACCCCCCCCGGACCCGAAGGATTTCTCGCCTGAGCCCACAGGGAAGGAGCAGGCGAGGGCCGGGCGCTCGCCCGCCTCCACATCGCCGGAGGACACCGGGAATTTGTCGGTCCTTCGCCTTATTTCTCCGTCCCCCCTTTCCTTCTAACGGTGTGAGAGGCTCAGCGCCCAGACGCCCAGCATGGGCGGGGGGGGCGGCTTCGCTTGGCCTGCCCTCGCCCTGACCTCCTTGGGCAGAATCCGGCCTCCCCCGGCCCCCCGCGTGATTCGAAAACAGAATCGCTCCCACGAGGGCCCCGCAGGAGACCCCAGGGCAGAAAACGCGCTTCCCAGCGGGCAAGGACGGGGGGTCCCACCGCTGCGGCTCTCGCTTTCACCGGCGCTGCCGGGGCAGGGAGGACGGGGAGGCAGGCTGGACGAGAAGCGACCCCCCCCGCCCCCCCGTGCCCCGGGAGGAGCAGAGCACTGGGCGCCGCGGCGCTGCCTATTTTCCCGAGGAGCGGAGCCGGCGATGAACCCGAGAGGAGCCGGCGGATCCCGGCCTGGACCGCGGGGGGGGCCCCGGCGGAGCCGCCCGCCCCGGCCGCTCCCTCCCGGGGAGGGCACCCAGCCCCGCAGCACCGGCCGAGGGAGGGGGGACAGGACCCCGTGGACCCCCTCCCCCCGGCCCGGCGCAGCCCCGCGCTCCCGCCCGCCGCCGCGCACAGCGCCTGCGTGACGTCACAGCGCGCCCCCGGGCCGCACAGCCACGCTGTGACGTCACAGAGTACTACCTCCCCACCCCGCCGCGGGGGCTCGCGGAGAGGAGCACGGCAAACCGGAGCGACACCAAAGCGACACCCCCCGCACTCCAAAACGGCCCCGCCGGCTCTTGGCAGCGTCCCTGGGAGTCGCGGGGAGTCAAGACAGTTCGGCCCCGTCCTGCACCAGAACCCAAGAGCCATGTCACGGGACACAGACACGCAGGGACGCGCACGCGGATCTCCGAACGTAATCGGCAACTTTCTCACCGGGGGCACAATTCTGCGTGATCAAATCCGGTCCTTGTCATCGCCTCCATTAGGAAAGGAAGGGGGAAAGGAAAGAAAAAAAAAAAAAAAAAAAAAAAAAAAAGAGGAGGCTGCCTCGGGAGGCTTCCAAGGCGAGGAGAGACAGCGGCTGCTTTGCGCGGGGCGAAGGAAGCGGGGGCAGCCTCACCGGCCCTCTCCCCTGGTCAACAGACTGACGTGGTTACAAACCATAGCAAACATTTTATTTACAGGAGATATATATATATATTTATATATTTTGTCAGTGCAGTATTTCTTGGCCGGATTATTCGAAGCAACACGTTGCAACCAATGAGGACGTTGGCAAAATACTTCACATTGTAAATTGTTCGGGGAGGGGGGGGGGGCGGGATGAGAGGGATTTCGGAGCACGTTCTCAGAGTCCCGCGCTCGGGTTTTCCTGGAGAGGACAAGGGGCGGGAGACGGAGAATAAAATAAAAATTTGTTGGAAAAAAAAAAAAGAAGAAAAAATAGAGAAATCCCGCTCTCCTGCGAGCAGCGTGGAGGAGAGGCGGCCGCCTCACGCACAGCCGTCCTGGGGCCGGGGCTCCCCGCTCCGGCCGCCTCCCCGGCCCCTCGCCCTGGGCAAGGCCGGGCGCTGGCCGCGGGCGGGAGGGGGCCGGTGCCGGGCCGGCCTCGCCGCGCTCCCGGGGCGGAGGAAGGGAGATAAATTAGCGCGCTGGTCCCGGGCGCGGGTGCCGCGGGGCCGCCCCGTCTATAGGCCGCTCCGCGGCTCGGGGCTGGCGGCGGCGGCTGCGGCGGCGGAGGCCGGCGGGGAGGGGAGGCCGGTGCTGCCAGAGGACTTGCCGATCCCGGCGGCGGCGGGCAGGCTCCGCTCGGCGCCCTCAGTCCGTTCCGTGTCGCTGGGGGCCATGTCGAGGGAGTCGGCGTCGCTGCTGTCGCTGTCGCCCTCGGAGCGGCTGGGGCTGCGCTCGGGCTCGGCGGCGGCGGCGGGGGGTGGGACGGCGCGCTGGGCCGCCGGCTCCGGCTCGGGCTCCGGCGGCGGCTCCTTGTCCTTCTGGGCCTGCGCCTCCTTGGAGTGCCGCCACTTCATCCGCCGGTTCTGGAACCACACCTTCACCTGCGGCCGCGCCGCCCTCAGACGGGCGGCACGGCCCCCACCGCGCCCCGCGCACCGCACCGCGCCCCGCACCGCGCCCCGCACCGCCCGGCCCCCGCGCTTCCATCGGCGACGGGCAGCAAGGGGAGAAAAGAAGGCGCCGTCCTCATCTCCCTCTGCCCCCACCGGTACGCGACCAAGGTGCTTTTAGCTTTTTTCTCCTTCTAGTTCGCGTGTTTAAATACCAAACGGCCCCCCGCCCCGTGTTTTGTGTTTGTTTGTTGGGGTTTTTTTTATCTCTCCTTCTACTTCTTCTTCCAGGAAACCAAATCTTGCTCAAGAAACCACAGCGTTATACAATTCTGTGCGCTGCGGGCCCTCAATAGTGGAATCATTACAGAGTGGCGTTTAATGATTCCGTTTGAAGAAGAGTTTTCACTTCCCCAGAACTAAGGATTTCACAACGCAGGGAGAGATTTAGAAAAAAAAAAAAAAAAAAAAAAAGAAGAAAAAAAAGGGGACATTAAAAATAGTGTGTTCTCTTCTACTTCCTTTGACCTAAACTGCCTCCTACAGCGAGTTGCACTTCAATAAAGCGCACACTGCTGAGCTGCCCCGGCCCCGCTCGTCTCCGCGCTCGGCCAAAACAAAGGGCGAAAGCTCCGCGCCGGGCCGCCGAACGCCGCGGAACCTGCGCGCAGGAGATGCTCGGGGCGAGGTCCCGCTCCTCTGCCAGCCCCGCCAAAGATTAAGGAAGGGAAAACGCTTTGCAAACGCTCCCCCCGTCCCCCGGTATCCCTCTAAAGTGGAAGTAGCATTTGAAATAAACCCGAAGCCGTTCTTACTTGAGCATCTGTCAGCCCCAGCATCGCCGCCAGTTGCTTTCTGTCCGGTTTGGTGACATATTTCTGGATTTCGAACCGTTTTTCTAAACCTTTCCTCTGCAGGTTGGAAAAAACAGCCCTGGACCAGGAGCGTTTCCTCTTGTACGTCTGGGGCAGCGTGTCCTTGGTTAAAACTGCGTACGGACCTGGGGAGGGGGGTGGGGAGAAAAACGGGGGGAGAGAGAGGGAGACGGCGTTATTACTATCGATGCCTGAAAGGGAGCCCTAAATCGATCAAAATAACAGCCGGCCTGCGGGAGGGATGGGCGGGGGGGGGGCAGGCCCGGGCCAGCGCGGCCCTGCCCGCGTGTGCTTCCTCGGGCAAGGATGGAGCTCTCTGGGACCCCAATTTCTTCCTCTCCCCCCTCCCCGCCCCTTCTCTCTCGGCCCAGGTATTATTTTTGTGCTAGATGGGATGGTCAGGCCCCAGCCGGCTCTTCCTCCCCCCGCCACGCAGCCCGGCTTTCGCCCAAAAGCTGAGCCTCGCTCGCAAACGTACGCCCCGGCCTTTCAAAAGGGAGGATCCGGGAGGAGAGCGCCTGGGCCGGGGGGGGGCTGCTCCGGGCCGGGGGGCCCTGCGCCCCGGGAGGGTCGACGAGGGACGAGATGTACCTGGAAAAGTGTCTTGAAACTGGTGCTGAACTGAGCTCCTTGGGTTTGTGTTTAAGGGACCCAGAATAGCAGAGGCCTCGTTAATGGGGTCTAGAGACGCGAAGAACTGGCCGGCGGAAGGCTGCAAGTTGGGGAGATGAACCCCAGTTTGGCGGCTGGTAGTTAATAAGGAGGTCAGATCTGTGAGCACAGAACAAGGAGAGCTCTGTTATACCGCGGTCGGAACCGACAGCCCGGCACGCCGCGGGCGGAGGGGGTCCCCGGCCGGGGAGCTGGGGCGGGGGGACGGGACGGGACACCGAGCAGCCACCTCCTGGCCCCGGGGGCTCTCCCGGGAGCGGCGGCCGTGCCCCGGCAGTCAGGCATCCTCCGGTGTATTTACTGCCTTGGTGGGGGATGTTTACGCGCCGCGAGGGGGGACGGCTTGCAGCGAAAGCCTTTCAAACCGGCTGCGCCCTCTGAGGCGAAACTCCCCGGCCCGCCCTGGGAAGCGGGGGACGCTTCGGGCCCTATTTTTACGCTATCGCTATTTCTCCCGGCGGCGCAAATCCTGCGCCGGGGGCCGCAACCGTGCGCGGGGCCGGAGAAGGGGCGGGGGAGGGGGGGGGGGGCTATTTTAGTGAGCGCTATTGGAAACTCGGATTTGCCACGCTTTTTTTTTTTTTTTTTTAATAACCTTTTTCTCGGCTAGATCGGAAAGTTTTCAAATCGCGGGTACATTCGCTAAAAATCGTAATAACAGATTAAACAAAAGAGCCCCGAGAGCGCTAGCGTGGAAAGCGGGCAAGCCAATTTCTCTACCTCTCAGCGTGTTGCCTTCCTTGACTTTGGGGTCAAACTCCGCCGACAAAATGCGGTCGATGCCGAATTTCAGGTCCTTGCTGGCGGGCGCCGGCGCCGAGCCGTGCGTGTGGCCGCCCGGCAGCCGGGCGGGGGCCGGGGCGCCCCCGCCGCCCCCCGCCGCCGCCGCTGCCGCCGCCGCCGCCGCGGGGGAGCGGTGCTGCGGGGGGCGGTGGTGGTGGTGGGAGTGGTAGGCGGCGGAGAGCGGCGAGAGGCGCGGCGGGAAGGCGGCGGCGGGGGCGTCGGGGGCCACGACGGGCGTGGGCCGGAGCGGCGAGGCGGCGGCGGCGTGGAAGGGACCGCCGCCGTGGTGGACGGCTCCCAGAGCCGGCGGCATCCCGGTGCCGGGACCTCCGGGCAGGGTGTCGGCGGGTCCTCCCGCCGCCTCGCCGCCGGCGTGGAGGATGTCGGCGATGCAGAAGGAGGGTTTCTTCGCCGCCGCGGCGTCCAGAGGGAAGCAGCCGCCGGCTGCCGGCCCCGATGCCGAGCAATAGGCCGCTGACCACAGGCTGAAGTTGGAGGCGTAGAAAGGAGCCAGCCCGGCCGTGTACATCCTGGCCCGCGGAGGGGACGCGCCTCTCCGCCGCTCAGCTCCCGGGGACGCGCCGCGGAGCTGCCCGCTGCCCCGGGCGCATGGGGAAGGGATGGCGGCGGCGAGAGGCGGCTGGCGGAGCGCTTGCCGGAGGGGCAAAGAGGGGGGGGAAAACCAACCACCAGGGGAAGAAAAAAAAAAAATGTAAAAAAAAAAAAATTCAAAAAAAGAAAATGGAAAAAGTCCCCAAAACCCACGGCGAGACGGAGAGAGCGAGCGGGCGAGGAGCGGAGCGGCGCAAACAAAACAAACCCCAAACCAAACCCCCTTTCCTCGCACTGGGGGAGAAAAAAAAAAAATACATCCACCCCTCCCCAAAACTTTCTCTGGCAGCGACACTCCCGGCTTCGGAGCAGCCCTCGCTCCCTCCCCGCGCCCAATCCGCGATCCGCGGGGCCGGGCAGCACCGCCCGCCGACACGCCCACGGCAGGGCCGGGTCGCGGGTGCGGGCCACCGCGCCGCCAGCGCGCAACTGCGCGCTGGCGGCGCGGTGGCCCGCACCCGCGACCCGGCCCTGCCCGGTTTGCCCCGCACGGTACCCACCCCACCCACCCCCACCTCCTTAAATTCCACCCTCGACTTTGAAACACCACCACCACCCCCCCCCCAAAAAAAAAAAAAAAAAAAGCGCAAGGGCACTGCGCTTGCCGCCGCGATTTCCAAACGTTTGAAAGAAACGCGCAGGAAAATTCTTCGCCATCGGGGGCAGGTCCGTCCTTTTGGAAATGATTCCCGAGGAAATGTGTTTCCTTCCCGGGTAAACGAGCCTGGGGTAGTCTGGAAGAAAAGAAGTCTGTGCAACTTTATCTCGACGCAGCATAGGTGTCGATGAGAGCTCCGAGCTTTTCTGGGCCCAGGACACGTTGGATCCTGCATTAGCAGCGACTAAATTAATGAATCGTCTTTTGGCCACAATGTAATTTTATAGATTTTTACCGTGGTCTCCAGCCCAGTGGCTGCGTCTTCTTCCACACCAATGTCACCAATGTCACCTTAAAAACTAGTTTGTAATTTTGCAAACCTTTGACAACAGAATTGCCCCCATTTTTTTAAGAATACGGTCATAAGCTACATTCACTGCAATAATTTAGGGACAGATTGATCAAAGCGTCATTTACGCTTCTTTCCTCCCCTCTAACATCCACATTTGTCTCGACCTGACTCTGAATAAAACCCTTTCTTTAATTTTAGTTTCACGTAAACCACTCGCTGACGTTTTGAGCAGGCTCCCGGGTCGGACGATTGCAGGTTTGCTTTGATTTTGTTTCCAAAAAAATTTTTTTTTTCTTTTTTTTCCAAATAGCTTCCCAAATTCTGAAGGTTTTCGGGGAACCGCCAGCAAGGCAAATTATTTTGCTTTCGCCAGGTATGAAGACATAGCTTCTGTGTGAATATTGAAACCACCTGCGAGCGAGCGTGAGCCCGCTCCTCGGCCGCAGCCCGCGCCCCGGGAAAGGTGAGGCTGGTTCCCCAGGAAAAGCCCCACGGCGCTTTGCTGCGCGTTGGGTTTTATTAACGAGACGAAACCGAAAAATAAAGACGGGACGGCTTGCCAAGATGTGTCCGAAACCCGAGGGCGGCCAAAGAAAGGGTTGATGAGGTTTGAACTTTTCCTGCTTCGACAGCGGAAAGCCCCTTTGCCTCGCATCTTCCCCCCACCCCGCTCCTTCACCCCTCCCCCGCGCAGATGACCCGCTGCGCTCAAATCGGATCGAACGACTCCGGTTTCACTCGCGTTTCCACGGCCGGGCAGAGCCGCGCCATCACCCCGCCTGAGGGAAGGGCAACGAAGCCCGCGCTGCCCGCTGCCTCCCAGCTGCCAACCGCTGCCTTAAATTATTGCCGTGATGGCCACCAGCACCGACATCGTTGTTGTTCCACCCCGGGGCCGCTCGCCAGGCAGGCGGTAAAAAAAACAAAAAACAAAAAACAAAAAAACCCAAACCCCACAACACAAAAAACCCAAACCACTTTTTTTTCCTTTATTTTTCGGAGCTGATTTCAAAGCTCCGCTCGTCCCCCGAGCAGCATCGGCGGGAAGCGCCCGTTTGCGGGGGCCCCGGGCGGCCCCGGCGCGGGGCGCGGCGGCGGCTGCGCGGCCCGGGGCGCTGCCGCTGCCCGGGAGCCCGCTGTTCCGCGGGCCGCCGCGCAGAGAGGCGCTCCTTCCGCGCTGCCGTCCCGCCGGGACTCAAATAACCCGAAAGGAAACCCTAAGCGCCTCGCACTAAAGCCCTTGACCCCCGGGCCGGGCCTCGGGAAGGCCGGGGGGGCTGCGGAGCCCCAGCCGCGGGGGCAGGTGCCTTCTCGTGGCCCGCCCGCTCCGCGAACGCCTCGGCAGCGCTGCGCCCCCGCGCATCCTCCGCGGGCGAAGCCAGGAGCACCTGCCTCCCCCCGGCAGGCCGCTCTCTCCCCCGGGGGCCGGGGCCGTCCCATCTCCCCAAAGGCCTGCGCAGGCCGCCCTGCCCGCGCATCTTCCGCCCCGGCGGCCGCGGGGGAGCAGGGCTGCGCGGGCCGGGGGAGGCGGCGGCCCCTCCTCCCCGCGCAAGGAGGGAGAAGGCTGCAGGAAACCCGGAGCTCGCTGCAGTCCAGGTCATCTCCTGTTTTTTGAGAGGTTCCAACTCGGACTAAATGAGCGGATGTGCCTGCGAGATTTGTCCCAAAATAGAAGCGGCTTTAGTATTTTAGGATACAGCAGAAATCCTTATTTCTTCCGGAGAAAAACTTCATAATGAGCGCGAGCACTTCCCTTTTCAATATTTGTGCAACTTTATCTCGACTAGCAAGTTGCTTTGGTGACGCAAATCCGCCCTTGTGTATTGCAACTACAAAAATAAATGCAAGGAAATCAATTCCCTTCTAGCAATGAAAACATAAATATACAGCTGCGACTTTCCCCTTTAATCTTGCTTTCCGAGGGACTCGAGAAGGAGGCGAATGAACTGTGCAGGCAGGAGCGATGCTCTTTTTTTTTTTTTTTTTAGGAATGGAGTCTCGAATGACTTTTTTTTTTTTTTTTTTATCCCTCCCCGAGGCCGACAAAGGAGGTGGGAAAAAAAATTATTCGAGTTCTTACGAGGGGAAAATAGAAGGGCTAACCCCGAGACGCTGCAGCTCCCCGGCCCCACTGGCGGGCACCGGGCCGGGAGCATCCCGGAAAAGGCCGGGCCCCGCCTGCCCGCGCCCCACGGGGAGGACGGGCCGCTTTTTCGGCTGTCCCTGCCCCCAGGAGCTCCCCGTCCCGCGTGGAGCTGCGGGCAGCAGGTCGAGCCCACGGACCGTGCCGGGGATCCCGCCGCCGGAGCCCCACGGCCGCCCCCCGTCGCAGCTCGCCCGGCCCCGGCGGTAGCCCCGGCGGTAGCCGCGGCAGTGCCGGCCCCCGAGGCGGGCTGTTCCCCCGCCGCCCAGCCCCGCCGGGGCTCGGGCCTCCCCCTCCGCCAGCCGCGCTTTTTCCGCGGGGGGGGGGGCGGCTGCGCGGCTCCCGGCCCGCCCGGGATGCTGCCGGAGCGGCCTCCCCGCCCTCCCACCCGCGGCCGGCGGCCTTGTCCCTGGGCTTTTAGGCTGAGCCATGTCGGCCAGTCTCTACCTCTATCGGGACGTAGAAACATATATATGTAATATATAAAACCGATGGAAAATAGTTGGAAAGTCCTACTCGCTCTCTAGGACTACTTTTAAACATAATTTTTGAAACCCCTCTCCAAAGCCTCCAGGGAGACGCTTTGCTGGGGTGGCGTTACCGGGGTCGCTGCCGTCCCCATCCCCGTGTCCCGTCGTCCCCGTCCCGCCCCCCGCCACCGCCCCCGGGGTCCCGCCCGCGCTGCGCAGCGCCGAGCACCCGGCGGGCCCCCGCCCGCCCCGGCCCAAAGCCCGTTCTCTGTCGCCACCTGGCGAGCTGGCCCGCGCCGGGCCCGGACCCCCACCCAAGGCACCCCCGGGACGGGGGTCTCCCCGCTAAATCCCACCCCCCCACCCCCGCCGCTCCCGGGTCCCTGCGAGCAGGGAGCAAAGCAAATTTGGGGAGCCAAGCGCAAAATGACTACACCCGCCCAGGGCTCCTGCTTGCCGGGTGGGCAGGAGAGTTTTGCAGGCTGCCGGGGGGTGGTGGTGGGGGTGGTGTGTGTGTTGCTGGCTGCTCCCCCTCAGCAGCCCCCCGGGAAGCTGGGAAGCGGGGCCGCCAAACCCGAGCCCCCCCCCCCCCCCCGGGGACTGGCAGCCGGAGGCAGGTCTGTGCCACAAGACCGGTGGGGCTTCCCTCGGCTGAGCAACGGTTGGTTATCTGAAACGCTCAAGAAAAGCGCAGGCGCTGCAGGCAGGAACTGCCCAGAACCGCAAGTGAATTAAGTGACCAAACTGGTCAACTCCGTGACATTTCCTCTCCATTGCTCCATGCGTTACTTCACTGCGTACCTGTGTCAGTAAGTAACGACTGATGCGACGTCATTTGCCAAACAAGTGGAAGGCGCCTGACAGCAGGCAGGATCTGGGTTTCCATGCGGTAGGACGGGATTTCGTGGCTCCCACGGGTGCATTGGCACTGGTGTTTGTGTTTGGGTCAAGGCATGCTTTGGGAGGCAATCACCCGATTGATCCTGATCGCTTGCAGCTTTACATCATGGAGAGGCCCTGGAGTGGGCAAGCAGGCATCCCTGATGGGAATTGAGTCCACGGGGCATACTAAAATTACTCTGAAGCAAAATCGCTCTGAAATGCCTGTACTGTAGTTGTCTGAAAGCTCTATGGAGTTTCTGCATGTGAGTAGTCCTCAGAATTGTCCATATGTTACAGCAGAATAGGTCCCACTGGATAGTCTGTAGGTTAGAGCGGACCAAACCCCGAGGCTCCCAGCTCCGAGAGCCACTGAGCCAGAGACTTGTTCTCACACTTGCACGTTTGCACTGTGTGTCTTTCTTTCAACTGCTGCTCTGATGAAACACATCTGATCCTGTGAAGCTGATGGGTATCAAGCGGAGAGAATTTTTGGGTTCTCCCAAATGATGTGTAGTCCCTCAAGTCCCTTCAGACAGAGCAGGGACCTGAAAACACCGATTCCCCTCTGCCCCTGAGTGCCTGGCTCAGAGATCTGGGATGTGGAAGGGCACTGCATCTTTCCACAGTCATGTTACAGAGAAAAGGGGTGACCTTTCCTTCCTTTTTTTTCCCTTTTTATTCTTTCCTTTTTTTTTTTTTTTTTTTCCATTTATTTTTTTTAAATAAAAAGCTGCAGGTACATAAATCTTAAAGAAGGGTCAGGGTAATAAATAGCAGTTGGAAAGAGGCGCCTCTCCGCAGCCCCAGGAAAGGAGGCTTCGTTCTGAGGAGCAGCAAGGTCAGGACAGTCCCTTCCTCAGGGTTTCCTACAGGTTAGAGCAGGCAGGTCCTGCCCACTGTGATGACTTTCATAAAGACCATTTTTAGGCATCTGATGCTGTGCCGGGAGCTGGGCACCGTGAGCCTGCAACGCTGTAAGGGTTTAAGCTGTTCAAAATTGAAGTGCTGGTCTCCCACACCCGTTCCATCCCTGCTTGCCCGTTCCTATCCGTGGGGATGTCAAACTCTAGAAAATTAACTCTGCCCGTACAAAAAGGGTTTTTTTGCTGTCACAGTTCCCCAGACTAACTTCTTTATCATGTGGCCAGCCAGGCTGAAGGAGTTTAGGGAAACATGCATTTGGGGAGGGGGAGTGGCAGGACTGCTGCCGCCCTCTTCTACTTTACTCTAACCTCTCACCCATTAATTTAAGCACTGCTTCTTGGAGCTGCTTTCTGCAGTCTAAAATGGGTCCTTCTTGCATGGAAAGACCCTGAGTTTGCTTTCATTTCCATTGGCACCACTGATTTCGTAGGTTACTCCACCTTTACACTGCAGTTGGACCCATAATCTGCTTGCAGAGATATCACAGGCTAGCTGTGATTTTCCAGGCCGCACCAGCAGAGGGGTCTGTAGAGAGCTAGTCTGCAGTTAACCCCCCGGTACCTGATTAAAGGTGACTTGATGTGCAGAAGTGCTGACCCCCTGCTCTAATGTGCAACTGCTGATGAGAGAAGCATTTGCATGCACACGCCGGGTTTAGTTTGCCCAGTGCAGGGCGACTAAAAACAAGCATCATTGCATAAAATGAAGGTGATTCGAGACTCAGTGCAGAAGGATCATCCACGGGTATTTCCTAAATCTGACAAGAGAGTATAATTACACCCATTTTCAGCTGAGACCCAAAGGGGCAGCTCCTTAACTGAGGCAAACTGCTGCTGTTGAGGACAGGCTCAGGATGTCTTAGTTCAAGTTGCGTATGTAGGTGCAGACGGAAACCAAAGGGGGGATTTTTTATTCCCATAGTGGGTCATCACCCCTATGATTTTGTCAGAGGAACCCCATCTATTTCCACAAACCCAAGTTGATGCTGAGGGCCCACTGCCCCTCCAGCGGCAGTACGTTAAAGGCACTGCGCAGAAAAGCCGCTCAATACCGAAGAAGGAAATACTAATAACTGCCTAATAAAAGTTTTAGTAAGAAACAGTTTCCTCCTTCTTGCCAACAGTGGTCAAAAATGTGGGGAAGCTGGAAATAAAGCTATCAGAATGCAGTCGCATAAAAGGCAAAATCAAGCCCTGAAGGAAGTCAAGTTTCTAGAAGAAAATTACTGTGTAAAACTCATCTGGACTTGAGAACAGTTATTGTTTTTCTTCCAACCCTCCTTTCATGTTCTAAGTGGACTTAAACGCAGTAGGTACACATCAGTCCAGCTTTAAAACCATCTCTTTCCTTGCTATTAGCATATATAAAATCCCAGTAGAATAATGCCATCACAGCCCTTAAAAAAAAATCCCATTTTAACCTTTTTTGCCCAAGGGAGTTGCTTTCTGGTGGATGCCAAATGGAAGTACCAGCCAGGGAAGTTTTACGGTCCCATAACCAAGCGTGCCAGATCATACAGAGTGTACACAGCACCCTCCATACCCGCCTTGCTCGCTGGAACTGAATCTGCCCTGAATAAAGCCCAGCCATCACTTCTCAGCTCCACGGGTAGCTCATGGCTTCCCCGTGCCAGGCTCCACCAGGAAGACCCAGGTCTCCTCCCTGTGAAACACCCGGGAGGGTGGGGAGATGCTCTCGGAGCTGAGCATAAGATATCCCCTTCCCAGCTGCGGGTCTGGGATGCTGCCTACAGCAATAGCCATTCCTCTGCGCCTTCGGCAAATGGAAACAAAAACAGAGCAGGGGCAGTCAGCGGAGCAATGCAGCACACAGGGGAAGTAATTTCCTACTGATACCTCTAACACATCATTTTATATCTCGATGCCTGGGATCTGGTTACCTTCACCTTAGCCAAAAGACTGTAACGGTCATAAAATGTATTTTAATTTTATTTCTTCTTGAAAACTTTATCATGGGATTTTTATTATCTGTCCTGCAGCAGTGAATTCCAAAGGTTCATTATCTCCCGTGTCTGCCTTTGCTGTCCTGTCCTTATTTTTTTCCCTAATTCCTCATCTCCTTGAGGCATCCATTCATCCTGGAATTGTGAAATGGAGAGAAAAAAAGGCAAGGCTGACCAGTTTTTCCTTTCATTTGTCACCATGTCTAACCCAGATGTTTACCCCTGCCCCCCAGACGTATAAACTCTTTTCCAAGCCAAGACATTCTCTTTTTCCCAGCTAAGCGATCTGGTTCATTCTGAGGCCACACTGAATGCTAATACGAATCTCAACACGTTTCAAGTCTCAGCCTAACTTTGCGAGGAATAAAGACATCGAAGACAGTCTCATTACTGTGATCTTTCCCAAACACTAACGAAGTAGCACCCTCTAGCGCAAGCTAACAATAAAATCTACAATAGCAACAACCCTCCTGGGTCAAATTCAGTCTTGGTGCATCGCCACTGGAACCGCTGGGGATGAGCTCTGCCTCAGGGCTTTTCCCTTCTGCGTTCTGAAGCTTTCCCAGATTTCCTCCCTCGGACCCCCATGGATGCTTTGGGCACCCGTCGGATGCTGGACGTTGCCCAGGTCTCCAGCAGACCCAGGCGGCAGCATCGCCTGCAGGCAGGTGTCATGGGCTCACCATCGTGCCATGCTGCTTTCATTTCTATGGGATGCTGCTGCCCGAGAAAACCTGGAGGTAAGAAGTGTTCGTTGCCAGGAGACTGCTTCGGGTCTGGGGTGTTTGGAGACCTGTGAGAGGGATCCTAGCTGGTTTGAAAGGATGGGGGACAAAAGGGAGGGTGAAAAAGGGGTCGGCTGATGCAGGGAGGGGGCTGAGCCTAGGGCTGGGCTGTGGGAAGCAGGGCTGGGGTGTGGAGGGGGGACCAGGACTTTCGCACAGAGAAAGGCGCTGGTTTCTGGGAGAGTTGGGGACTAACCGGGTGTGAAAGATGAGGCTGAGGGCAACATGGTGTTGTATTACTTCTGGTGTGCTTTTCTTTCATTACTAGCTATTTCCACAGGTTTCATCAGTTTTATTGTTGTTAGGAGGAAGAACACAAAAATGACACAATTTTGGCAGACCCTGAGCAGGGGGTGACCTGTGGGGTGAGCAAGGGGGAGCGGGGTCATTCCTGGATGCCATCGGCCACAACACAGAGGCAAGTTAACTGTGTCGTGTCCCGCACAAAATCCCATCGCCTGAGCGCACATCTAGGGATTTTATAAAAACACAGAGCTCTCTCACGCTCTAAAAATAACAGTGAGTAAATGGCTACTCGAGATTTCGTAAAAATGAAAAAAAAAAACATACCTGCTTAACCAGAGGTGGAAATTTTGTCTAACATTTCAAGGCTAGACCTTCCTTTCATTAAGAGCTAGAAGGGAGCTGCAGCGCTTAAGCCAGGGAAGGAGAATAAATCCCTCAGTGTCAAACCAAGGTGATGCTGAGGTTTGGGAGCCAGGGTGTGCCCACACAAACACAGGGGTGAGCGTTTGCTCTGGGCACATGTGGCTTCTTACAGGGCAAATAGCAAAGCCAGAGCCCTGGAGAAAGCAGGCGAGGCACCAGAGCTAATGAGCTGTGTGGTGGTTTCACCTACCTCTAATGCTTCTGCTTTTTAATGTACTGGGCACATTGTGAGTCCAGCTGTGGCTTCAGCATTAAAGCGAAATGTAGGGAATGATGCTTTTTCTTGAGAGGTGATAAATAATGGCCAGGACTGTGATTTGGTTTTGGGAGTGCTATATTTAGGTTGATGACAAGGAATTTCAGGGTGAGGTCGGACCGTGCGGGTAAGGGGGTGGAGGTGGCCTGAAGCCATCTCAGCACTCTCCAAATGTGAGGCTGTGCTGGGGAGGAAGCAGGGGCAGTTGGAGGGAGGCTGGACCTCTTCCCTCGCCCAGCCCGGGCAGCCACGGGGTCCTGCGGGAAACAGGGCAGCAACGCTTTGCCCCTGGGCTGTAGTGATGCTCCAATTTTCTGGAGCAGCCCTTCGACCCCATCCCCATTCCCTACCACTTCTGGGGGCCGCCGTACTGTGGCTGGATACGGCCCTGCTGGGCTGGGAAGGGGATATCTTACGACAGACACGAAAACCCATAGCGTTGGAGAGAAGAAATGGTTCTCTACCTTCTCTGTCTCCACACTGTATTTTACTATTCTCTTCAAATGAAGCAAACATGGTTATTTCCCTTTAGGTGTTCCTGGTGCAAGAGTATTTCATTGAAAAATGGTTCTTTAATGCTAATGGGAATTATACTCCTAGCGTGATTTATATTAATAAGGCATGTGCAGTTCCTTAGTACATTCAGACCCAGATGGGAAATGGGATTTTTTTTTTTTTGTCCTTCCACACAACATCTGATGAAGTGCTCCAAGCATACAATTTAACAAGCTATTCTCCTCTGGCCTTACAGATGAAAAATAGTCCGTTGTGTCAACTCCTCAGATGCCTATTTTTACACCTTCTGTTTGTTCTTAGTTTGACGTTGTTAATCACGGTCCCACCAAAGCCCCATTGTTCAGCTCTTCAAGAAGAATGTTGTTATATTGACTGTTTGTGCGTCAGCCCAGCTCTCTCTGGAGCTGCACTTGGATGAAATTAGATAATTTCCATTAGGAGAACAGGCATTATTAGTCCCCAATGCCAAATTGAAAAGAGAGCCAAGATTACTATTTCTGGCCGTGTTCACCTCAGGAAGGAACCTTCTCAGCTTTAATGGGATTTTGCTATTGTTGGTTGCCTTCTGTTTGACACCGGGCCAGCAGGGTTGAAAATTGTTTAGAAAGCTGCATGAAATATAATAGAGCCCAAGCCATTTGCTGCAGCACATTCCAGCGTGATGTTTATTTGGAAAAAAAAAAAAAAAAAAAAAGAAGAGGGAAAAAAAATTATTGTCCTTGGCAGAAAAAAAAAATCCCACTAACTTGACTCTCAGAACATATGCTTCTTGTTGCTGTTGTGCTTTCAAACCGTGCTGCCAGGATTGGCACGTTACATACAGAAGTGATAAATCTAATACTATTTGTAATGATCTACAGGACTTGTAGAAGCAGATTACAGGCACTGGCAGCGACTTCATGACAGGAAAACAAGGTGAGGGATGATACCAGGTCAGGTCCAAAGGATGAAGTCAAGTCCCACGTTTGTCAATAAAACGTGCATCTTCATGTTCTGCAGCTCGGTTTTCCCATCTATAAAATGAGGTCAAGCACACATCTCTACCACCCAAAGAAATTAGGACAAGTGATCCCTGGACTTTACCTTTGCGGGTGCTGGGGGTCTTCTGAGCCAGGCTCAGCCCGTCCATGACCCCGGGTGCACAGCCCTGCATGTCCCACTGCCTGCCTTGCCCCAGAGGTGGCCGGGCTCTGCTGTTGCGGTTACCGTTTGGAGGGCAGCTCTCCTTTCTCCCCTTCGTTGTGCCCCTCACCGTCACCTCACCCAAACACCTCGCCTGATCTCAGGATGCTAATCCTTGACATCCAGTGTGAGAGTGGGGATGGTGGGCTGAACTCTTACTCAGTCCTGAATTCCCATGGGTCTCTTTCTGCTCCATATAGTACCGTTTTGTTCTCTGAATGCCGTCTTAAAATAATTATTAATGAAAGCAGAGTTGACTTTGGAGCGAAAGTTTCCGGTTCCTTGGCATTTCCAACGTGTAAGCTATCTAAGGGTACTGAAATGCAGGACATTTTTTTGGATGAGATCAGAATCCAAAAACACATTTTCCCTCCAGGCCCCTTCGGAGCCAGACTCACCTTTACTGCACTTTACCTCTTGTCTATTCAAGCCCGTAAGAAGCTGAGCAAATAGAACAAAGTTACCCATCTTTAGAAAAATAAATAGAACAAGCAATCTTCAAAGCCTTCAGAGGAGGATTCATGCAACAATGCCGCCGTTATCCCCGGGGCAATAAACCAGAGCGCTCCTTTGTTTATATAACCTAGTGTTTACTTCTATTTTAACCAACAAACATTGACTGATTGCATAGTCTTGGCTTGAAACCATCCACCAAATAATTAAAAATACAATTAGGCTAAAAGAAATAAAAAAAACAACAGAGCAGACACCAGCCGACACGTTTCCTCCACACAAAGCTGCCACCTGCCTGCATGGAGCCGCTCCAACTCAGCCAGAGCAAAGCAGCAAAACCAACACCCAAGCCCCTACCTAGACCCAGAGTATCAGCGGCCCCCACAGAGACTCTCGTGGAGCTGAGCTGGTGGGTGCAGTTCAAATTTGGCAGGTCCTGGGTCCTTACCGTGCTTGCTCATCTCCCAGATCAGCTATCCAGTGACACTGACATTTTTAGAAGAGGCCGGGTCTGAAGCTGACCCCAGGTTGTCCCTGCTCAGAGCATCCTTTGGCACCCGCCTGACACAGGAGAGGTTTTGGGCAGACTGTAGGAGAAGACGGTGCCCCTTCACCGTGAGGTTTGGCAGCTGGGCTCCCCCAGAAGGTTTCCTTGGTCTCTTTCTCTCCCCACTGCCCCAAGCTGCAGGCAAGTGCTGTGCCACCATGCAGGTCACCCACTGGTTTTGCAGCCCAGTAGGAAACAAACTGGTCCCAGTGCAACCTGTCATGGAAAGTGACACCCAGCAGCTTGCAGATGCACATGTGTGCCCCCAGATTCCATCCTAATTGCCACCCCTGGCAGCTGCAGGCAGTGAGGCCCTTGGTATTTGGACACGTCGGGGTGAGGCTTATGGGTCCCAGCTGGAAGTGTCTAGATGATGCTCAGGTCCCTGTTTTCACCCCTCAATAAACTCTGGAGCTGACTTAATGAGTGAAACGTTCAGAAACTGTAGGTTAGACAGAAAATAATCTGTGTTTACAAGGCTGGGGGAGCTCATCTGCACCCTGGCTATCTCTTCACATAGAGCATTTGTCTTCTCACCGACCTTTTAATTTTTTCCTCTTCATGCTGTGAAATGTTCATTGTCTCCCGCTAAGGAAAGTTTGATAAGGATCTTGCTGAGAGTGGCTTTTAGGAAAACCCATTGCTCTGAAAAGGAACCAACCATTGTAGAGCCAGCACTTCAAAGTTATAGCAGTATCTTGTTTTTTTGTACCAAATAAATAAATAAAATGAAGATGAACAATGTGTTTCCATTTAAGGGGGAGTGTGGGAAAATCCAGGTCTCATCAGACTGGGAAGCAGAGTGGTATATGCTGACTAAGAGACTGGAAATAGCGCGGCCGTCAATTGAAGGAATTCAGGGTTGAATAATCATGTTGAGCAGCCAACGTCAGATGGGAACTGTAGCCCCAAACCTGTTCATTTGAACTCATCAGGATTCACACGAGAAAACACACATTGGCTCCACATGTTGCTTGTGGTTTCAGGGGAAGCTCAGGGCTGGGCCAGCCCTGCTGCCGAGCAGGCACAAGCGTGCACCCGCCCGGCCATCCACCGTAGAGCTACTTTTCCAGCACGAGACGTCATGCAGGTTGTACGTGTCACCTTATGTTGCAACCAAAGCTGACACCAGCCCTTGCAAAACCTTTCTCTCTGGCTTCAGACACCTCCGTGTGGGAGCTCACTGCCTTGCTGTTCAACCTAATTGTCCCCTCAGCACTTTTGTTTGTATTTGGGATCAAGGTCCTGGCTTACAAGGAGACAGCAGATTGTTATTTTTGCCTTCGCTAAGGCATTTTCCACCCTTCACCTGGCACTGGCTCATGAGTGCCCAGCTTCAGTCAGATGCTTCAGGTCTAAGAAAAGTGTCCAGCATGACCCATCATCAGGATGGCAGTGATGATGGGACACTAATCCTTGGCTGTTCCCCCTTCTCGCATTTGCACCCCAGGGTGGGGGTGGTTCGGCTGTAGGTGATGGGGACCTGTGCCATGGCCCCATTCTATGTCACCCCCACCCCCAGTTCAGCCCAGCCATTAGGGATGGTCCAGCTCTCCTTCAATGTTTTCTTTTATTGATACTTACCCCTTTTTTTTTTCTTAGATGTTGAGGAAGGGAGAAAAGAGCAGGAGTGATCCCGCCCTTTGGTGCTGTGGGACTTGGTGCTGTTTTAATAATAACAACAAAATATTGAAAAGGAAAAAAAAATTGCAGTATATCAGCATGTTTTTAAGCTGGTGGGAAAAAAAAGACCTTCTAGTCCCTGTGGTATCAGTGAGGAAAACGTCCATTGGATTCTAGCTCTTAAAAAAAATATATCTGAGTCATGCAGAAAGTGCTCAGCTTGGGTAATGTGTGGTTACTGGAGCACTCGGTGAGGGGGAAGGGAAACAAACGCCCAGCCCAGAGCCTCATCAGGACCTTATGAAAATTAACATGTCTGTGAAGATGCGCTCTCTAACAAGAAGGGTGCTGCTTGCCCAGGAGGAGAGGGAAGAGGAGGGGGAGGAGAAGGAGGGATCTTTTGCTTCCATCTCACTCCAAACTTGCTAAATTCAGCCCTTCGTTTGCCGAGGAGAAGAACTAGAAATCACTCCACCTGGCAAGGTAATTTTCCCCCTAGTCATCAAAGGCTGGAAAATGGGTGTCTGTGCTGCAGGAATTTTTCTGAATAGGTGATGACAGTTACAACTTTATTCCTTTTTCCACTATTTTATGGAGATTTAAGTGAGTCCTCAGATCCATGCCCACAAGAAAGTCCACTTTCCAAAGGTGGGATCAGGCAGAGACCCTCCATACCTGCAGGGAGAGGGTGCTAAGTATATATACATTCACATATACATATGCATGTGTGGGCAAAGGACAGCACCACACTGGAGAGCCCAGAGCACTGCACAGACACTTTGCTCAGAGGAAGGAGCCAGGGTGATGAAAGTGGAGGAACGGATTCAGGTGTTTCACTCTTTTCCAGAAAGGAGCTTCTTTGAAGGTAGGGAAAAACACAGAAAGACACAGCAGGGGAGGTGGGATCTGTCCATGTTACTGGTTCAACTGGATTATGGTAGATCCTGTTGCATGCTGCTCTCTTGCCATGGCTCTGCAGCGGCAGGTTCTGCCTCTCCTGTCTCTGGCTGAAGTGACAGTAACAGCAGCAGCAATCTCTCCTCTGCTCTGGAGAAGTCACCCATCACCTCACTCCAGAGAGCCAGGAAACCTGAGCGGGGAGAAAAGCAGCCCCCACTGCCCTGAGCCCAGGGCAGCACACCGGGTCCTTCCAGCCTTTCCAGATGCCATTTGTTTCTTCCCAGAGCATGTTCCTATGATTTAGGCTCAACTGTAATGTTGCTTTTGGTTTGATGGTTAAATGAAGGTTCAGATTCCCCTGAAGTTGTATGATTTAGGAGCTCATTCCTCAGATTCAGGTTTACCGCTGGTGTCTTAATCCATCCCCAGATACAAGTCAGCAGGGATTTCTCTTGCTTCTTCACCAAAAACATCCCATTTTTCACGTTTTCAGTGAAACTGAAAAGCGTACATGTTAAATGCTGTTGAAAGAGAAACCTTCCATTTTTATCAACAGCTGCCAAAGACATGCATTTTCTCAACAGCTCTATGGACAGGATACATGAGTGAGAGATACGGGTTTTAACCACTGTCCCTCAGCCAGGCCAGGTGGAAGGAAGATGTTTTTTCTGTGGCTTAAACAAAGGCCTTATTTCCAAAAGAAACTGGTGACAGTGGCTGCTTAACTAGAGACAACATAACGGGATTCATCATTAAGGAACTGGGTCCTCCAGCTTTCTGAAACTTCAGACCTTTAGGGTGTGACAAAATGAAAAACCCCAAATGGAACTAGACAGAATCACAGTACCCTTAAAAACAAACAAACAAACAAATGGGTGAGTTTTTGCCTGTCACCCACATGCAGGCCTAGGAAGGAGTCCCCCAAGGTCCAGATCCAGCTCTACAACCCCCAAAATGAACACAACTAGAATTTCATGTTGGAGCCATCTCTCCAAACATGCTGCAAAACCCTTCTCAAAGAGAAACACTTCATAATCCTTCTTTTCATGACTGTCTCTCCAAATTTAAACACACATTTAAAAATTAAATAGGGCATGGATGATGTGCAGGAAGAGCTTGCTGCCTCTCCTTTTTTTTGAAAAAAAAAAAAAAAATCAATAAAACAGCCTTAAAGAGGCCCCCTGAAATGAGTTCTGTTCATTTATTTTTCTTGGAAACTTCCAGTCTCCTTAACTCCTTTTAGACACATAAGAGGTGAATGATTAAGTTGAAACTATTATCTTTGCAAAGAACATCTCTGCTGGCTGTCAGCCAAGCAGAGAGGAAAAGTGAAATGAAATAAACACGCTGAAGCTATTGTGTCCCTGACCAGTCCCTGTGGCGAGATGCTGGGAAGCTTGGTGAAGTTGAAAGGAGGTCCCTGGGTGGGGACTGTTAATGAGGCAGGGCACATTTTGGAAGAACGTTTTTCTGGCCAGAAATAAGAGCGTATTAATAACTTAATGTGAGACAGAGTCAGCCCTCATATAAACAGGTGCCACTCAGAGCTGCAGCGTGCCGGTGGCCACTCCTGCCAGCTGTGGCTGCCAACCTCCTTTCCTCAGCCACCCCTCCAGAACACAAAAGCAAAACTTTTGCCAGTGAAGGGGGTAAAATAAACTAAGCTTTGGAGTGCCCTACTTCGCGAGAGGGCATAACATCCACTACTATTTCTACTGTCTCTGCACGGCTGCAGTGCTTGGGGGCTGCGGGCAGGGAGAAGGACCCCAGGACACGCACTGATACGAGCCCCCACATGAGATGGGTACCCGTTACTCCTGGCTCTGCCACTGGCTGACGGTCTGCCAGTTGGTAATAGCCTGTGTGTCCATTTTCCAGCCGACACGTGAGCTTTGGGCAGATGTTGCCAGGTGAGTTTGGGAAGAATTAAAGTCTTGTGCATAAAGAGATGAGCATCCTCAGGGCCCAACTCCTGGGGCTCCAGCAGCTGTGGTTACCGCTCTCTGAGCCTCTGAGGATGGCACATAGCTCAAGGACAGCACGGAGGCACTGCCGCATTAGCACCAAGCGAGCTCAGGGACACATCCAGCTGTTGGTGCAGGAAGGCATAAGCTCTGGGGCTGCAGCTGCTTGGGGGGACAGTTCACAGCCCCATGGTGACCCACTGACACCAGACCACTTGGGGAAGGGGCTGTGCCAAGAGGCCGGCGGTCAGCCGGACTGCTGGCCTTGACACAGGAACAGAGGGACATCGAACGTGACAGCTCACTGGGCTTATCCTTATAAAACACCCGGACAAGTGAACATCTAGAAAGGTTACAAAAACACTTACTCTGTCACAGCTGCATCTGACTGAGCAGAAACTGCATGACATCCTGAAAACAAGGTGGTTTGAAAGACCTAAACAGTTTAATCCAGTTCTATTTCCAGACTTCAGACTACGGCATTGTTTTCAAAAGAAATGTGAGATGCAAAACATTTACTGATTTATTACTCCAAAATAGCAAGTAGCATTTCAATATCTCGCTCAGGACAGAGACATCAGTAAGTCAGTGGATAAGTTAGTGGGATTCATGCAGGCAGTTATGCAGGATGCACATATTGAAGCGGCTCCAAAAATTTGTCTTACTTGCTAATGGAATTTGAAAAAGTGACTTGTAAGGTATTGCAAATTGTCCCTGGACCTGACTGAGTCAAGGAAAAACTTGAAATTGCCACCATAAGGCCTATGTCTCATGTACCAGTTGACTGTTGCTTTGGAATCACCTCACTGGACTACTTAAAAAAAAAAAAAAAAAAAGGCCAGAAGTAACATTTACGTCACAAGTCACATCTGCTCCTGCAATTACTTTCCTGTCAACTGTTTTTGTCGGAGAAGGAAACCCGACAGAACTGGTATCCAACAATGGATTACAATTCACCTCCTTGAAATCTCCGATTTTTCTGAAGGGAGAAAAAACAGTGGTGCACAGCTGATCCTCAGCGTGTTGCCACAAGGACAACAGAAAAATCAAATGCTTGGCTTTGAGAGTGTGTTTACAGATCACTCACCAGGAAAGGAAAGCTTAGGAAACCTCCCCTGTGAACTTCCTACGTGCGTACGTAGCCCTGCACAGCACAACAATGCCCAAGTCACCTGCCACGCTGAGCTGCTACAGGAGAGGAAAAGTCATGTGAACCTAACAGTGCCGGCTCATTGAGGTTTAATCTTCAAGCCACACGTAATCAAAAGACAAACAGCCCGGCAGCAATAGCAGCGATATCACATGTGTGTGGAACAATAGCACGGCAGCCAGGACAAGCTGTTTAAGTGTGGGTCACTTAGAAAAGCACAGAAAACCTGGCAGACTACAGAAAAAGAGAGAATCAAAATTCAGTGTAGCGCAACTCATTTCCAAAGAAAACATGCAATGTGCACATATTATGTGCTAGGCGAGAAAGGGTGAGTTGTCTGCAAGAGTAAAAATGGGGAATGACGCAAAAATCCTTTGTACTATACGCCTTAGCTTGGATCAGCTAATAGATAACTTCCTCTGCCTTCTCCAGAGTAGAAGGAACAAGAGGCAGCATCTGTTCGCTGCTTCACTAGAGCCAGGATTTTCTTTGTTTGGATTTGAGACTGTGATAGGTAAACCCCGAAGCATTTCAGCACTAAGGCACAGAAAATCCTTATTCCATTACTGCTGCTGCGTGTTTTGGTGGTGGTATCGTTTTTCCAGCCGGGATGGCCTCCTGGTGCTGCAGCAGCGCATTAGGACACCAGATGCTCTGCAGAGATGTCCTGAGCAGGGCTGAGCTCACCCTGGCCTTGCTTAGCCCCTTGCCTCGCTGCCACCGCGGCAGTGATGTACCTCTGCACACAGGAAAAACACTTCTTTTTCTTCGTGCACAGTGGGCACCACTGTGTTTTTATTTTTAATTTTTTTGATGGCATTTGGTCCCGATGGTGGTGGGCACCCAGCCCTTGCTCGCTCAGCCTGCCAGGAGGAAGCTTTGGCTGCATCCCTGCATCAGCTGTTGGGAGAGAGCAGCAGTGACTTTCCCAAGCAGATGGAAAAATGATCTGCCAGGAGCACTGGATCCAGACGTTCAGTGCGACTTTTAGCCCCAAGTCTGTGGGGACTGATTTTTGTGCTACGCCTGTCAAGCCTGGAGCACCAGTCCCATTCCATTCATCTTCATTTTCTTCCTTTTCTTAAAGCAAATCTAAAAATTACTCCAAAACTATTGTTTTAACAGACATACAATAAATCAGACGTCCTAAGGGGAGGATGCTGCTGTTCCCCGAGCCAAACACATTCCTGTATTTCCTGGCTGAGGATGGTGACCATCAGGACAAGCATTACATTTCAGCTTTCCTTGGGCCTGAAGTCAGCAGCCGGCAAGAGGGTCTCCATCTGGAGTCATTTTATAGCACTAGAACAGTTCTCCAGCAGCAGCCACCGCCTGCTAATATAAAAATACTTGGGAGAAAAAGCAATACATTTTATTAAGTTGGTAGGAGGAAAAAACCCCTCTATTCAAGACTTCCACTAACTTTTATGAATATCTCCAAAGAGATTTATTTTTATAACAACATTGAAGCAGAGGAATAAAATCCGAATTTCTTGACACTTGCAATTACAATTTCTCACCAGAGGCAAGTCCAGAGCGTCTGTGGCCAAGCCCTCCTCACCTTGTTCACATGAGGAGCACCTCTGAAAGCCAGAGCCTGGCTGTGAGAGGAAGGGTGGCCCTGTGGCTGGCGCTAAGGAGACCTGTGCTCATGTTTTGGTGCTGCCGCAGGCTCCCTACATGACCCTCTCCACATCACTGGTTTGTCCTGGGGATGTTCAGATCTGCTCCTGGAGTCTCACCAAGTGCTGAAGTAACCTGTCCCACTTCAGACCCTAGCCTACGATAATCAGAGGTCATCTTTTGCCTGAAAGCTTAGTATTTCTACCCAATTAATACAATTCACCATCTCTTGACTTCAGTAGGTCTCAGCATTCACACCGCCCGTCCAAACGTCAGCCCTTTTCAAATCCCACCACATTGCTGGCCTTCGCGATCTCCTGTGGTGGGGAGCTCCTCAGCCTGGACATATAAAAATACTTCCTCTGATCCATTTTGAACTTGCCACCTTCTAATTTCATTGAACGCCCCTTTGTTCCAGTGTTATATGATACTGTTCCGCCAATCCATTTTCTCTAGACTATTTATTATTTTCCTTCCCCTCTTAAAACCTAGAGCAATGTTACAGAAGGAGAAAGAGAAAAAAGAAAAAAAAAGTTCCCCAGGAAATTGTTCTAATAAAGACATTATTATACTTCATGGTGTGGCCTTGCTGCTCTCTACAGCCGTTGTAACAGAACTAGTGTGGCATGGAGCTGTCAGGATGGAGGCACCATGCATGAGATGCACACGCGTGGCCCAGGCCACCCAGATGCGCTGGCACGGGGAGGGCAGGCGCTGGGGAGCAGAGACTTGGAGGCACCGGCCAAGGCTGAGCCCACAGGCACCAGCAGCATCCCCAGCACTGCCAGCACCAGAGCTGGGAATTTTTTTGTTTGGATTTAAGGCTGTGATAGGCAAACCCTGAGGCATTTTGGCATTGCAACTCCTGCCTGGCCACTGCTGCCAAAGAGGGGAAGGTCCTTCCACTGCCCAAACACGTCCAGATGCTTGTGAGCTGTGTTCTCACCAATCCAATAGGAAACATGACAAAAATATCACTCTGATGAGTAAAAGCTCCTCAGCTGGGAGCACTTTCCTAATGAGATTTCCAACACCAGCTAGGAAGCAGCGGCTGGCCAGGGTGTTTGCAAGCCTGCTGCAGCAGGCGGCTCCCACCCTGTGCAGCTCTGGGGATGTGCTTTATGCTGCAGCCACTGTAAGACGTGAAGCAGAATAGTCCCCAGCCCCGTCCCCAGACACAGCTCTGTCCTGCATCGTTCACGTTTTCAGCTGCATTTTTAAAGCACAGCTGATGTCTCTGTTGATATGCTACCCAGTGACTGTGCAGCTCTTACTGGGAAGCTCTGGGGAGCCCAGAGAAGCTGGGTGAGATGACCCAGCACATGCAGGAGCACTGGGAGCAGACTCAATATTAATGCAAGCAAGGCGATGCCACTGGTCCCTGCTGGGCTTTTACAGTCCAAGGGGACGAGTGAACAGTACCTGCTCAGCCTCAGCAGCAGGCACTTGTCCCTGGCCACTCAGCCCACCATCCACCTTGTGGCCATGAAATACTAAAACGCTTGAAGTAACGGCTACACCTCTTAGCAGTAAGCCAAGGGACAGCACTGGCAGTTTTTAAATAGCCCTGAGGTAAACAGGGCTGCTCGCTTCTTGTTTCAGGCTGACTGCAGACTCGGACTTAAGACAACACCCTGATTTATACTGGGATCACCATGTTCTTACCCACCACAAAAGCCTCGGTGCCTTTCGTCCTCTGCCTTCCTTTAAACAAGGGAAACAATAAAAGCTCAAATTCTGCAGCCATTTCACAAGTGACCCTTCCAACCATTCAAGCAGCTGCATCCTCCCATCATCCAGAGGCTCTCAAATATCTGAGCAAGATGAAGACCCTGTACCACAGGGGCTTGGGAACAGCCCAGACCTTCACAGTTCTGGTGCTGAAGAGCACCTCAGAGCACCTACCACCAGCAGCTCCTGGCACCAGCTCTAGGGCCACAGACTATTGGGTCAATGCAATAACCACAGCCCTTCTGCCTGCTTCACCCAGCAAGCCAGCGAGCGACTCCTGTGGAGGGAGGCCGGGCACAGGGACCAGAAGCAGCAGCTCATCACCCACCCCTGGCTGGAGCAGAAGGAGCAGGGCTAGCCCTCAGCGCTCAACTCAGACACTTCAGCTCACCCTCCCCTCCCTGGAATGAGAGGGGTCCAGCCTTGGCCCCTTATCCAGGTTGGCACCATCTACACTTCCCAAAGGTCGTAAGCAGCCTTGAAGGGCTCAGAGCAAAGCACACAGTGAGCAAGCATGGTGCAAGCAGCCTGTTCAGGTACTTGTAAATTAGGAGAAAAAAGCCCCACAATTGTCTCAGGACATTGTCCCCTAAAGTGGAGACAAAGGTCCCTTTGCTGGAATGACAGGCACGTGTCTTTTCCAGGGAAAAAAGATCTGCCTCCTCGCTCTGCTTCCAGCGACCGAGGTCCCCGAGGGCAGGACGTGCCGTGCATGAGAACAGCACATGTTCTGCTCGGCACAGCGCGCTGGGGCTGTCCCCTACTGCAGTGAGGAAAACAACTCAAGGCAGCTCCATTTTAAACTCAGGGAGATTCGTATTTAAGGCAGGACAATTTTTTCGACTGGTTGTTACATATCTCCACGGTTCCTGCTCCCAGTGTGAAGGAGAAGCTCCACGTACCATCAGCAATTTGTCTAACTCCAGAGGAATATCAGAGTCCAGGTACAATGAATCAATCTCTCTGTCTCTCCAATTGAGTGAAAGTCTATTAGGGGAATGGGGGGAGGTACTGTCTCCCCCCAGGCCAGAGCAGGGCAGCAGGCTCAGCCCACAGCAGGGCTCCCCGCACCGTCTGCTGTATCTGACTGCCCTCTGCCCGACGGCGCAGGACGTACAGCGTGCGGCTCCCTCAGCAAGCCAGCCCAATCCCACCCCTCGCAAAGCAATGCCGTCAGTTATAAAAAATACGAAGAAATGCATCCAGCCCTTAGGACATGCCCTCTTTAGTTTCTCAAGACTCATGCCACAATGCCCCAAGTAAGGAAAATGTGCCATGGCAAATGTTTATAACATCTGATTTAATGTTACGCAGATTCTCCCAGCCATAAACCAGAACAAATACTCCCAAGATTTATTACATCCTTCCTTCCAGGGCCTTAAGCAATTGTATTTGATTAATTCAGCAGTTAAACAGCACCAAGCAGAAGCATGATAATTTTGCATCCAGGATTCCTAAGATGCGTACTGTTTTCCACGAGGATTTAGGTCTAAAACCAGAAAGATGAATCTCTAAATATGCTCTTACCCACTTGCATGGGATAACAACACACACTGGCTGTTTTCTTCTTGCAGAGAGATGCGGAGCTAAGTTTCTTCTTGCTCCCTGACATTAAGAATTTCTCATCACTTTTCATAGCAGTGAATACCTGTTCCTCAGCTTACATTCCAGATAGGACAAGTATTCTCAAACTTGCCTTGCTGCAGCGCCATTTTAAGTGACAGAAACATTTCTTCAGTATCGTTGTTAGCAGGAACAAGACCTTCTGGTGCATTTCTCCTGTAAACGCCTCTTTGGTGAGCTCAACATCTCCTGCAAGCAGTGTGAAGAGACTTCCCTTTGCTCCAACCCCATGCACAAATACCCAAATTTGCCTCAGTTCTACTTCCTTGAAAATCTGTGAAAAAGTTTTGAAAGTTCATTACGTCCTTTCTCTGCATAAATTCTTTACAGCAAAGTCTCCATGAGGAGAGACTCACTTGTCTCCCATTGGTAGCATGCTGGTGTTAGGTACAGTGACAGGCAGTTCCCCTCCAGAAAGGCGCTGGAAAAACAGAGACCAAGCGTTTCTTACGCATTTCCTCAGGACCTCTCAGAGCAGGTCTATCCACACGACAAGAGCTCTTCAAATGTTAGCTAGAAAACAAACAGGAGCGGGAAGAAAGCAGGTAGCCTTTCTGTTTCATAGCTTCTTCCAGGGTCCCATTCTGCCCCCTGAGACACCTGTGTGCCCAAGACAGGGTGTAAGCCAAGGAAGAAAGCAAACCTATCTTGTGCATATAGCTAATGAATTTATGGAAACAGAACCAGAAAGGAGCACTTGTATCAGCTTTGAAGTGCTAGAGCAATTGAAAGCAGCGAGCCTACTTTATATCTTCACTGCAGTGAGAAGGGGGTACTGAATACTGAATAAACTTCAGTTAACTATAATGCACAAAATTTATTGCAAATTAAACTGTTTACTGTACAAAGCAATTTGCAAGTACTGTCATGCTCACAAGGATTTTTTTACTGTTGATTTTTCAAGTGTTAAAAAACCCATCAAAACAGTATTAATTGAATGCTCCCTATGCCCTTCCATATCCTCAAAGACATTTACACATCTTCAAGTAATGGAGAAAAACGACCTAGATTGTTTGCATCTGATGGGTCATTACTGTTCTACAATACCCACTGGAAAACGCATGTTAACAGTGGTTTGACAATAATGTATTTGAAGCTACACAAAAAATTGTGGAGTGTATAGACTAGTGCTTCAATTGATTTGAAATATGGTCTAGCATTTGTCTTGGCTGCATTAACAAGGTCTGTTTTACCAATACATTTGTATTTATGATGACTAAGGGCAGATTATAGTTGTTAAAATTTGTCCTCCTGACATGAAAACACTACTTTGTCATTAATACATTTTGTAGCATAAACTATGATGTCAGGTCAATGTAAAGGGTAAAAACTTTCCTAAAGTATGCACACATCATTTTTTTTAAAGCTATTGAGCCTAATGGAATAACAAAGGTCATAATAACAAACCATTACAGCTTTGGTCTTGGCAACTATGTCCACAGAAGAATCCTCCAAGAAACAATCATCATTTCTCCAATGTTATGGCATTAGGACGACAGGAATGGTTCACAAATGAGTCATGTGAGCCCAGAAATGCAGTAGCTATGTGAAAGCTGAGCAATCAATTATTCATTTGTTTACTGAGAGCTTTCTCAGCTGACATTAACCAGAACTTCTTAAAAAGAAGAACTTTACAGCTGTCCTCGGCTGTCCCATGAGGCTGTGCTCAGAGGCTGAAAAGATTGCTTAATTTCTCTGTTAAGTAATCTGGTATTTTTATTGAAATAAACAACAACATAAGGACTAACTAACTGGGTTCATCCTGAGACCCAGCAGGTGTCAAAATATCAGAGACTCAGGGCTGAGGTGATGACAAGATGGGAGACCAGGGCAGGGAAAAGGATGTTCAAGCAACCAAAATCTAGCTCTTGCTCAAAATGCAGTTCATGAAATCTTTCCTGTAAGCTTTCCTGTACATGATATACACATTTCGGTTGCATTAATACACATAATTAATGTGTTCTGATTAAATTACATTCTTCTCATTTTGTAGTGACTGTTTACCCTAGACCCTAACAAAATTTTTACACTGAAATCTTTTTCAACCACAAGTGAGTAAGATTTAAAAGAGATTTAAATATCACACCTTCAACTCCCTTTAATCTATGTTCCTTTGGCCTTTTTTGGTTTGAAAAACCCATCCAAACCAGGGAAAACTGCCATACAAAAGGAACTGAGAAAATCTGGACATAA
Source organism: Strix aluco (assembly GCF_031877795.1). Taxonomy (NCBI): domain Eukaryota; kingdom Metazoa; phylum Chordata; class Aves; order Strigiformes; family Strigidae; genus Strix; species Strix aluco. The sequence continues at coordinate 25,910,362 of NC_133933.1, forward strand.
ACACAGTGCAATCAAGTGCAAAGCAAGCACATAAAAAGAGATGATCCAAGTGGAGCTAAAAAAATTTTTTTTAAACAGTTTCTTCTACGTGGTAAAGCTGATGAGGAGCACTAAAGCTTAGGATAAATGCAGACAGCAGAAAAATGTTTATACATGGGACTCCACCAAATTACATCTGAACTCTGTTAATATTTCTAGATGAAACAAAACTGAGAAAAAACCAGAAACAGTAAAATCTTTCATGTTGACATTCTCGTTGTGTTCAGGCTAGATTCTCAAGATGCCATCTGTGATACCAAAAAGAAGTAATTACAGAGTTGGAGATTTTGGTTTTTCAAACTTGCAAATCAAAAACCCTACCTTAACCTTTTGATATATACCCATATCAAATCAGCTTCAGTTTAATTTTGCTTTACTTTCAGACTGAATTGAAAAAATGTGTGCATACTTTAGGAAACATTTCACCCTTTACATTGACCTGCATCTACTAGAAATAAGGGCAGTAAAAATTACACTGTTTTAACAGCATACCTTACAGTTGGACTTGACGATTTTAAAGGTATTTTCCAAACAAAATGATTCTATGATTCTTTAAAAAGCCTGTTATATTTCTAGGGTTTGTAGCAAGAATTCAGATTCTGGCAAGAAGAGAGTCCAGCAGGATTTGAGAGGTGGTGTGGCGCTGCTGTGAAATCCACTCACTGAAAAAAAGAAGTATCTCACTTCTCGTATACTTTTTCAGCACTTCTAAAGAGACTTTACCTACCCATCCTACGCACGTTTCTTGAACCCACTGTCCCTCCTCCACTGTTTATAAAAGCAACCAAATAAAACCAGCAAACCCTAGCACTTACTGGAAGAGCAGCTGGGATTGCTAGAGTGCCTCGCTAGCCGGAAAGGCTTGGAGGGGACCCAGGAATCCTACTTTCACGTCTTCCCCTGATAACACCTAATGATACTGACACTTCACATATAGTTTATTACTAAGCACAGCTCCATCTTCCTACTTTATGAAGAATGCAAGTATCAATCTACCCATGTCGGAGATAAAATACATGAGGCTCAGAAAGGCTGCGCAGGGTCACTTAAGCAGAGCTAGGAACAGAATCTCTGTCTAAGCAAAAGTCTCATCCGTTTCACTCCACTACTCTCCTCTAAATGATTATGCCAGTCCTGTGAGCTATAGGCTGCCTATAGGTAAAATCCCACCTACTTTCACTAACAGACAAATGAAGAGATAACCATTATCAAACCAAAAAGTGAACAAGAGTATTGGCTCTTCTGCATTAGCCACTGCAAAGAGGAAATTCAGGATAATGGGGAAATTCCGATTCCCATCATGCAGGTACAGCCAGAAAATAGATGTGCATAAAATGTGCATCACCACCCTTTCAATACATTTATCTCTATTACCATGGGCTACTTCTCAAGATACTTAGCCACCTAATATAAAAGTCTATGTAGAAGGAATGTTGTCAATGGTGCCTTTGACAGACATACCTCTAAAAGCAATCACCTCTTCTTTCAAGTGTGTGACAAACACCTGAAAATTGTGGTTTGTTTGGTGTTTTTTTTTTTTTTTTGTGGCTGCATACATGAGTTTAGGGATGGAGGTGTGCAAAACACATACAACATCAAGACCAGGAGCTGATCAAAAGGAAAACCCATAACATGAAGTCATGTATATCTAGACTTCTTTAAAAAAAAAAAAAATCTGATTTAAACAAACTTTTTAGGATTTCAGTTTGAGCTCTCATGCACGAAATGCACTGTAAATATGGAATCACAGAATCACAGAACCGTCTAGGTTGGAAAAAAACCTTGAAGATCATCTAGTCCAACCATTAATCTAGCACTGACCCTTCCCAACTACACCATATCCCTCAGCGCTATGTCGGCCCTACTCCTAAACACCTCCAGGGATGGGGACTCCACCACCTCCCTGGGCAATCCATTCCAACGCCTAACAACCCGTTCTGTAAAGAAATGCTTCCTAATATCCAGTCTAAACCTTCCCTGGTGCAACTTGAGGCCATTACTTCTTGTCCTATCACTTGTTACTTGGTTAAAGAGGCTCATCCCCAGCTCTCTGCAACCTCCATTCAGGTAGTTGTAGAGGGCGATGAGGTCTCCCCTCAGCCTCCTCTTCTCCAGACTAAACAACCCCAGTTCCCTCAGCAGCTCCTCATACGACCTGTGCTCCAGACCCTTCGCCAGCTTCGTTGCCCTTCTCTGGACACGCTTGAGTAATTCAATGTCCTTTTTGTAGTGAGGGGCCCAAAACTGAACACAGTCATCGAGGTGCAGCCTCACCAGTGCTGAGTACAGGGGTAAGATCCCTTCCCTGTCCCTGCTGGCCACGCTATTTCTGATACAAGCCAGGATGCCATTGGCCTTCTTGGCCACCTGGGCACACTGCTGGCTCATGTTCAGCCAGCTGTCAATCAACACCCCCAGGTCCCTCTCTGACTGGCAGCTCTCCAGCCACTCCTCCCCAAGCCTGTAGCCCTGCTGGGGGTTGTTGTGGCCCAAGTGCAGCACCCGGCATTTGGCCTTATTGAAACTCCTGCAGTTGGCCTTAGCCCATCGCTCCAGCCTGCCCAGGTCTCTCTGCAGAGCCTCCCTACCCTCGAGCCGATCAATATTCCCACCCAACTTGGTGTCATCTGCAAACTTACTGAAGGTGCACTCGATCTCCTCGTCTAGATCATCAATAAAGATGTTAAACAGGAGTGGCCCCAAAACCGAGCCCTGGGGGACACCACTCGTGACCGGCCGCCAACTGGATTTAACTCCGTTCACCACAACTCTTTGGGCCCGGCCATCCAGCCAGTTTTTTACCCAGCAAAGCGTGTGCCCATCCAAGCCTCGAGCAGCCAGTTTTGCCAGGAGAATGCTGTGGGAAACGGTAACAAAGGCCTTACTGAAGTCAAGGTAGACAACATCCACAGCCTTTCCCTCATCCAATAAATATACATGCTATTGGAAACACTGTTCATTTGCACAAGGTCTAAGTGCCTTATTCAGATCAAACAATAAATCAGTCATGAGTAAAAAGTGAGAACTATCACTTGCAAAAAGTTGAGCCTTCCCAAGGTCACCTATCCTCAAAAGAGTCTCCACCTTTTGAATATCTGAGTTACAGTCCTATCTGCTCCTAGTACGCAGTTAGTTGGAAAATTGATCCCATATATTAATTATTTTTCAATGGTAATAATGACTGGATAATATTATTTCTGTCCAATTCTAACAAGTTAATGGAAGCAAATAATGCTACACTGATGCACCTACACTAGCGTGAAGGTAAAGTTGCTGCCTTCACTTTCTTTGTCCAAAACTGCTAACTGGGAGTAATGTAAATGAAATCTCCATCTTCTGATTTCTTTCACCTTCCCATACCCATTTTTGTCACAGATGATTAAACCTTTCCTGGTACTCTGACTACTCTTTTTCAGCAGCCCAGTTCAAGAAAGGGTTGACTATATGTGGCACATCAGCAATACAGCTGTAGACAGCTGCTGCCCCAACATACTCTTCATCTGGAAACCAGCTCTGACACCTACACCCACTACCATGCTGCGTGCTTGTTCCTGACTCTGGGAGATCCTAAATCTGTGGCCTCAGTGTGAAGCCTAATTTTGAATTTCCTTCTCAGAACAGTTCCCAGCCCTTTTTTGACAAAAGCTGATTCTATAACCACTGTAGCAGAATCACTAGTTTTCAAATGCTGACACAGCATTGCTTGTTTAAATTATCCTGCTGCTACATCACGCTGCTTCTTCCCTCCTTTGTCCTGCACAGTCGTGCTCACAGACAGAGCCACCTTCATTACTTTAGAGTTTTACAAACAGGCAGCAATGGGCAGGCTGCAGGAGGGTGCATCTCCTCTCAGCACTTGCACGAAAGCACAGCCAGCTCCAGCTCATCGGGTCCTGCCCCAGGATCTGCTCAGCACCGCTAAGAGGGCAGCACAGCCCAGTGCTGTGGCACTTGCTCTCTGTCACCTTAGCACTTGCCAGAGTATCTGCACCTTTAGGAAAAGCAGGTGAAAACAAGGTCTTGATGAACTCAGTGGGAGCCTGAGCAGGGGTTATCCATCACCAGGTACGTAGCTCATGGGTGTTATCAGGAAAGAGAGCCACAGCAAGGAATAACCACATGAGCACTGGTGAGCAAAGACAAAGTAAAACCACAAGAACAGGTTACCACAGGGAGAACAGACAGGTGGTGAGGAAAGCAAATGAATAAAGACTATTGCAATACAGATAATGATGCTCATGACTAAGTGACGCCACAGGCATTTTACAGCATTCCTTCTGCTTGAAAATATTTTTTCAGGCCATTGTCCAAAATATAATTGTACAGAAAAGAAAACAAAGCCATCCCATCCCTCTCATCTGTCCTGTGTTCTAGTTACATTGGTCTGCTACAAAAAGTACAGTAAACAAGAACTACCTTCCTTGTCATATTCCTTCTGTTTCATTACTCTGCTGACCAGATAAAACGTATAGTCTAAAATATAATTCATATTCATTTCAGGACTGTTGTTCTGTTAGAACAAGTAAGCTCATGCTATAAAGAAAAGCTGAAGATCGAACATCAATATATCATGTGGTGACACGAGAGAAAAGAATAAATAAAATTTGGCAAGTCATAAGATCTGTATATGGATAATATTTTTCCAGAGGTCTATGCGATGCAAAACCCAAATCAGAAGGGAGTTTGGGAAAAAATATTTTCAGATAGTTGAAAATGTATTCCCTTGCTCAGTTTGTAAGTGGGAGTCTTGATTCCTCCCACCCAAGCCCACATATGAGATTGTCTTTGCTTTCTTCATAGTTAGGGGAAAGACAGAGGCATCTCTTGGGGGTGGTTTGGCCCTGCTAACTCCAGACTCCTCTGCTGGACCCCGCAGCTAGGCGGGAAGTTTTCTGGAAGGCATCTCCACACTGAAATGTATCTCCAAGCAGCTGATACTTTAAGAAAGACCCTCACTGGAAGTGAAACCAGCTAAGATGATTCAGAGAGGGACCATGTAAGTTGTGCCTCAAGTACCAGCAAAAGCGAAACACGCCATCAGAAAAGCAGAAACACTGTTTCTAAAGCACAGTTCTTAGCTGGCACTCTTCTTCCCCCAGCAACAAAAGACATCAAAATATATTGCAGTATAAGGTGTTTGCAATGCCTGTTTGTGCATATGCAAAGCTCTACTTTGTCTCCCAGCTCATCATTAGAAACCCCTCACTTGGTACCAAAAGAGCTGGGTGCTTTCTGGATTTGCAAGGAGCAGAGAAGTATATCTGAGAGAATTTGTAAGGCTACAGGTTGCCTAGTATGAGTGGACTCTTTAACCAGTTTTATTGTACATTTTTCCTAGGGTTGGTTCAATGAGTGAATTGAAATGCTCTACAATAAGGAAAGCACATAAAATCTTAAGGCCTGATCCTCTTTCTGTTGAAAATGCTGGCAAAACTTCCCCTGATACACAGGGCGGGCAATTCAACAGTAAAACAACCAGTGGTATGTTTGTGGACACACCACAAGGAGCACATGGCAGAAGGAGTTCTCTCCCAAGACCCCAGCTGAAAGAGTTGCATTTCCAGTAATACCAAAACAGCCAAACATTAAGGGGAGCAAAGCTTCCTGAAACCTTCAGCCAAGGGTGATCTGAGCTCCGGCAATAGCAACAGAGCCCGTCTGACAGGTGAGCAACAGCGACTCTATTCAAATGTGGTTTTAAAGTGTATTTATACTTTATCAGTGATTTAAGATCTTAACTTTTGTATTTATTTAAAAAGCAGCAGTACTGTCAAACAGCTGACAATAAGAGTAAAATGCAGCTTTAATTCTTGAACATCTGGAAGAGGATAGGGGTAGGAGAATAATTTGCTGACAACTGTAGAGCTAGCATAGATTTAGGACCCAGCGTTGCCAAATGCAAAGCCTCTCCAGGCAAGAGTGCAGGGTCCTCAGCTGGATCTGTGCTCCAGGATGCAGCAAAGGACATCAGTCCCTCAAATTAATGATTCCCTTTCCTGGGCGCTTAAAGTTCATGCACAGTCTTAAGATAAGCTTGAGAGCTCATGCTGAATTCTTCTATCTGGGAGAAGTTTATGAGTTTTGTAAGATGGTCAAAAATGGGCACAGTTCAGTTTATTTGCACTGAAGTTCCTTATAGACACAGTTCTCTATCCACACAGACATTCTAGCGAGCAGGTACACAGCAGCAGACCACATCAGGACCTCCTGGATGTGGACTTCAGCTGGAACAGGTCTCACAGCAGAAGTCCTGTGTTTCTAGTGCTTCATTTTTATATATAAATAACATCGTAATAAAACCAGAGATGGTTGTGTGTGGAAAGTTTATCAGGCTAAACAGCTCTCACAAAAAAAACAGAGCTCTGAAGAAGCAGCAGCACAAATCCCTGCAGTATTGTTCAACAAAAACATCTTGAAGAAAGGAGAAAGACAAAGGCCATTTGTAGCACACTGAGATCTTGACTCAAATCCTACACACCTTATTCAGGTGAAATGATTCTTCACTCTTGGAGAGGCTGGATGTATGGTTTCTTAGGGCTTACAAACCCTTAACTTTAACAGTTCAAAGAAGATAACTAAAAATGCCCATGATTAAGGCTGCATGTATTCAAATGAAGAGCTGAAATGTGGAACATAACAGAAACCACAAGAACAACACAAGTGAGGAATGAGTCACTCTAAAAGCAACTTCTAGTGGAAATCAAGGGTGAAAACATACTATATTGTGCTGTGAGCTTTGACAAGCATAAACGAAAACTGAAGTGAAACCATGCAGGTTTGTTGTGCTCTCTGGACATGTGAGGCTAATTCAGCCTTTCATTGTGTCCACAGATTACATATGCCCTAGGCTGGTTGTTTTCTTTTGTTTTGTTTTTCCCAGAAGGTGCAAGGAGAGTTGAAGAACAATTCAACTCACTTTTAGTCTGTCTATTCTTTGTACAGAGTTTTTTATCCAAAGTTATCTATTGCAGCATAGGCAGGAATTAGCATTTGTTTTTAATGACTTAAAATGCCAGATCTATAATGTAAGTGGTTGAACCCACAGGCTACAATGTTTTAAACACCTTTCCAGGCCCTGCCTGCTGTGCTATACCTATGCCTACTTTTTACTTATATTCCCCAAAAAACAATTCTATTTGGGAGAGTGCATCAGCACAGGCTAACATGTTTTCATATGCAGGGAAGAGGGAGGTCATAACATGCCTATGCTGCCAGCACTCCTGGGAGAGGACATCACTACCATAGGTGCTGCACTTACACATCTAGAAAGAATTTACAGACTAAAGTAGCAATGCAAAAAAACAGAACAGGGGGGCGGAAAGGACTGTGATAAAGCATCCAGTTGAATCCCTGCCCTAAGGCAGGATCAGCTACTATGTTATTTCTGGGCAAGGTTTGTCCAATTTGTCCATAAAAATCTCCAATAGCAAAGCCTCTCCCAATGCCCGCACAATTCCATCCAGCTTCTCCCCCTCTGCCATTCAGAAAAGTTTTCCTAATGCCTAACCTGGACAAGCTCTGCTGCTCAGCTACCCACAAACTGAGGGCTCCCGTACATGTGGGTCTCCTTAAATCCTGTTTATGAAGGCAGACTGCTTGGACTGCAGTAAAGTTAGGAAGATAAGATGCCTTGCAGAGAAGCCATTCCTATTCCAGCAGGCAACATTAAATCCTGAATGAGCCTTTTGCCCTTCTCCTTGGAGGAACGAAATGCAGTTTTGCCTCCACAGCAGCTGTGGATCAACACTGACTATCTGTGATGGTAACACACTGTTATCACCAGCCTTTGCTTCAGAAAGGGAGACAACTACAACCTATATCTCAAGGGAAGAGGAGTTAACGGTGTCTCTATCCCACAAAGCCAAGCACAAGACAAAAATACCCCCTGTACCTCCTCACAGCACGACCAAGCACCAAGCAGAGATAGTCCTCAGCAGGATTCATGTGCTACCTCCATGCTGGATTCAACCTAGCAAAGCCCTAGGTGCTGGGGCTGAGCCACAGCACCCCAGTGCATAGAGGAGGGATTTCCCTAGTGCTCTTCCACAATGTAGTGGAAATGCACCTGTTTTTTTGAAACACATGAAGAGTGTTTCCTTCCATTTGTTTTGATCCATCAAAAGAATGTTAAAAGAATGATGCTAAAAATACTGAACTTCTGGCCAAAAGGAAGGCATACAAGAAGAAAAACCCTTTTCAAGAAGCTGTTTTCTGGAAAACTGGAGTCCCCTCTCCCCTCCTTGCCAGTACTGCACACTCCACAAACACCATTGTAACAGCACCCTCACTCAGGGTGCGCTGCCCAGCTGTAACATGCCTACATGTTCACAGATAGCTTCTTGGTTCTTGCAACTATTCACATGTCAACTCAGCAAATTGTAGGTTATTACAGATAAATCCTGCCCTGACTTCAGAAAAGACTCCCTGAAAGAACTGCTTTGTTGAATGAAGCATCATTTCTGCAATGTCACTTGTGCCTGTCCTGAAAGCAGCTCCCAGAGATTTCCTTTCTAGGTGACTGCTTTCCCACTTGTTTAGTCTCTGTTGAAGAATTTGTGAGGTCATCTTAAAGCAGAGATGCAGCTTGCAAGATTTTGCCTAACATCGTTATTCCTTCTCAGAGACTGAGAGCGTGCACAGCATTTTCTAGAAGCTGATCTGTGTGAAACCTTCATGCAGTTACTGTCACTCTTGTGTTCTTGCCTGGCTTGGGCTTGTCCCGTGCAATTGATGGAAGGCTCCTTACAGCATCTTTCCTTCTCAGTATATCATCTTCAAGAGGTAGATATTTGGCATGCATTTACGGAAAAGGTAAGCGATACATTAATCAAAAGGTTCTGTGACAGTTCAAGGCACAATCAACAGGTAGGAAAGTGTACTGCACCAGAAAACCCCACACGTCCCAGCACAGTGAACCTAAGAGGTCCCTTGGAAAAGACAATGAAAGATTTACTGAAGCTGCAAAACCAAGATAAGCAACATAGGTTGCATAGATGTGCACACGTTGGAGCTGCCACTCAGCTCCATAGTTCAGGGGGGGCTGCGGGGTCAGCTCCCTGCCTCTGTGCACAGTATCCCTGCAGATGCTGCTGGGATGGCTGGCGGAAACCCCGGCTCACCCCAGCATCACAGACACCCTCAAAGGTGCAAATACCTGCCACACAACTGGGTGCCCCCCACCAGGCACTGGGGGCTGGTGTTTTCAGGCTGGGGCTGCATTTGTGAACCTGCCAGGCATGCTGGGGTGAAACATGGAAACCCGGGAGCAATGGCGAGGGCCCTATCTTTTCAACAGATCTTGCCCTTATCCAGCAGAAACATTATCCCCCGGGCTTTGGCAAATAGAAATCCCAAACTATTTATCACTCTAATGAATTATTATAGTTCTTCTCCCTTTCCTTTTCCTGACCTCACTACACACTAAGGAGAGCAGAGAGTCCCAATGCCATCCCACCGCTTGCTTCCCGTCTGGCTGCACTGCACCCTGAAAGGCTGCATGAGCAACCGGATTAAGAGTCACTATAGGACTAGGAAAGATGTTCAACCTGCAGAAAAGGTGACAGAGTACTCAAATACACTAAGGGCTGTACCATCTCTATGACAGAGAGGGATTTAAAGTGTAGGGAGCACCGAAGCTGGACATTTAGAAAAAGTCTCTTCTAAGGTCCCTTACACCAGGTCATTTTCCAGTCACTAAAGATGGAAAAAGAAACTAAGCCAAGAAAAATAAAGACAAAAGACCCACAAAACCAAACAAGTTTTAAAGATTCAAAAGCTAATTATCACAACTTCATCCAGGGCTGGCACACTATGTACCACCTTGCTTTATTTTACTGATACCAGGAGACTTTTAGTCCAGAGGATGTACCAAAAGTGACGCCCCCCTTTTTTCAGTGGAAACCTGCCAGGGAAGAAAACAAAAAAATCCATGCATACATCTATAATAGGTTGTGGTGAGCATGAAACAAGAATAGCAAGCCAGAAAACCTTCACATTTTGCAGGAATGGAGCTTCCATTCCCTTACACAAGTTAAATATGTCATTCAAAAGGATTTTCTCATGGGAAAAAGTAAGCAATCAGGAATGGAAATAAAGCGGTCAGAGCTGATTATCTTGCCAACTTGAGATGCCTTCAGGCATTTGTTTGGGGCAGGGGAACCTGGCAAAACAAAGTAATTGAGTATAAATGCAAACCACGTCATTTTGAAAGAAAGGTTGATTTTACACATTCAATGATAAATATGCATGCATATATACACATAGATGCACACACACTCTATAAACAGTTGACTACTGTAAGGGTTTAAGAGGGAAGGAAAAACAATGTCTGTATTGCATTATTCCCTAAAGAAAGTGAGAAAGGACAGGAGGAATGGAATTGCTTTTACAAAACCACATTTGTGTTGTATGATTTTGTGGAGAATTTCAAGATTTTGTAGTTTTTGGGAGAATATGCACATTCCACAATGCGTTTAGGTAAACTCTAAACAAAACCAAAAGCTTTATCTGAAGTCTATTATAAATAATGCACAATCAGGTTGTTTTTTTTTTTTTTGAAAGAATAAAGGAGCTTGGTGTAAGTGTGGTTGTATTCAGACTCACATGCGGGCCTGCTTCCCCCTCTTTTAAATTTACATATCCTGATGTCTTCAAATCCAAAGCTCCAAATTCACTGACAGCTCCATCTAGATGGATAGATAAAATACACTGACCTCTCCTACTTGAATTAACAGAGGATATATTAAATAGCATCTGTGGGAGGCCCCTTCAGAATGAGCATGCCAGAGACACATACTTTATCCAAACCTACTCCATTTATAAAGGGCAAACAATCCCAGGGGGATCAGGGAGGGCAGGAACTATCTGTGATGCTAATAGCTTTAGTCTATTTTCTTCAAATGGAGCTGGCATCAAGTGTATTTATGTACATAGAAAGTTCAGTGGGGTAGGAACAGCTATTTTTGGGTTGCAGAAAGGTCAGAGGAATGCAAGACAAGCATTGGTGTTCCAAGGCTCTTGTAAGGATGCTAAACTCGATAGGGCTTTTTAGGAAAATGCATTTTTAGTAAAGAGATGCTGGTAGATGGCTCCATAATGATTACACGTATTAAGTAAGGGACTTCACTTGATCAGCAATACGGCTTTTCTACTGCTTGGAGCAGTGTTGTTGGGAATCTTTTTCCTAACAAAAACGTCACACAAACCCCAGGGTTTTTTGGTTTTAGGGTTTGGGGTCTTGGGTTTTTTTTTTGGGGGGGGGGGTTGTTTTTTAAGTTAAATGAAATCATATTTTAACATACCTGTGCAAATAAAGATGTGATAATTTTCTGTTGACATCTTGAAAAGCAAATAAAGCTTTAATGGCAGTGAATTACGTAGTCGAGCTAAGTGATTATGGCTTTGTGTGTGTACTGGGTCTGGCTGAGCCAGAATTGGTTTTCCTCTATAGCAGCCCTCATGGTGCTGTGTTTTATGTCGGCAGCTGGAAGGATGTTGATAGCACACTGGTGTTGTGGCTACTGCTGAGTAGTGCTTACACAGCACCAAGGCTCCTTCCAACATTTCCCCCCACAGTGGGACGGGGTGGGCAAGATCTTGGGAGGGGACACAACCAGGACAGCTGACCTGAACTGACCAAAGGGATATTCCAGACCATACAACGTCTGCTCGAGTTTAAACCTGGGAAAAAGGAGGAAGGGGGTGGGGTCACCCTTGGTCCTCCGAGGCAACCACTATGCATATTGGAGCCCTGCTTCCTGAGAAGGCCCGACATCGCCTGTTCATGGGAAGTAGAGAATAAATCTGTTTTCTTTTTTTGCTTCCGTGCATGGACCTTTGCTTCGCTTTGCTTACATTAAAACTGCTGTTGTTTTACCCACAAGGGTGGTTTGGTTTTTTTTTTTTCCTATTTTCTTTCCCCTCTTTGCCCTGTTGAGAAAAGAGGGGGAAGGGGGGGGTGGGGGGGAAGCGATAGAGCGACTTGGTGGGTACCTGGCATTTAGCCAAGGTCAAACCACCACAGTGTGGAAATGAGATACCACAGGAAGAGGGGTGTATGACGCTGCCCCTTTTCAGTCTGGAGTATAGTTGGAGCTCAGCCTCCTCCTGTACTCAAAGTGTCCAAGGAAGCCCCAGCTGGGACATGCTTTGCACACACTCTGCCTGCAGCTCCCACGGCATTTGGGCTTCGAGGCTCTCAGCCAGGGCCACGGATACTGAGGCTCGAGGGTATTGCTGGCAGCACCAGAGTTGCAAGCAGGCTTTGGAAGCACAGTGCTTCAGACACACTGCTGCCTCTAACCTCTCTGGGTGCAGGAGCTAACCTCTTCTGCTCCCCATGCAAAGGAGAATACTTAGCCATGCCATCCATGTTTGTGGTTTCTCTACAGTTGGTAAGTGCAACAGAATAAGAAGGGGAAAAGCACACTAATCTATTTACTCTAGTAGCTTTCCCTTGTCTGCTGCGCTGCCTGCCTTCCCTCGGGTCCAGCTGCATGTTCAAACTAAAGAAATCAGATGAACTTTGCTACTGTTGGCCATCTTAAAATAAGTACATACGTTGCAAGGATGCACAACACTGACTCCAACACTGCCGCCACAAGGCCAAGCTGAGTCCAGAAGATAAACTGAGCCAGGTTCTCAGCAGCACCACAGAAGTCCTGGCATGCTGCTCAAATTGTATCTGCTCTCAGCATCCCCCCAGGGGTTAAGTCTCAGTGGCTTCCTGGAGCATGGCTGCTCCCAGAATAGGTCCTGCCAAAGGGCACAGTCAATCACCCACCCTACTTAGCAGATCAAGAGTCTTGCAATGAGGGAGATCCCAGCCGACTGCTTACACAGGTGTTTTGGTCACACAACATGGTAGTTTGCTCAGTTAGAGAGCAGTTACACATAGGGCTGCATACAAGTGAGGTTCAGCATAGACCTTCTGCTCCATCAGACACAGTGCCCAAGGGTCTTCTCTTTTTTGAATCGGTTGTTGAAGAACTCAAGTTGTGTGCCTTTGCACTGCACTCAGCCTTTCCCTATAACCGCTTCCAGGGCTGAGCAGACACTTTTCATGGAAGTCGGAAAAGATCAGGCATTTTTCCAGACTTTCTACAACTAAGTTTTGATTGATGGATCTATTTGGCTTCCCGGTGCCCTTCCAGGATTAATTACATACTAATCCTCACATCCCCAATTAGGATCTTTGTGACTCACATTTCTGAACATGTGAATATGAGCTGGAAGAGAGTTAGTTCTGCTAAAGGCCACGTAGCTTGGGATGCAGTAAACCATTATGAGACAGCTTTAGGTCTGTTAAACTGAAATGGAGGAACAAAGGAGAGCTGAGGGAAACAAAACTTCATGTCACCTGTTTCTTGAGCTAATTGGAAAGAGGTCTGCTCTACCTTACATAAACCCAAGGAATGGAGACTTAATATTGACCACCAAACCCCACAACCATAAACACAGTGGAAGATTTATATTTTGGGGAGCTCAGTCTTTACCTTTGAAAGGATCTAGGACATTGTCAGACTCTTGATCTCTCCCATGATCTTCTTTTAGTCCAACTATCACCATGGCTTTTGATCTTTTACTGAAAATCTAACAGAGAGTGCCCTGTGGCCCATGGTATGTGAAGACAGATGAAGCAGGTATTCTCCAAGTCTGAATTTAATGTCTATCGCTTTGTTTTCTGCAGTTAGAGAAGACTGCACTCTGTGACCCAGCTGGTTTCTTTCAGTCCTACACTTCCACGAGTGAAATCTTCATAAAATGAGGTTAAAAGATTTAGCCATCATCTTTTACTTATGCCAAAGTGATATAGGTAGGTCTGTCGAAAATAACTGTCCATGAGTTGGTGCATATAATCGTGTCTGCTACAATTGAAGAATCATCATCCTTCGTAATCTCTGGAAGACAAACCTCAATTAACAGTGAATGCAGCTGGTTTTTGGAGTTCAACAGCAAAGAGGGAATGAGGGTTAGTGCATCAGTGAAGCATGATAATTGTTTCACTGTGCTTATTAGCTAGCCCCTAAAGAAAGTGAGAACAGTCAGCTGGCAAACAAGCACTGATAAGCTGTCAAAGCAATTCTGTGCACTAGAGGAGATAGTTCTTCTCTACAATACCAATCCTGGAGGAAAGCACAATTTCAGTCAGCTAGGTGCCTAGTGCATAATGGTCCAGGAGCAAAGGGGAGATGCTTTAGCTTTACATAGGGTCAGAAAAGTGAGAGGTTCCCACCCAAACTCTTTACAACAATGTACCACAGCCTTCTTTGTGTCTACGGTCTGCACAGGCAGAAGACAGTCTCTGCCTGCTGTTTAGCTCAGGCTACAATTACTTGTGTTCTGAAGTCAACATGATGAGCTGTAGCTCACCAGGGAGCGTGGCATTCCTCAGGCCAGGCTACAAGCAGCAGTGACAAATATTGGAAGTTGACACTACCTCACAACTAAGGCTCATTCTCAGTCCGTCTCCACAAAAATGCACTGAGAACATGCAACCACCAAGTTCCCGTCTTGGTTCACAGCCCCATCTCTTGCAGCTCCAGCCCTGACACCCTCTACACACACGAGCCTTGCTCACCTCCTTTCCCCTTCCAACCATTCCCATTCCCTGGTCTGCCTGACCAAGCAAACTGCCACTTGCCACGCTGACACCATCCTTCCCTTCGCTGCAGAAGGGCACCTCCTCAGCTCTCTTTGCTTCATAGCTTCATGCCAGTCTCAGCCCTGGCAGATGATACTCACCTTCACCACAAGTTCACTCCAAGCTTCACTGCTAGGCTTGCCTGCCCACATCCTAGTTCTAACACTCCCAAACACACATTTACCAGCTGAGGAGCCAAGAGGTATTAACCCCTGCTTCACCAGCACTGACCAATACTGAGTGCTCCCACACAACACGATACAGTCCCATAGCAGCATCCAGCATTCCCCTCTCTGCTGTCTGTATCTTCTTCATACACCACCCAGGAAGCAGCTCTGCCAGCAGGCAGGCATGGCACTGTTTCAAGGTACTTGAAAAGGAACACCAATAGATAAAAGTGAAGAAAATCAGAAGTACATCGATAGGTAAAAACCCTCATCCCACACCAGGAAAGTCGATACAAGGGAAGAGTCTGGCTCCAGAATCCAAGAATTGTCATGTTGAGTAAGCAGATTTATTTCAGAAGATGCCCAGTGTCTGAAACCTTTACTGACTTCACCAATTTCTCCAGGCAAAATGCAATTACTAGTAACGATGTAACTAGTAACATTCTAAGTAGAGATTGTTAAATTAACACAATGGCTACGCAGAATATGTAAAAATAGGAACCTTTAAGAGGTATGAATGCTGCTTATCTTTGAGCTGAAGAAAAGACTGATAGACATGTGGTTTTGATGCCCGCATTATTTTTTAAGAACCTTCTGTTCAAAAGAAACAGACACTGCAGGTGTAGCCCACCACCCCGCAACTGCCCAGCACAGGGAATTTCTTACAGATCTCAAATGAGAATAAAGCAATTTAAGGTTCTAGAAGAGACCAGAAATGAACACCCTGGGGCAGGCCTTTTTCAACCCTTTGCCATTTGTAGTGGCAAGGGCCAGGAATCTCTTTTCTGCTTACAGAGAAGTGGAGCAATGCCTTTGGAAGGCTTTTTTTCTCCTTAAGATGCAGAAGCACAGACCTTTCTCCTTTTTTTTGGGGTGGGGGAGGTGTGTGTGCAGACTTGGCTGAAGATGTACCCACCTCAGATCTTAAGCAACCAGGAAATTTCTGCCTGAAAGGACTGTCCTCTCGCAGTCTTCTGCAAGAATTACGTTGATGCAGTAAGTGCTGTAAAAAAAATAGTTTTTGCTGTATCCTTAGAGACCTGAAATAGGAAACATGACCTTGCGTTGACTTGTGTGTACTAAACTTTTGTACTTTCAAACCCATTTTTCCCTATTTTCATATGTCTGTGGAAAAAAAGAAGATAGTCTATAAACATCTTTTTCATCATCTAGATCATAAGGGTTGTAAAAGTCAGTCTGAAGACCACTTACATCTGATGGTTCTGCTCTCTTACGCATATAGCTTCCTCTGGTTAACTGCATATTTTCCTGAACTTAGAGGTAAGATTAAAAAAAAAAAAAAAAAAAATCACTGTTAATTATATATGAAGTCCTGGAAATAGTAGCAGATGTTAAATGCCGAAACAGAAAACAAAGAAAGAAGATTCACGAATTTTACACCTTACGAGAGTTTGGATTCAATAGAAGTTTATATTTTTGTTTTCTTTCTCTAGAGCTAAAAAAGCAAATAACATTTTTAAGAATACAATTTTAAAAATCAGTGTTTTATGATTGACATGTTTTCAATCAATTTCTTAAACGGCTTTAGCAAAATCAAATACAATTCCTACAGTTACAGCAGTTCAACACTTATATGAAGATATTTATATTGTAATGTTCCTAAATTACACTCTCCACTTCCCGGAACGGCCCTCTTTCATCACATAATTGATTTAAGTGTCATCTGTGACATGTGTCGTACTCAAACACATACCTGTTTTAGGATTCTAGCCAAATTCTTCTAAGGGGCTTTTAGAGGGATAAATCAGGGTTTTAGATCTATGGCATTTTCTTAACAGGAATACAGATGCAGTTTCTCACTGGAAAGACAGCCCCATTTCCAAATTAGCCCAATTGACAATAGCCTAACAAGAGGAAACATGATGTATACCACACAATTTGTGTTATGTAAATCCCAACGTGGTGCTAAAACAACAGTGAAAAAATATGTTTGGCTAGCGGCAAAAATTCAGCTCTCTTTCCTTCCGCTTCTTTGACTTAATGAAGAGACACACACTTAACTAATTGCTTTGGCAGGCCAGCAGGCTGTCTGCTTAATAATACCATTAGGAATTCCACAAGGTTTCAGCTTGTAATATTAAGGATCTTCAACATATGCTTTTAAAAAGTGAACCCTCAGCATTATTTTCCTTTTCAAAAGATGCTTTTTCTCTCGTTTTCTCACACTAGACATAACAATACTCAAATATGCAACATGCAGTCCAAACTGGGCACTTGTCTGTCACAGGAAAACTTAATACTTAGAGCACCCTTCTAATGAAAGGATATTCAGAACAATTCCAAGTTCACAAATAATAGAAAACTACCTTCCCCACATGCCTGCTTCAGGCTTGCCACATACATCTCTCTGAATGTGCTCAAAGGCACAACAGCTCTTCATTTTACAGGTCTGAGTTGTGAACATGCAGCAAAAATCCAGTTTCATATTCACAACAGAAAACAAAGAATTTAAACACCAAATTGGGTCATATTTGTGCTTCTCCACACTTAATTAGATTCCTTTTTTTGTCTAGTTCAACGCTCTTCCAAGATCTAGTAATCCATAACAAAGCAACATGCAGATAAGCATTTGAAAGATGGCTGGCTTTTGTCTTGGACTCCACTTTTAACTAAAAATAATAACATAACATTTAAAGAAAAAAATACTACTGCCATAATCCAATTAGTTTCCTCCCCTATCTGTTTTATGAAGTACAAAATATAGCAGAAAATATATATCCGCTTCCTACAGATGGCTGATGTTTTGGTTAGAATAGGGGCAGGAGAGGGGGGCAACCAAAGATCTAAACGCATAACCAATAAGGACATCAACATGCTCAGTCTAAAACCACAGCTTCCCAAACATCTGCTCAGCAGCCTAACTTTCTATAGCAAGAGATTCACCGAGCCAGAGAGGAACTACGTGTGAACACAGAGCCCTACAATATTGACCTGGACATCAGCTTGAAGGGAGCAGGCTCAGAATCAGATCACTCCCAACAGCTTTTCTTCCCCTCCAGTGTGCACAGAGCCTCTGATCCAGTGAACACCAGAAGCTCTGCTGATACGTTAGCAAATGCATCACTACTCCGCAGCCTCGGTGTTATGGTATGCTTCACAGGAGAAAAAACTGATGGTTCAAACTATCGAGCAGAGGTCATAAACTAAACAAACCCAGAGCCTTACACATCGTTAGCCAGCATTCCCACCCCTAAACTAGGGTAGCATTTACTCTAGTAAATACTCTAGTAGTCACTCAGCTCACAATCCTTCTCCTTCTGATATTTCTCCAATCTCAAAAAACAATAGCAATCTTCAGGAAAAGATTGCAGGGTAAGAAACACTGCAAAAAGGTACCTCCAGACATAGATAGGGTAGGATGATTAGGACCCAAGAAAGGTGGAATCTAGGACAGAACCTTGCCATCTGCACTCCATGTTCACTTGTAAAGGCAGCCCCGTGACCAACATACCTACTTTACTCTTGGCATAACTGTTTTTTGTGGTTCTTCATAGGCACTGAATGTATCTAATACATGATGCAAAGCTCTTGTACATGATTTTGGATTCCAATATCGAGCTTGACATAAAATTTTAGGAGGTGTGATACTCTCAGTCGTGCTGTGAAGTCTAGCTTGGATTAGAGTTTCTTCTATCACAGCCTCCAGAAAAACTAAAGACCTGGTTGCTCCAGGCATGCTAGTAGATTACATGATCTGAAACAACTGGCACTTCGTAGTCTCAAAGACCCCCTGCACCTTACAAAGGAACATAGCACAAAAAACATTGCAAAGAATAAGAAAAAGTTATGCTGGTGATCGTGTTCACAGGAAAACAATTTGCGTATCAAAGTGAAAAGGCATCTTCTGATCACAACTGAACCATCTTGTATACAGGGTCTCCAACTTGAATTGTTCCAGTTTTGTCAACAGCAAAGTATCTTCCAAAGAGAGGGCTGGATTTGTATATGTGTCGCTCAGATGGATCACATAAGCGGTAACTGCAGAGAGAGAGCACTTCTTCAGAATTGGTGTAGCAAATTCTAAACATCAAACTATCAGTGACGAGCGAGAGGACATGAATACTGATGCTCTGTTTTGGTCACCCTACTAAACTAAAAACTAAATACATATAATTAAGAGAAACAAGCAGTTCAAATGGAGAAAAAAAAAGCCTGATTGTATTCACTTCATCCATGTATAATACATATACAAAAGACTTTATAAAAAGAAATCCCAAAGCTGCAAAGTTAGACCTTTAAATACCTTAAATACCTGTTGCCCCAGGCATTCACCCTAGCAGACATGAAAGAGACAGGGAATATAAAGTTTGCAAGAAAGAAGAGAGAACTTCCTGAATTTTCTTACCATGCAGAATTGCAGAAAGTAGAATGGAAGCCAATATACACAAACCTTTACACTGCATTATTATGTCCCCACACATACTTCAAACCACTTTTAAAACACTAGTCTAACATCTGTTGGGATCTAGCCTAAATCCACTCCCACAGCCTAAGCAGCACTGGTATTTTTACAACCTCTTCAATGTTTCCAGAGGCTCCTTCCTGTCCAGGACCCCAGTGTCTGGGTTAACAGTTGTTAAAATACACCTGCAATGACAGACAGCACCAAATCAATAATGGCTTTCTATCATATATCTCTACACATCTATATACAATAACGGTCTCAAATGTTTACCTGGCACAACACACTGTCCCTTTCATCTCCACATCACCAATAAGAATCTCCTCCCAGGTGTCCTGAGGGAAGGTAAACATCATGCACAGATTAGACATATCCACATGCAACCATTTTTCCAGAGGTGGCACAGTTAGTCCTAGAAGAAGCACTACCATTCCAGATCATCACCTTTACTTGTACCTTCAAAATAAAATACTGCTATATTATGGTACTATTTTAATGAAAACCCTACGGTCACTATATTCGTCCAATTCAGGACCCACTAGTAATTATATCTGGAAAGAAAGATACACGAGTAATAAATCCTGTTCTGCAGTGTGCACTTGTCTGAACCTAAAGCAAGCTTATTCTTACTATGTGTGATAATCTGATCTGTGACCTCTGGTAAATCACCGTTTTTGCGAAAAAAGGAAATTTTTAGTGGAAGTTAAATTTTGCTTCTCATCTACACAAATTTCCTGTTGCAGTCCTTCTTGGAAAACAAAAAAAATTTCCCATTTTAGGAACTTCTTAGATTTGGGAAATTATCAGATCTATCCAGAGCAAATTCTTTGGAAAAATGGCAACATGACGTAAAAACACATAATAGCCACCATCACCAGTTCACTTCATCACCTTCCTAGACAGTGCTTTTTGAACTACCAGAATATTGTCAGAGATGCAGTGACAGACTGCACTATTGCAAGTGTCAGTTTCACTCTTGTGCCAAAGGCTATAAAACACCACCTTGTCAATTTACAAATTGTTCGTTTTTATCATTAATTGATCAATTATACCATGCATGGCTTTCCCTACTCTACACTGAAAGATGAGCTTTCAGTAACAGCCTGCCATTTCAATACACTTACTTTATCCTCTGCCAAGCTAAATAAGCATTCACAGACCTGTGTCCTCCCTCAATGTTTCACACGCACTGACGTGAGCAGAAGCTGTGTATCTCTGGAATCCTGTTGTAAAAATCACAGAATAGCCGCTTTCCTCATCCTTGTAGGCACCACCACACCAGGAAATTGAGTTACCAAGAAACACAACCAAGATTTCAAAAAGACATTTAAGACAGTTATTTTACCTCCTCAAAAGCACTGCAATCTGCCACAAGAATATTTGGCCTGAAGTTCTGTATCTTAACTTTCTTCTCCAGCCTAGTATTTAGATCTTCCAGTGAAGCTTCTGAGAGGATCAAGACTGGGCTACAGTCAGGATAGGCAACCTACATAAATAAACACAAACAAATCCTAAAGCTGCTATAAGAGCACGGGAGCAAAGTTACTGAATGGTAAAAGGACAGATATGTTGGAACCAGTGGCCACATATTAGCCTGACTATTAGGCTGCTGCATTCAGGTTTTCATTTCCTGGAAGTAAGTTAACAAGTAAAATAACGTGCCCTTTCCTATTTCAGTAACCACGGCAAGTTTCATATGCTCAAATTGTAAAATTAAACTTCTATTTATAGAATTAAACCAGAATTATATAAGCTACCACAACTTCTTACAAAATAATACTGTATGCATGTCCCAGACATTTATTCTGGGTGTTACAGATGGAACTAAGTATACCATGTTATGGTATGTTATGAAAGGTACTTAAGACTTTTATGGACCTGATGAACTTACCTGGTTGACTATAACCAACTAACTGGATTTTTCTACATAATGTATCTATCTTATCATAACACCAGAGGGAGTTTCACATACAGAGCAGCAACACTAAATTGCAACTGTCCATTTGTCAGTCTAAGTTTGCTTGGAAGTGGGAGGGCTGCCATTTTGGCAAACAAGGCCAATGAACAGTATTAAAAGAAAACTCCTATATACGCTAGATCCACAGGAAAAAAAAAAAAAGAAGAAATTTTGGCAAGAATTTTAGCATATAGCTTTCTTCTTGTCTTTCTCTTATATTATCCTTTCCCTCCTCCTCCTCATACATGCCTTCACAACCACAAGAAAACGAGCATTGAAATAACTATACAATTTTACCCTCTTTTCATGCCAGGATTCCTGAGTGTCACCCTCCTACTCTGACATCCCTTTTGCTGAAACCATTAGTCTTCTGTATTGGTCTCAGTGCCCTTACATAATAAACGCGTTTGTATAAAAGTCCGTAATTGAATATACCTTCTCTCTTTGTGCAACAACAAGCAAAACATTGATGCCCTACAGGTGATAAGATCACATCAGTAAGGCAAGGTACTCACAGATAATAAGATCACATCAGCAAGGCAAGGTACTCACAATTTGTATCTGCTTAAAAAGCTTACATTCATCAGGTACAGCTCAAACCAATTCCATGTGAGAGACTTGTTCAGACAAAAGAAGGGCATCAGTGGCTCCAATGATATGAAGATGCCCGAGCAAAGCATCTCCTTTCCCTACCTGCATTAACTTTCTGTAATACCATACCTTCAAGCCTTTTCCCACAGAAAGAGAGAGAGATGAAACCTCTGTAACCTTCTTTGGATTTTAATTCCTAGGCCCGCAAGTTAGAGCCCTGGGTTAAGCATCATTCCTTTAAACAAAACACAAGGTAACACAACTCATATTGATACACTCCTAGACCTAACAATGGATAGGGCACGGAGGTTTTCTACGCAACAC
Source organism: Strix aluco (assembly GCF_031877795.1). Lineage (NCBI taxonomy): Eukaryota > Metazoa > Chordata > Aves > Strigiformes > Strigidae > Strix > Strix aluco. The sequence continues at coordinate 25,932,504 of NC_133933.1, forward strand.
AGATTACACCATCAAAACATCTTTAAAAATGTAACTTTTTTCTATTCACCGAGACCAAAAGGAATGCTATTCTGCAATGTAATAGTTCCCCTTCAGATATCAGCATCAGACTCTTTAGCCATGAATGGTCAATAGCTTTGAATTTGAAGTAAAATTTAAGCAAGGCATCTCATCATAGAAATGCAGCGTATTCGTGTGGTTTAAGTACACGACTACACACCTTGCTAAACTGGGCTCAGGCACCAATGACGGAATGGGCGGGTTTCAGTGGGTGGGTGGGTGGGAGAGAAATGGTTAAAAGAAAGTACTTCTGAGAAAAAGATCATTCACTTACCTCATCTGTGGTTCGGAAAAGGTTTATTATGTCCTTTGACTTTCTTGGCACCATGGAGGGCTCAAAGTGCACCAGTCGATATGGCTCTGAATTCAGGAAAGTTGTGATCCACTGAGCCACTTCATCTCCACAGTCCCTGCCTTGGATATCCAGTCCAAACACCCTGAAGGGTCACAAGACACATCAGCAAGTTAACTGAAAAGTCAAAGGCTCAAGCATGTTTATTATTCAAAGGCAAACAACTTGTTTTAGTAGTAGTAGCAAGATACAGTAAACAAACCACTTGGATTATAACAAGGTGGAAGTTGGTTTCTGAATTTGGCACATGGATCATTCCCAGCACTCAATCTCCTTGTAGCCACCTTGTTCTGGAAGTTAAGTAACATGGACACAGCCAGTTGATACCAGCTGGTGAAAGAATGAGCCACTGAACAGCCTTTAGGTGCCCAGAGCTAACTGTCACATCAATGACCAGTAACAAACCTACCTGTTTGCCATACTTTCAAGCAAAAAGAGGGTCTACTCTTGCACTTGCGTGAGACTGCAACACCAGAAGATCTCTTACTCGGAGATCAACTGAAAGGTAATTAATTTCAGAAATGATAGTTTGAAAGGATGTGGTTAGTTACTGTAATTGACATTTACAAATGTTACTAATTGTAAATGTCCCTGATTGTTAAGGAAGCTTTCCTTCAGATTTTAGTGCTGTAAAAATTTAGCCAGACATGAGTAAAACTCTTAAGCTCAAACCCAGCATATAGAATAGCTCAGTAAGAGAGGTTAAAGATTTATAATGGAAGCAAAGTCCATGGGCCATAAAAAGCTACTGGCAGCAGAATACAAACAAGTTTACACAAGAAACACTTTCCTGGCAAGAACAGGTAAGCCTCAACTCAACTTTTCAATAAACTTCAACACCAGTCACAAATATTTTTACTACCTTCTTCAAAGTAGTAATTTTGACCCAGATGCACTGCAGTTTCCTCTACCTCTGCAATCATATCCCGGACAGCTTAAAGCCCAGCTCCTAGGAGCTTTCCTTTCCTCCTCTGCAGGAGAGATGAACCATTAGGGTGCTGGCAGCAATCCCTGCTCTGTTTGCTGGGATCCCTCCATCAACTCCGTGACACAGGTTGGGATTAAATGCCATTGCCCCAGACAGCCTTTAACTGCCTTTCTTTTCCCTCCGTTCTCTCAGTCCCTGCCTGTGTGCCTTCTGGCTGGCATGACCACAGAGGTGAGGGTCTTACTGTTCCCCACCCACAAAACAGATCTATCCCGAGCACTCAGTGGTGTAGGGATCCATGGGAATACATCATGCAATTTAAGTATTGCAACACATACTGACAAAGAGGAGAAATGAAGAACGTGAGGCTTCTTAACCAGAGGGCTACAGAAACCCTCTAACATCTGCACAAATAGAAACTGTGCCTACACAATGGCTTCAGCCCTATATTTGACTCCCCCAAACACAGGATTTTTAAATATCCACATCAAATCTGCTACTGGACTTACCAGTTTTAAATATTAGCATCTGCACAGCCTTTTGCAGCCAGACACACTATTGCCTTGCCTCAGCTCCCAACTACCAGGCAGGAGCCAGCACCAATCTGAAGGCATTGTGCTTGCCCAGCGGCAGAATAAATAAGAGTTTCTGCAGAGGGCCTTGCTGGCAGAGCGTACTGTGCAGGAAGACAGCTACTCCCACTCACAAGCTGGAAGGGAAGAATCCATGAGCAAAAGCCAAATCTTCATTTGCCCGAACACAGTACTATGCTCAAACCTCATTCTTACAAATGGCTGAATGGATCAGAAAGAATCAGTTTTGAGCTGACAAATGGCAAATTATTTAAGCACAGCAGAGTAGTACAAAAACTCAGGATTCTTCCTGAGAAGTACAAGGCAATGTTTAACTATGGGTATTGCTAATTTCACATCCAATGACACCACCTACAATACCAGAAAACTTGGTAATTCTTAAAAGTTCATTTACATGCATCTAACTTTTGCTTACTTGCATTCCCAAATTATAGCAGTTTTAAAGCCAGAGAGTGCAATAGCTTATTAAGGCAAACAAAAGAAAAAAAACAAAACAAAAGAACAACAGATCCCTGAGATCTAAAATTGGAAAATCCAAGGTAATTTTTCATTACTGAAATGTATTTTAGTCTATTTAAATATTTTTCTAATGGCACAACAAATTTTAGAAAAATAACATCTTGAAAACTGCATATTTTTGCAGTGTTTGTGTCATTGGCTAACAGCCATTATAGGCAGGATTTTAAAAGACTCTGCTACTTCTCCATGAGAAATGCTATCATTTGTAACTTGCACCTGCCTTGTACAAACAGAGATACTGAGCTATGCTGATCAAGGGTTTCCACAGCAACAGATTTATGCTGAAAGCTAGCAAATGCAGTTCCTTTCCAGCACTCGTTTTAATTATAGCAGCTGGTACATCAGCCTCCTCTGCTATCCAAAGGAAAGAGACTTATCAGTATCTTTGTAGGGGCTAACACCATTTACAGTTACTAAATAGTCTTACATATTAGCTGACATTTCAGCAGAGAAGATTTCTGCTTCCCCCTGGCAATTTCCCAACAGGGATTTTAATACATGGATAAAATAACTGGGCCTGCATTGATACAACAAAACTCTAGGCACACAGCTAAATGACTACGTTTGTCACCCGTTCACCTGAAACCTCTCTGAGGTAGCACCTACAGGGAACGGCTTGCCCTCTGGGGATGCCCATCTTTCCCCTGTGACCACAGAGTGAGCCTCGGGCAATCAAGTCTTTAATTTAGGCACCTCAGTTAAATCCCTATAGACATGGGTGAGGGAATCTAAACTCTGACAATTCCAAATGGCCAGTGTGTATCAAAAAATGCTAATGCATATACTAGTGGTGACCAAAAAATACCAATATGCATGACTGAGGCTCTGAGATGCAATTGCTCACCCAAGCAAAAATGAAAACACTAGAAGTAAACACAAATGAGTAAGCATGACATTCTATGAAGCCGAAGATCACAGTTCATTTGGCAGATGTACAACGTACGGTCTTTGAATACTGTGTCATCTTTTCCTGAGATTTGTTTTCACCAGTGTTTAGCAGATTACAACTAGACCTTTTGCTGTGACAATCAGTCCTGGTCTCCTGTATAACACACGGCAGAGAATTTCACAAAACCACAGAATGGTTTGGGTTGGAAGAGACCTTAAAGATCATCTAGTTCAACCTCCCTGCCGTGGGCAGGGACACCTTCCACTAGACCAGGTTGCTCAAAGCCCTGTCCAACCTGGCCTTGAACACTGCCAGGGAGGGGGCAGCCACCACTGCTCTGGGCAACCTGTGCCAGTGTCTCACCACCCTCACAGTGAAGAATTTCTTATTCATGTCTAATCTAAACCTACCCCCTTTTAGTTTAAAACCATTGCCCCTTGTCCTGTCAGTACAGGCCCTGGTCCGAAGCCTCCTTCCATTATGCAGATGGGGCAATAGACCCCCACAGAAAAGAAGTGGAAGCACCCAACTTTCCCCCTCCAATTTCTCCGTAGGAAAATGCAAACCATCCCACAGTCTTTAAAGGCAAAGCACGTGAAGTGAGAGACAGTATTTAGAGAGAATGGAGGGGGAAACCCTCTTCTTCAGTACCTGCAGTTCTGCACGGGGTTTTTCCTGGGGACCTTTATAGGCAAGCACAGCTTCTTCATTTCGGGGGCCTCCAAGGTCAAGTGCCCGTTTTCACAGCTGACAGAAATGAGGACCAGCCGCGGCTCCTGGCGAGCTGTAACCATGTGCCCATCTTCCTTGGTCACAAGCCAAAACCTGCAGCGCGACGCGGGGGGGGACAGAAACGCGTTGAGCAGCGCTAAGGGGGCGCAGGGCACTTCCCGCCGCGCCAGCACAGCGGGGGCCTCTCCACAGGCGCCGAGGAAAACCCCTCACCAACGCGGGGCCGAGCACCGCGGTCGGGCCCCGGGGCCTGTCCCCGGCCCGGCCCGGGCAGCAGCGCCGCGCCCGCCGCCGCCGTACCTGTCCCGCAGCTCCCCGCTCTGCAGCCCCATCGGCGTCACCCGCGCCCGCCGCACCGCCACCCCCCGGCACGACTTCACCGGGTACACGAAGAGGCTCAGCACGGTCCCCACCCGCTGCAGGCGGCCGCGGCGGCGGCGCCCCGCCACCCGCCTCCACCCGCCGGCCCACCGCCAGGCCCCCAGCAGGGCGCCCAGCGCCAGCAGCGCCGCCGCCGCCCCCCACAGCCAGCCCGGCCGCGCCGCCCGCAGCGACGGGCCCAGCACAACCCGCGCCCCGCTCATGGCGACTGAGCGCCGGCTGCGGCGGCGTCTGAAGGGGCCGGGACTGGAGCGGGGGCGGGCCGCGGGCTGGCGGCCGCCCCCCTCCGGCCGCCGCCCCCCGGCCCCACCGCGCCTGAGGCCTAACGGGCCTCGCTGCGGGCGGCGCCCCGGCGGGGGTTTCCCCCGCAGCTGCCCGCAGCCCTGGGCCGAGGTCTCCGCGGGGTCAAGGCCTTTGGTGGGAAGAACACAGGGTGGAAAATAAAAGCTTGAGTGCACACTGTCAGTGTCCAGCGTGACAAAATACAGGCAGGAAATAATGTGTTTCTTCTAATTTCTGGGCTTTTATTCAAAGCAATGTTGCAGAATTGCAGAATTTACCTAGATGATTCTGTGGTTCTGTGGAGGTGTTCAAGAGTCGGGCTGACATAGCGCTGAGGGATACGGTGTAGTTGGGATCTGTCAGTGCTAGGTTAACGGTTGGACTAGATGATCTTCAAGGTCCCTTCCAACGTAGATGATTCTGTGATTCTCTGATTCAGAAGAAGTGTGTAGAAATGCTTGAGCATGTGAAATTCAGCCATTTGGTTTGTCTCGGAGAAGAAGGGGGACACAGGTGGCTGGAGGCAAAGAGCTGGTGTGGGGGGCAGCAAATGGTGCCTGAGGTTGGGATGGGGGGCCGTGTGCCGTTTGGCTGCCTCGGGGCGTCTGCCCACACCAGCTGCCTGGTACCAAACTAACGGGACCCCCCCTGAGAGCTTCCCTCTTGTCGGCAGGGTCGCAGTGAAGTCACTGTGTGGGACACCCCGCTGCGAGGCAAATAGGACATTACAGAACAGGCTGGAGTGGCAAACGCCGCTGTTGTCACGGGTCTCTCCTCACAGGCAAAGCAAAGCCTCAGCTGTTGATTTCCCCCAGCTCCCCCGCTCAGGCTTGCAGCGATCTGAAGGCCAAACTCACAAGTTGAAATTTTTAGGATTAATGTGCCAAGACCAAGGTCCTGGCAGGTGGAAGATGGGAAAGCTCAGTGTTGGGCATTTCTGAGAGATTCGGACAGCCCAGCACAATGGAAGTACTGGCGGACAACATCCTGGCGGACAGAAACACTGAAGATGTGGCTATCATGGGTCTCTCTGACAAGTGCACATGGGCAGCCAAGCCAGGAGGGCTCCTCACAGCCATCTCGCCTCAAGAAGTGGGCTTGATCACAGGCCATCAACGGAAAATGTTCCTCCTAACGGGAATCACCATAGCTGGCAAAAAGCGCAATGTGATTTGTGACAACCTGCTGGTGGATGAAGACAACACGATGGATATTAGAAGCAAAGGCAGTGACAGCAGATCCATCTGTATTGGCAAGAAACCCAAAGCCCTGACCTTCCTCATGGTCAAGAAGGGAGTCCATGGAGGAGCCCTCAGCCAAAAAGTCCATGATATGATTGTGGGCATGAAAGCATGAAGCAAATAGTGCCAAAGAGACAGACATCTTCTGCCTGAGCACAGGGGCATGGTCGTTGCTGTAGCAGAGAAGGGAAATAAACCTGATTTTGTTGTAGATGTCTTTGCCTGCTGCTTTCAGGTGGGGGCGTTGCTGGGCAGGCAGCAGTGCTGGGACTAACAGTCTACCTGACCTGCTGTGGTGCAGACAGGAGTAACATGTACGTTCCTCAGCAGGACACTCAGTATTACATGAGTGGTCTCCTGGACATCTTGGGTAGTTACTCCCTGTTATTGTCATTTTACTGATTGATTTTGGGGTGAAGGTCACTGATAACATTAGCTTTGGGAAAGGGCAGGAGGGCAGGCAATCCCTTTGCCCTCTTGTTCACCACTTTGCTGTTTAAATCATGCCCTAATGCCAGTCATGGTTTTTGAGACCTACCTCCTTCTACATGTAGGCCACAATGCCAGACTTCACGTTTATTTTGAATCTGACCCTGGAACAAGCCCGGTTCATTCTGGAGATTAACTATTGATCAGCAAAGCCTTGTGCTGCTGTTGGATTGTGTGGGAGGCGCATGCACAGATAGCCTGCCACCTGCTCACCTTCCACATCATTTGAAACTCCTTTTTATGCTACTTTACTGAGCAAATTGGTTTTTTTACAAGGTAAGTTACCTGTCTTGCATCTGTGGCATGGGTATCTTCTGAAGGTTGCTTCCTTTCCATCCTGCTCAGTCACACCAGCCTCGAGATCCCAGGTCCCTGTAAGCACCCTCAGGACCCTGAGGAGGACGTGGAGTTGTGCCAAGCACTGCAAATTTCCTCCTCCATTCACCAGTACAGCCCTCCCCTCCTGGTCCTGCAGGCCAGTCTGAAATGAGGCAGAACCGGTGCGCCCCAGATGGAACCAACGCAGGGAAGACTCGAGGGGTATCTCTGGCAGGGCCATTCTCACACACGGGCTTTTCTTGCTCCATTGCTCCTGCAGCCATGGCAGCTGCCTGGCAGGGAGCTTGAATCCACCACGCACTGTCCTGCTGCAGCACAGATGTGCTGTGAGCGCTCACCATGGTGAGACACCCCGTCCTCCATACCCCTGGGAGCCCCCATTGCACCAGGTAAATCATAGGTGCTAAACCACACCACTTGGTCTGGTCTGACCAGATCTCCACCACTACCTTCAAATTGTTGACCCACCGAGTCAAAAATAATTACTAGTGATGACTTACGACTCTGCCACAGACACGAGAGGAGAGCCAGCCCTGCTTAGCAGGCTGAGAGCCCTTGCATGCTCCTTGATTAATCTTCTCATTTAACATGGATACAATATTTTGGAATTTAATTGAATTCACACAGAGGTCTTTAATCTGCAACTGCACCCACAGGAGCAGAAAAACACTATAAGGGGAACAAGAAATCTAATGTATTAGCAAATGTTCCACAAAACTGCAATGACTGTCTAATCGGTAAGCATTGTCTGATAATCAGTGCTTACAAGCATGAATCAAAACAAATTAACGTAAGTACTAAAGGGATAAAAACTCAAAAACACAACCTTGTTTTAGAATCTAACAATAAAAGCAATGCATCAAATGCAATAAATGAAAAAAAAAAAAAGTTTAGGATGGCTTTTTTTTAAAAAGCATGGGCATTCCTGACAAACACCGATGCTTATTTTCCCAAGCTTAAAGCAGAAATTAGTAACTATCTCCTAGATTTCTCCAGCACTGGTAGCGTTCTCCACTGTGCAAATCACAAAATGCAGAAAGCTTTTGCCCTCTGAACTTCAGTTTATGAGATGTCAAAACGACAGGATTTGGAACGAGAGGAAAAGATTTTGAATGATTTACTGCTTGTTCCCTTCTTCTGGGTGCCAGAGAAAATAGGGCTGGAGTGTATATATACTTTACTAGCATGAGAATTTGGAGAAGTATGGACCTATAGAGCATGATGGTGTTGTGAATAGCTATAGCTCCTCCCAAGTTACACATTATGGGCAGCACAACGGTGTACAAAACCAGATTCTTTCTGTTTGAAGGACTTGTTAACTAAATTCAGAAATAACTCACCTTTGCTAATGGTTGCATATTAATTTAGAGAAAAAATTATTTCTAAATCCAAGGACCTTAAACTTTCATTCCCTAAATCTACCAGCCTGGAGCCTAAAGAGATTTTGTTCAGACCTGCTCTGAAAAGCAGCTGTTACATTCAGCACTGACTCTTCTTGGAGTCTACGGCGTGAAGAAGCTTAAAAAGGAATAACAGAAGGCGGCAGCATCTGCATAATCTCTTCTCTGCTGCTGTGATACAAGGAACGTAAAATTAGAAATAGCTGCGGAGAGCGTGGTTGTGGCTTAACGTTTCAGGTCTAAGGCTCCAGCCTTTGGGGAAAGCCCTCTTCAACCATACACCAGGCACCTCTCAAAAAGCCTCCAGTAAATAGCTTGACCAGCAGGCTTGTTTAATCCTCCATCCCAGGCACACTTGTGCTTACCTAGGAACCACCAAGTCCTTCTGCTGTAAAGCAACGTGAATAGAGCCATTCAGACAAAATGTAGGTACTGCTTTTGTACAATGCAAACACAGCCTCTTGTGTGACAGAATTGTATTTCCTGTAGCCAGAGTGGGCACGGCAAACCTACACTTAAAAGGAAATAACTGTGTTTTCAATTGCTTATAACTTCATCAAACTTCAGGACAGTTGTGCTGAAATTCTCCGCACCAGGTTCTTGCCTCACGCTCCTTAAAAGGTGGCTGATCAGATGAAGGATTCACAGTGTCAATTCCACAGCAAACTGGGACCAGGCTCTGTTGGTCATGAAAGCGGGTGATGCTGGTGGATCTTGAAAAAGCATGGTGTCAGCTCAGAAGCATCCACATGACAAATTTGCTGGTGGAACAAATTTTATGGAAAAAGTAATGACATATCTGCCTTCAGATGCAGTGGGCAATTGGAGATAATTCTAGAGGCAAACCTAGACTCTCTTGTAGCAGCGGCTCAGTCAGAGGTCTAAGATGAATGATGAGGAAAGGGCTGCACAATTTTACTTGTTTCTACTAAAAAAAAGACAAGTGACTGGAAATCCTGTAGATGTTCAATATATGCACAGTGCTGTAGTTTGGAAAGGCATTAACTACCGCTCTGAGGGGGAGATTGGGATGGACATTACAAAAAAACCCCCAATGGCAAAGACAGCAAAATGCTGGCCTAGATTAGGTGACAGGGTGTTAGGATGGAGCTAGATTTAGGCTGGGCTTGTCTCAGTGAAGATAGAGGTTTAATGCCCACACCAGGGATATGCCAGTTATTTTTCCAGTGACTCCCTGATAATACAGCAAAAGTCAGGGATGAGGGGATGGCACAGCTGAGTACAGTGTTATCCTATGCTGATTTCAACAAGATATGATAAAAACTGTATCACACACACAAATTATATCCTTCTTCCAAACTTAGAACAAACAGTAAATTCAAAAGATTCCTTCATAGAGAGGAGGGGAGGATAAAAGCATTGCTGTTTCCTCTTAAAATCTTCAAGGAAATCAGAGTTCAGTGAGTCATGCACTAGAAATGAGCTCAGTGAAATTCTAGTATGGAAAAATCTCAGGCGAATAATTGGTGATGATAGAATTAAAAATAGAGTCATTAATGATAGATGCCTTTTAATGGAGCCAGAGCAATGAGATAAAGGGATCTTTTTTTGTGAGGCTTTTCCTACACGAAGAATCATAAATACATAAAAGCCAGGCAGGTTGGTAGGCTACTTTGTTCACTGTCCAGTCATATACGAAGATGAATTGAAAACTGTCTTTTTCCTTCGGTCAAATGCTAAACTTCAGGCTCTCTAATTTCACCAGGACAGTATAGAAATCGTTGTTCCAGGCAGATGTTTGGCCCAGTATTAATTAACACAGGCTAATGACATTACAGGTCCTTCCCATGTGCTGTAAATGCGATTCTCCAGGTGAATATAATACGCATCAGGCAGCTTTACGAGTCTGAATAGTCATGGTAGAGCTGCATGTCACCTGGGGGAGCAGGTAAGGACCAAAGGAAAGGCTTTACTGGGGAGCAGCGCATTTATTCTGCAGCACAAGGACTAACACGCTTCTGCAGCTATGATTTAGCGTCCATCACGGGGGAGGATTGGATTCACCAAGGACAGGAAAGTCCCCATCATAATTCAGGCACAGCTGAAAAAACAGTCTGATGCTAGCTTAGTGTCCCAGGAAAGGAAGGAGCAAGGATTCCTTTATGGGCAGCAGAAACAGGGGAATACGGAAAGCATGAGGAGGCAAGTACATGCGGTGTGCTGGAACTGGGGGCCAAGGCAGCTCCTGGGGGAGGTCATTCCAGTCTGCTGACCTCTGTTCCTCCTGCATTTGAAATTACACATCCTGTCTTAAGCAGTTGTGATCTCTCCAGGATGAGATTCAGAAACAAGAGGTGGCTGTGTGCTCCCTCCAGCAAAGCATGTTTTTAAGGCACAGCAGGAACCTCAGGGCAACGTGTAATGCATTTTTAGGTGTTGAAGGAAAAAAAAAAAAAAACAACACACAAACGATGTTCCTATGGCTTTACATTTGAAACACTTGCATACAGGAGGCTCAGGATTCAACTGGTTAGAAAACACTGGTATACAGAGACACACAGTACACTGCTGGGACCCAACATCTAAAGATGGGTCTGGACAAACCAGGAGACCGGGCTAGGGGAGGGCTGGAAATCCCTGCAGGAGATGAGGCAGAACCACCAGACAAGGCTGGAAATCTGATTTTTTCCCAGGAGATGGCACTAAAGGACAGTTGCCTTTCAGCCGACATAGCGCAATGAAGCGGAAACTTTGCTGGGGGGCAAACTGTTCCTTCAGGCAGTTTGTGCTGCCATCTTCGCAGGTCGCTCCTTGTTGTGAGAAGCAAAGCTTTATTCTTAGCGTCTGTGCTTTTAGCAAGGGTGAGGATATCAGTCTTTACATCCCCATACAGTAGGTAAATATAAGCTTCCTGCTTATCATGGCAGGATCCCACTCACTGCCTCAGAGCGTCACCCAGGCTGGAAGGAGCCCAGGAGGTCTCTCCCCCAGCCTCCTGCTCACAGCAGAGTCAACACTGAATTTGCACCGTATTGCTCTGCCCTTTGTACAGTCATGCCTTGAGAGCCTCCAGGGCAGATACTTCCCAACCTCCTGAAGTAACCTCTTCTTATGCTTAATTATCATATTAGTGGTTTTTTCCCCCCCTTGTATCTGGCTGGAATTTATGACCATGGCCGCTTGCTGTCTGGCTGTGGACCTCAGTAAAGAGTCAGGCTCTGTCTTCTTGGCAACCCCTTCTTAGGTGTTGAAAAGCTGCTGTCAGGTCCCTCTTAAGTCTTCCCTCCTCCAGCTGAGCAAGCCCAGAGCCCTGAGCCTCTCTTTGCAGGTGACACAGGATTTGGGAAGGAGCACCACCCTCTCTGAACTCAGGCTAGACTTCACCCCAAAACAGTGCTGGCAGCCTGATACTACTTCCTACAAGGAGAAGGAAGGGGAGAATTTTATTCTTTTACTTTCTTTTAATTTAATTATCTCCATTAATCTACAAGCTCTTTAGGCTCTCTACTGCTCCTTGAAGAAAAGGGATTTCCAAAGTGCACACTGTACAGGTAACTGCAGCAACTTCATATATATTTTAGGACCAGTTTTGTCTCAGCAGAGCACAGTGCCTTAGCTAACAAGGGGCTCAGGATACAGAAAGGGAGACAACTGGTTTCACAGCACCCCGACACAAAACCTGTTCCCTCACCAGTCTTACAGTCAGGCAGAGGACAGAAGAGTTGTTCATCCCTGAAGTGAACCTTGGCCTGGGACTGGCAAAGCCCTGGAAGAGCCAAAGTGACGTGGTGTGGTGTGGTACGGCTCTCCTCCGTTACAGCACTTCAAAAGCAAGCTGTGCAAGAGCGCTTCCTTGCTGCTAACGTTGCAGGACAAAGGACAATAGCTGTGAGTCTTCTGCCATTTCCTCAGAGCCTATGGCAGGCTGGAGTAGTCATTAAATGCTCTGGCAAAACCAGCAGAAATAAGCTTTATTCTGCTCTGTGACTCACTAAGCAGCCACTAGGAATAGCCAGTCTGTCAGGTCAGTGGAGCTCATTCCTGAAAGAAGCTTGGATGAGTTGACTACTTCTTGCCACTCTTGCATGTGCTTCCCAAACTTATTTATCCTGCTGTTTCTTATAAAACATGGTGAAAGGCGTGAAGAAATCTGAAGGGAACCGGATAGCACAGTAGCACACCACTGAAAACAAAAACCTGCGAGGTGAAGCGATGGGTAGAGGTGCCAAGCACGTGCCTGAAGGAAGGAACGTATTTCATCCAGCTCAAACGTCAAATCAGATTTTCCCTGTACCATAACATCCACCACATCCCACCTCTGTCTATGAGAGGGTCAATGTCTGTTTTGTTCCTCAAAGGAATCAGGGGATAAGCTGCAGACACATCCATTTTAACAAAAGAGCCTGCCTGTGCCTGTGGGTTGAAAGCTCTCCCTGCTGGGGTGGCTCCTCAAGGCCAGCCTTGCCAAGAGCACATAAAGCCTGTACAGAAGCCGAGAGTTAATCCCAGACTGCCCTCTTGGCTTGGCAGGTGTCAGGGCTGCCCTGCAGAGCCCAGCCTCCTCACCATCATCAACATCTCGCTCTCCTCAGGGTCACTTGCAGACTTCCAGCACAACAGCTCTGCTTCAGCTGGAGGTTGCCATTTCTTGTCGGCTGAGCAGGATGACCTGCCACCCGATGCTGAGTTAGTCAGGGAATATTTCCTCATCTCTTATGTCACCGAGACAACATTTAACAACAGGGCTGCAGGATCTGCCCTGTCCCACCTGTTTGCATGGTAGCTAAGCCAGACCTGGCACAGCAGGAATGCTGCCTCGATTGACAGGAACTACAGCCCTCTGCCATCCACCCTGCTGAAAAATGAACCTCACCCCCCAGATTCAGATTTTCTAGATACTGCTGTGTGAGCTTGGCTGGTGGAGAGAGTAGCAAAGCCTCAGGTCAAGGCTTGGCCTCACAGATTCACTCCACCAGCTCAGGAGTGAGTTACTGCTTAAGGAGAACTGGTAAGCAGCACTAATTGGTAGCCTCAGTGAGAACCGTCAGTTCATTTAGAGGAAGGAAAATAGGCTGACATGAATCACCAGCTGGTTTACAGCAACAGCATAGGTTACTTGCTTACTTTTTCTTTCTCTCTCCTCTTTCTTTCTTTGTTTTTGGCCTATTTTAGAAACACCGTTCAGCAGAAGCTGACTCACCAGTATGCATCAAGCTTTTCTTTTCACAGACTCACACAGAAACACCATTTACCTATAATTTGGGTTCTGTATAGATGGCAACTGGGTTATTCCCTTGAAGTTGCACCACACAAGCAGAGACTATAGGTCAGCAGGCAAAAGTCAGAGGTAACCATTATGCTGAGCGGTTCACAAGCTAAAGTTCATGTTTACCTTTGTGTAAAGTCCCTGCACTGAACGTGCTGGACCCTGGGTGTTGCAATGAGGGAGCAGCCTTTCTATTCAGAGGACACAAATAGATGGACACTCATTTCACACAGAAAAATTGGAGACATAAATCCCCTCTGCATTGCTTTAGTCATTTAAAGAAAAGCTCTAATGATTCATGCTGTAAAAGCAGTGTAAAGCATAGAGTGGTGTAACAAAATTTGAAGTTAATCCCAAAATATGCAGGCCCATGTGGCATGTGGGTGTTAGGACAGCCCCGTTCTTACTGCAAAAGACATAGCAGCTATTAATACCCTCTGGCACGCTGGTGGGATTGGAGGGACAGGTCCGTCCCCACAAGGAAGCTCAAGAAAAACAACTAAAGGCATGAAATCAGTGAATGAAATCCCTTTGTGGCTATTTCTACCCCAACTCGTGCAGCCTTAGACCCTCTGCAGCTTCATCTCCACACCTTGCCTCTCCTGTGCACTTCCACACAGTCTGGGCTACAACTGTGTCCTTCTAGAAGAGTGTTGAGGCCATGGGCAGAACAACACAGGGAAGTTTACACTGCAGCTTCCCCTCGCTGCTTGGGCCACCACTGAGAAACTCCTCCTTTGTGCGCTTGCTTATGTGTGTAAGTAAACACACAACATGGATCACATTACTTTTATTTATAGTCCAGCTAGAAAAGAGCATTAAAAAAAATCCACCTTTGTTTCATTTGTTACATATAAAAGAAATGTAGTGTCGTTTGCTGAGACATGCAAACCCCTTCATTCAAAAAAGGCAAAAGAAAGCAAATGAACATTTTTTTCCAGATAATTCAACTCCTTGATTACAAAAACTATTAAAACTAGAAAGATCTAGAATACGGAGAAAGTACTAGCAGGGAAATAATTTACTGCTCTCATAAAAGACTGACAGAAAACAAAACCAAAACCCACAGAATTTTGAAGGCCCATAACCCCCTTGCTCCTGTGTCATCTGATGCTGACATCCTCTAGCTACAGCTTCCACATACAGAAATGAAGATGGATCCGGCAGGTTATCTGGCCCCATTCTAATACAAAACAGTTGTACATTCTTGTAACAAATGCTGTATGCAGCTTTTTTCAGATGCCCTTTTTTTTCTTGGTGAACACTACAGAACTGGGTGTTCTTATGCCCCAGCTTCAGGTACGTCAGATAAAAACTCCATTCTCAGTAAAAAAAAATATATATGCAGGTTTTACAGCAGCGGAGGAAAAGTTTAAAATATTAACCACAGTGAACCTTTAATGCCCCAAAATCAGCAGACAAACACACCTCATTGTCTTTCTGGATTTTTACACGGTCTTAAGATTTAAAGGCTCATTATTTCCAGTGTTGAAATGAACAACTGTGATGCAGTAAAGCTCTCCATGTCTCAGACCACAGTCCATTTGTATCCAAGTATATTTTTAAGTACACTCATAATCTTAACCCTCTCAGGGGAAAAAAAAAAAAAGGACATCAGAAAACCAAAGACTACCTTTTCCTGATCCCTCGTTATCTGTTTCCTCCACTGCTTTGACAATTCCTCTCAGTAGCCAGACTTAGATCTCCACCTCCCCAGCTGCCCTCCCATCCTCTCTTTTCCTTCGTTTCTCTCTCCCTCACCTACTTGCTTTTCCATCTGTCCTTGGCTCCCTTCCACACATAGCACAGAGCTCTAGAAAACCAACTCATGTCCGAGAACAAACTTCAGCTCAATTAGTTGAAGATTATTTCCTCACCCTTGCATTTCTTTGATCCGATCTGATTTTACAAAGCGCTGGATGTTTTTGCAGAGAAGAGCACTCAGTCCTGGGGAAGGGGCTGGCAGAAGGGCTCGGGGCTGGGACTGGTTGTCCAAGAGCTTTCTCAGATGTGAGTCTCAGATTTAATCCTAAAAAAGCAGCACTGGCCTCTCGTACTCCCCGGTGGGGCACAGGGAGCTGCGCTAGCGGACGAAGGATGCCACCTGAGCTGCCACTCCAAAGGGAGCAGAATAGGCCGTCGCTAATCCTTGCAGGCCGACCACCAAGTAGCGGCATCCCTTCTGCAGAGCTTTGCCGACGTTCTGCGGAGAGAGACGGGAGAAGGGGATAAATAAAAGGAGAGGTGATAGAAAATACCATCACAGAAAATCGTTCTGACAGCCAGTGTCACTGACCCAGAAAATGAACTTCTCCCACAGCTAATGAGGGCTTGAGCATGAAACAACATTTCACCATCTATTTTTATATAGAAATACACACCCACAGAGTATAGTTAAACCAAATGAATGCAGCCTCCACAGGAAGCCAGGCTTTTACGTGGGCTTCTATTCAAGAATAAAATTAGTTTAAATTCACACCTAGTTCGTAAAGGCACATTTCCCACACACACGTGTTCTAAGTATGTTAGTAACTCTTAAAAGCACATAAGTTGTTAAAACTGGTGCTGAACAAAAAGGCAATAAATCACTGAGAATACTTTTATGGAAATTTCATTGCCTTTTGTCAAACCAAGATTTTTTTGGTCAAAATAAGAATGTTTTGACCCACTTTCATGTCTGTACACGTTTAAGAGCACATCTGTGTACTGCACTAAAGATCACTTGCTACAGATTATTTAAACTAAAAACCATAATCTAATTTTAATTTCACTCTTGATAGTTTTGCTCATATGATCATATGGTCACGACTGGGAAATTAATACAATGAAGTCAGTTTGGAAGGAATATCAGAATTAACTCTTAGTAACACTTTACGGTTGTGTGGGACTAGATCAAAATCATTCATTGAAATATGGAAAACACTGAAACAGAGGATATACTTTTAAATCTGTGAAATCTATTATATTCCTAGGATCTCTCAAAGCTGGATTACAGTGGTACCGACACATGAAAACCTTCAGCTGTCATGATGCCACCACATAGCTGAATTTTGCTGTATTTAGTCCTATGGAAACTTACTTGAAGGGAGTTAAGATGGCAAAATAAAAAGGCAGCTTGAGCCTGAGGGTAGAGGCTGAGGGCACAGGAGGAGACGCAGGGCTTTCCCTTCCCACACCTGCCCCTGTCCTCCTACTTCTTTCCTCCTTCCTGCAGCCTACCTACCTGGACCTCACCAACGCTTTCACAGGCTGTTCTTTATTGCCAAAGCCCAACGGGCAAACCTTCCCTGCTGGGATGTCGTCTGACCGATGCAAAAGGGAATACGCTGTGTCCAAGAGCTGGCCTGCGCTCTGAACATTGTTATAAGCACCCGTATACCAACAGCATGTATAGCAATAGCACCAATAGCAAAATCATGAACTGTGGCGACATAACGATGCTCACAAACCTGCTCTGTGTATAAATCAGGCCTACAGACTTGAGGCTGCTTCATGCTACATGTGTTTACTGTGACTTGAAAATCACAGAGTTGGAAACTCAAAGTATCAAATCCATCATGAAAGAATGAAATATTCTGTTCATCTCTTTATGAAACAGGAGTATTTGTGAGGCAGCTCATGACTGTGCTCTCATCTGTAAACTCTGTGAATTTCAAAAGTAAGTAACTTGGCCAAGTTAACAGGCATTTTCTGCATGTCAGGCATAGCAAGCATACCTTTACCAAAATCATCATTTTTTTAAACAATGCAGTAGAAAGTCACATCTCATACCGACATCTGTAATCTCTCTAGTAGGAAAAGATCCCAACACCAAACAGGTTTTTCTTGCTGCCACAGAAACTATTTTTTGCTACAAATATCCAAGACATATCTGAGCTGTACTTAAATGACATGAGCAAGAGAAAAATAACCGAATTCTTCTAAATAGCACTTTCATAATTATAGGCACCACCCACCCTCCAGGGGAAAAAAACCAAAAGAAACCACCAGACTCCAGGACTTGTGACTTCCCGCACAGGAAAGCAAAAGAACAATTTTGATCCAAAACAGTTGTTACACAATGAAGAACATGCTGCATTTTTTTCTTTAACTCATACCACTGATTTTCAGGGGACACTTTAGAGGGTAACTGGCAAAGGAGTGTACTGGAGGGATAACATTTCTTTCGGACACTTAAGGAAAAAAAAAAAAAAAAAGCAAGCCGATTAACTGGCAGTTTTAAGGAATAGTGTCAAAACAAGGACGCCGAGGGAAATGTAGAACAAAGAAACGCAAAGTACCCGTCACATGGATCAGCTTAGTGTCATTTTCACTCCGAAACGACAGATTTTCTACTCTTTGATCAGGCGAGGGTCGGTGTCCCAGCAGGACCGGCTCCTGCCCAGCAAGAGCAAGCGCAGCCAGCGGGCTGGCCCCCGCCTCGGAGCCAAGCGCCGGCGGTGCCCGAAGGACCAGGGGGACTTCGAGAGCCCCTCGGGGAAGTTGGTGCCGGCCGCAGCCGCCCGCGGAGCCCCCGCCGCCCGCGGAGCCGCCCCGGGAGCGCTCTCCCTCACCTTGCCGTACTTCTTCAGCCGCTTCCCGTAGGGCCGCTTCCCGGCGGCCCGCGGCGGGCGCAGCGGCTCGTAGGAGTCGGGCAGGAGGGCGAAGCGCACCTTCCTGGAGGCAGCGCCCGCCACCTCCTCCTCCTCCTCCTCCTCCTTCTTCTTGTCCTTCTTCTCCAGCGCCGCCGGCCGCGGAGCCCCCGCGCTGCCCCCAGCCGCCGCCTCCTCCTGCTGCGGCTCCTCGCTGGGGAGGATGCAGACCCGATCCTCGCCGGGCCGGCGGCGGGAGAACCTGCCCCTCGCCTTGGCGCCCAGCCGCGCACCCACCGTCATGGTGCTGCCGGGCGACGGCCCCGCTCCGCGCCGGCCCCGCTCCCCGCCGCGCCACAGGTGTGCCCGGCGGCGCCGCTGCCCCCTCTCCGGGGCGGGACGGCTGCGGGAAGAGACGCCCCGGCCCCCGCCGCCGTGCGGGCCCTGCCCGCGGAAACCAGCCCGGGGCAGCCAGGCGAGGGCGGGAGGAGCCGCGGCGCCGGGCACCGTCCCCGCTCCGGTGCGGGAAACCGCGCCTCGCCTTGCCGGGGGAGGGGGGAGTTGCCGGGGGACGCGCGGGCCTCGCCCCCGCCAGCTGAGGACGGGGGGGGCAGCCCCTGCCCTGCGCCCGGGCCCCGCCGCCCCCACGCCGCGACCGTCTGGGAGAGGACGCGCTGTTCCCGTGCGGGAGAAAGCAAGGCGACCTCCTGGGAATGCCTCTGTTTCGGGTGTTCCTACCTCGGCCTCGGATGAACAGCCCCTCCAGCGCACAGGGCTCCGCTCCGCTGCCCCTGGCCGAGGGGAGAGCACCCCAGGCTTCCTGCAAAGGCAAAGCTGCTCACTGGTTTTTGCCCAAACGCGGGGGGACGCCGCCGGCCCCGCGCCCCCGCCGCTGGGTGGGCTGAAGTTTATCGGCTGCGCTTCCTACGCGGCGTCTGCGTGGCTGGGGTGGGTCAAGAAAGGCGAAATTGTATAGGGAGGATCCATATAATTTATTAAACCGGTTGGTGTATTTATCAACATTTGATACATATGCAAACACTTCAGACGATAATAAAGGGACAGGCCAGTCCTTTACTGGGGGTTTTTCTTACCGAGGAACAAAGCCGTGAACCCGTGTCTCCCTGAGATGCACCCTTAACACCTTTAGGTGCTCCTGCACCCAGCCTAGTTATCAGCCCCAAGGACGGTGGTTCACCATCGCCACAGCTCCAGCCAGAGAGCTGTGGGACGGACCGGCCAGTCCTCTGAAGGGTGGAAGACGTGAGCTACATCTCAGGTCTGTCACTACGGGAAGAGTGCTCTATCACAGAATCACAGAATCGTCTAGGTTGGAAAAGACCTTGAAGATCACCCAGTCCAACCATTGACCTAACACTGACAGTTCCCAACTACACCATATCCCTCAGCGCTAAGTCAACTTTACTCTTAAAAACCTCCAGGGATGGGGACTCCACCACCTCCCTGGGCAGCCCATTCCAACGCCTAACAACCCGTTCTGTAAAGAAATGCTTCCTAATATCCAGTCTAAACCTTCCCCAGCGCAGTTTGAGGCCATTACCTCTTGTCCCGTCACTTGTCACTTGGATAAAGAGACTCATCCCCATCTCTCTGCAACCTCCTTTCAGGTAGTTGTAGAGGGCGATGAGGTCTCCCCTCAGCCTCCTCTTCTCCAGACTAAACACCCCCAGTTCCCTCAGCCGCTCCTCGTACGACATGTGCTCCAGACCCTGCACCAGCTTCGTTGCCCTTCTTTGGACACACTCAAGTGATTCAATGTCCTTTTGTAGGACAATCCCTTCCCATAATTTCATATTAAAGGCATCACCACTCCTGTTCCCATCATCAGGGTTTAAATTTAAACCTCCAGAAGGCTGAGGTGGAGACCAAAACCCAGGACAGGATTTCATGCTGAGTATCGGTCCCAAACGCCTTCCCCCAGGCTCTGGCTGCAGCAGCGCCTGCAGGGCCTGTTTCTGAGCCCCCCCTTTGCTCCCCCACCTCCTAGAGCCAGATGCTGAACTTGCCTAGATCCTGGCGGTGTGGGTGTGTCCTGAACATGGCAGAAACGGCAAAACAGAGTAGCACCATAGGTCCTGTCCCAAGTACATATTTTAACAATAATCACATTAGGGAGCCTGAAGCAGCAAGGTATAGATGTTAAATTTTGCATGCTCTGATACATTGCTGTAGATTTTAATGTGCTACTTTGTTACATAGTTTGAGGGATGAAGTAATTGCTTGATGCTGATTAAGTAGCAGCATCAAGAAATAAAATATCGATAATCTGGAAGCAGCTGCTGAACATCTTGTTAACCTCAAACTACCTTGAAAAATTTTAAACAAAAAAAATGTATTATTTTCCTGGGACTTTGAAAAGTGTTTATGTCTAGGTTTTCTATTTATAGATCCATTACTGAATGTATACTTTGCCCCTGAACGAGAAGTGCAACCATAGTGAAAGATAATCAGTCTTCTCAAGAAGGCAGGCCTTTCCCCACAGACTGGGTTTGTACCTCGTGAGCTTGTTTCATTTTCCAGAGTTCAGCTTTGAAACCTCGGAGATTTACAACTCAGCTGAGATTTACTGTCTCCGTTTACGTGGCGGCAGGGGAACCACAACACGGCCTGAGGTAAGGTACCTCTTAGGTGTATGACACTGTGGGACGTGTCATTCAACAGTCTCGTGTCTAACAGCCATGGAATTTTAGCTTCATCGTAACTACGTGGCATCAGTGATGCCGCTGGGTTCTCAAGCATTATTTTTCATCCACAGGAGTAGTGAATGTTTATAGTCCTTTCACTGACCTATATACATTTGAATGTTTTAAATTGGACTGCATGAAAAGGGATCTTAGTTTGGAAGTGTCTGTATACCTTAAATAAAGAAAAAAAAGAAAAAAAAGCAAAAAATCAATCCCAACCCAAACAGAACCATGCAGTAGTCTTAACTGTTCACCCCCCACCCACCCTAAACACCCCCTAGAAATGTTGCTAAGAAATTACACCTGAATACATAGGCCCTCTGAAGATCTGGGACATCCCTACCCCTTCCTGGAGCTGTGGAACGTGACATGGCATTTAATTGTCTTTTGGATTTCTCAAGTTAAAGCTCTGCTGATAAAATGCAACACTGATCCCCTCCCACATGAAAGTCAAGCTGCATTTCGGATCCAAATGTTCTTATCCCACTCTTAGCTAAGGAGTAACTTAGATGTAACAGGTATGTAACAAGGCAGCTGTTGAGGGACCCAGAAAACCGGCATTGAGGATTCAGCATGCAACGTGCTAAGTAGGGTCTGCTTGCCAATAAAACCAGCAGTTCTAAAAAAAGTCTCTCTCTTGGATCTTCCCATCTTATTCCTGCCAGGAACAGGAGATTTAGAAAGCCAGATGAGGCATGAGGGTGCAGCTACACTCAGACTGTGCTCTCGCTGAAGCACCTGGTGTATCTGCTACGGAAAGCGTGACGTGGTTCACCGCTCATCTTCCAACAAGGCAAAAGAAAGGAGGTCAGTGGGTTTGGGAATCGGGGCAATTTCACACTGCTGGCAGTTCCTGGAAACAAACACCATTTGTAAACTGCCCACATACAAAAACATTACAGTGGCACTTCGGGGTGCCGTGTTTCAGGGGAGAGGTGAACTAAAATTTGGAACCTCTGTCCTCTGGAAATGCTATCTGTGTTTTGTGGACCGTTAGTACATCTCTGGTTACACGAAGCACTGAAAACCAGCAACAATCTAGGGCAAAGTTAGCTGTGTAAAAACATGGCCTGTAAAGCGGGAAGCTAGCCTAAGTACTTAATCTACTGCCTCACAGCATGACCTATATTTTTTCCAGTGAACCTTCTGAAAAGGCAAAAGGTTTTGTTTCATGACTAGTTCATAGGTGATCTTGGATTAAGTCACGGTTACGTTCCAGCAGTGTATTTTCAAGGATAATTGAACATTCATGGACATTTACCGGTAAATTGAGCAGACACTCAAACCCCTCCCGAGGCTGATTTTTGGTGAATTTCTGGAAAAGCTCCTGGGCATCGATTTCTAAGAAGTGCTAAACCACAGGTACTTTCTGGACACAGAACCGATGCAATGCTAATCCTGAATTTACACAATGTTGAAGTCTGAACCCCTTTAGACTATTTCGCTAGCTGCAGTAATTGCGTTTTTTTTATAAAGGGCAAACAACAAGTATTTTAGTATGAGAACTGTTCAAGTAAGTTTTAATAGAGTGCACCAGTGAATCAAGATGACTTGCATCAGATTTTGTTTCAATGAACATCAGATAAAAAAAGAAAAGGGGCTACAGTTCTTTCTTTCCAAACACCACCCTTTTTCTAAGGCAACAATACACGTCCATTTCCGAACATAACTGTTACATAGGAAAGCTACATCACAGTACAGTATGTAAAGTCCATCTCGGTCAAGAAGCCATTAGAGAATGGCACATTTACTACACTTACAGCCTTCTAACTTAGGGTTACAGAGTTTACCACAGCTTTTTTTTTAATTTTTATTTTTTAAAGTGACAATTTCTTAATGAACTTTCTATTCTTCACAAGAGTGTGCAGATGGGGCCCATATGTTGATATTACAGTAATTACGACATTAAATAACATTGCACAACCAACCTCTATGGTTAATTCAGTACAAAATAACAAGTATTAAAATGTACCAGTACTAGTGGTTTTACATAGTTTATAATCATTAATTATGAAGGAAAAAAATGTGGGTGGTTTTTTTTTTTTCTTTTCTGTAGGCAAGTGCCTAATTACAAAGCTGCACATTACAGGCATAATGATGTGGAATAAATACAAGAAATCTGGTAAAATATTAAACACAAACAGGTTACATGGGAACAAACTGTACAACCACAAAAGCATAAATCAACAATTTATCATTATAAACAAGGTATGTTTAGCTGTAAAATATTATGTGGAATTGCATGTACTCTTTGGGGGCACATGTTCCAAAAGCCAAGCTAATTCCTGAGGTGGTATTATTAACTTATACAATTGGTCAACACTTCAGATTATCTTGTGCTATTAAACAGTCCCGATATTAATATATTTCCATAAAATGGAATTTATAGTATTCTGAAGGCAGCAAACAAGTGATATTTTATACCATGATATTCAAATGAAATAATTACGGTTCTCCATTTTGGTGCTACATTTGTTAATGGGCCATGGGAGTAAGCACTGTAATTTGCAGACAGAACATCACTTACGCCTGGTTTCTGTTCCCCCACAGCTCTGAGCTGGCCCAAGGCAGAACAAAGTTTTTAAACTGTAAGTGCCAACACTGTAAACATGTTTGTTTGTTTTTTTGTTTTTCCCCAACTAAACACTGTCCAATAACAAGGATAAGAGCCAAAGATAAGCAGGAACAGTCTCGTGTAGAACAAAAGCCGATTATTCATCGACTTCTGGTTCAAATCATGAGCAATCGTTAAATAATTAAAAATGGTCATGCTACAGTTGTGAAAACTATTTTTGTGCATTTGACTCAGGAAACAAGTTTTTTAAAAAACGCATGATAGAGGTAAGACTTATAAAACCCACCAAAAATGTAAATGATAGGGAAGAACTTTTCCAACTCAAAGCATCAAACGTACATTTCTGTGCAGAAATCTAGACAACTATACAAGATCTGAATTTAAGCAGTCATCTTTTTATTATACAACTCTATGAACATAAAATGAACAGAATGCTCTATATACTTACCTGTACATGTGAACATAACTTCTTTAGCTACAGTTATTTAATATAGGTCATACTGGATTTAACTTTACAATTCTGAATAACTATGTATAACCTTATTGCAATAAGGGCAATTTCTACATGGGGAGTTTCACAGGCCAATCACGTTAGGCGTAACCAGTACATTCAAAGTGTAGATCATGTATGAGTCTTCCCTGATCCCAGAAAATTTAGGTTCTCTTTACAGCTTAAGCTCGTTTGCGATTTTGGATGCAATGTTCTTAAATGCGATAGAAGTCCCAGATATTCTCTTGAAACGAACTCCATTGAGCGACAATCGTGGCAGTTTGCAGACTTCCATCTCCCACTGAACAAGGCTATCTTGTCGTGCATCACCGTGAACACAGAAGAGCAAAAACCTCTCTTTTTGTTCGTAATCACAGTTATTAGCATCTAACACTTTCCGAATCTCTCTCATCATATCATTAGGGTCCATAGAACTAGTGGTCTTCATACTCCACGTGAATCGCAAGGAGCGTGGCTTCGAATCTTTGCTGTCCTCCTTCTCTCTGTCTTTTGGCTCCCCAGAAGCACTCCTGGAAGAAGTGACATACAGAACAGTCAAAAAATAAAAGCAGTATAACCAAGAGATAGAAGAGAAATACAGTTCTTGAACAGGGGTTTCTAAACTGCGACTGACACCCCACTAGTCACACGCAAGCTAATTCAAAGAGTGGATGGATACTGTTGGAACAGTTGTGCACCATCTCCCGCACGTGTGTGCGCTTCGGTGCACCACTGGGAGCTGCTGCCAGCGCTGGTGCAGCTCCCAGTAGTGGCACGCAAGTGAAGCAAGTTTGGAAACCCCTGCTCTAAAACATTCTGATGACAACATGTGCAATGGTAACTGCAGCAGACACACGTTACTCCATACTGCTCCAAAGAAAGTGGAATCTATGTAAAAGCATGGCTGAAGTTCTGCTGATTTCATGATCTGGAGCATGCCATAAACCAACAAAACTGAAGTTGAGGGACACAATCCTGAAGCATAAATCATACTGTAAAAGCAGCAGAGGAAGAAATCCCACCCTGTGATTCACAAGTCTTCAGTTAATTCCCTCCCCTCTTTTCCACCTTTCGCCTCTTTTGCATTTGTTATGTATTTTTGACCTCTCTCTGTGCAAAGACCTTATAACAACTTGCTTTATTTTAACTAATGAAGTAGAATTTTGTGCTGTAATTTGGTTGTAAACAGCTTGTTTGTCAAGCAGTTCAGTACACAGTTTTCACAGAAGAAACAGTGACATGTAGACACAAAGTATTTTGGTTGATACAATGACTTGGACAAAATTTCAAGGGAGTAATTTCCAATGAATGTTCTTACTCTGACACTTCCTTATCAAATAGATTACTTATTCCATTGTAGAAAGCAAAGAGGAACAGCACTAAATTTTAATTAATTCCATGGCCAACTACTTCTGCTCTTGTCCCAGGTACTTAGGATGCCTGATGCCTCCCCATCCGTCACCAGGGAAAGGTGCTGTTCTCATTTTGATAGTCTATAGTTGCTATTCAGAGAGGAGTCAAAACAAGCATTTTTTTATTTAACTTTCAGTGTGATCCCCAGAGAATCCCATTGACATTAAGGGATAGAGCATGGCAGAGATAAGATCTCAAACGACTTTTAGCCCAAAACAGACACTGTAGGATGACAAAAAGTAGGAGGAAGCTAGAGAATGAAAGCAAGAGCTGAAAGCAACTTCACACTTCATTTCGTTTGAACATTTGATTAATCTCTTTTCCCTTTCCATGTCAAGAATTCGACAGCTAATAGACTTTGAATTGAAAAGGGCTAACATAGATAAAACGCATTGTGTATTATACAATGTATCCTGTTAAGAATGTGCTGCTTTTTTTTAAAGAAAGGCTTTCTGCTTTGAAAACTAAGTCAATACTTATCTCTAAGTGAGCAGTTTAGAATGCAAACTACAATGCCTGTTCATCAGAGAGCATAAAAATAAAAAGTTATGCACTGTGCTAAGCACACCAAAAATGCAGAACCAAATGCTGAAACATGGCAAAAGAGCAGATATACTGGAAAATGAGCATATGAAGGAATGCTTTATTACTAACAAAGCATCTATAGATTTGTGTACAGCCATTGCCATACAAATTCAATATTTAGCAGTCACCACCCTTTTTGTCTGAATGTCACTTATTTTATTTCTCAGTGCAAAGTGACATTCATTTCTCAGGGACTATAAGGTGTTTACTTCTGGCAAACAGCAGCTTTAGTAATGAACACAGTAACTATACTAAAAATTTATTATATACATATATACACACAGACACACACAAGGTATACTACATTTTCCACTGAAACCAAAAGTAAACACCATTAAATATTTATAAGCCAAAACATGATTTTTAAGTTCCTAAATGATTGGTTAACTCCTAAAGGGGGCTTTATTATTTAAAGGAATATGCTTAAATAAGGTTTTATTAAATACTTCGCAAGAAAGCAAAAATGAGGGATAAAGGACCTCACCAAAACCCCCTCCCCCCCAAATAAAAAACATTTTTGAAATGCAGATTACTTAAGCACTATTCTATTTTACATCCTGATTAAAAATCTTTAAGAAATCACTTAAACCTTGATGCGAAAGACCTAGGAGCGAAGTATTAATAGTGGCTCCTCACCTTGAGGTGTCAGTTCTGCCACTGGCTTCCCCTTCACTTGGATCCCTCAAAACAAAGTTAAGGTTGAGATTCAATGATAAAGGTGAAAAATAAAAGTTAAGAAAACCTACATCTAAAACAATGTTAAATAGCTACTGAACAAAAAAAAAAAAAAAAATCAGTATAATAATGTCAAGCCTAATACTGTTTAATAGTATTTTTTCACATCTGTAATTTTAATTTCCCTTTATGATACCTTAACTTCTTTCAGCTCTGACATGTAATTGTTTATTTTTTTTTTTTTTTTAAACTGATGGTAAAATTAACATCTTGTTCTCAACCTACTGCAGACAGAGCAATGGCCACATATAATTCCAGCAAGCACAGAGGAGCAGTTGATCAAGGTGGTCCAGGGGGGCTCCACTCTGCACCCTTCTGGGCCAGGCCTTTAGACCTCAGTCCTGAAAGCACTTAGGTACATGCCCATGCTTAAGCACACTCAAGTAATTAAAGATAAGACATGCCTAAGAGTTTGCGAGACCAAATGTTTCGAGCCCAGTTCAGAAAGGTTACTTCAACATCTGCTTAACTTTAAGCAAATCAGCTGTTACATTGACTTCAGTAAGATTACTGGTGAGCTTGAGGTTAAACATATCTTTTTTTTAATCTTGTTGAATTAGAACAGTACTTTACCAAGGAACTGGTTTATATTATGCCTTTTTAGTTTGAACCAACTTGAAAAATATTCATAGACTGTATAAGCCACCTAGGTACATTCCCAGTGCTGCTGTACAAACATTTTAGCACCCAATTTCAAATTACCTGATTAATTTAATACCTTCAAAACACAAATACTTTAGTAACTAATATCAGAGAAGTATCATTTGACCTAAACCACTGATACAAAATACTTCAATACCCCATTCATTAAGCGTTCTCATTATGCATTTATTTTATATACTTACCAGAAAAGGCATTTACCTTTGCCAAAAGATAGTTAAAAAAGTCTTTCATGACACCTTCTAATCAAAGTATGCTTTAAGCCATTATTTCCTGAACAGTACAGAAGTTAAAAGGCATGCAGTTATGCGATCCAACTAAAAGAACAGCAAAAAACCCCCCTGAACCTTCACCCATGTAATCCCAGCCACTAAGTCTCGAACAACCCAAAGTTTAAAAAAAATAAAACCACAACACCAAAAAACATCACCACCACCACCACACCCCTACAAGGCCTTCACTATAGGAAAATGTATTTGTAGCAGTATAAAACATAATAGGAAATTGTATTAAAATCTTCTATAGTAAAGATCATTGAAAAATACATCAATTTACAATATGTTAATTCTAAATACATAGTTTTCAATATTATTTTAATACTGTAGTTTAACATAACGAAAATATTATTTGATCTGATTTTTTTTAAAAAAAATCCAATATACCATTCTCTGCAAGTAACAATGAGTTATAATGCAAAACACCAGCCTGAACTCTTGAAATTGGTTAGTTACTTAACAGAAAATACCTTTCTTCCCATTTGGAAAACTACACTGACACCACAGTTGACTAAATTCACTGTACCATTTTTGTCTTTTTAAAACCAGAGAACAAACTCTCTCCCCCCAACTATGTAAGTGCTGGAGATACCAATAATGGAGGATCATAGTCCTGTATCTTCAGGTTTCTGAAAAAAGAAAATCATTCACATACTTTTTTTTTTTACGTCATCATAGGAAGCATTACTTAAGACACACACCAATGCACTATCAGCTCACCAGGTTAAATCAATTTGATGAGGAACATCACTGCATTTCTAGCCTTCTCTTTTCTTTTCCCTTGTACTATCTCCTTATTCAATTCATGATATTTTACTACTAGCTTAACCTAGCTTTAATTTATCTTTTTTTTTAAAAAAAACCCAACCACACAAATGATAGAATTCAGTATATAACAGCATGATTCTGCAAAGAAAACAGAGGTTTCCAAGATGTAATTCTGTTGTAAAACTGACAATAATGCAGTAAGGACACATCGGTGAGTAGGCTTAAGAATTACAGGTAAATCACTGTTTGAAAGAGGCAAACTGAAAATTAAGTCCCCTTTTGGGAAAGCTATTGTGACTGCTAAAGCAACAATCACTTGATATTACACAGTGTATCTGAAAATCTTTCCCAGCACCTCTCCTCACAGTATGTTACTGTTAGCATCATCACAGGAATTAACACAGGTCCAGGATGTGTGGGTTTTCTTCTTTCAGAATCCTGAACTTATATTTGAAGAAGCTGGTAACATGATATGAGAGGCTGCATGATACTGAAATATTAGTATTTCCAGACATCCGGACTTAGGCCTACTTCTAAGCTTCTCATTTATTCACAGACTTTAGAATTCCCTGAAATAATTTGTTAATACCTATTCCCTCTAAGCACAGCAATAAAATCGCTGTAAATATATTGCAACAAACTGCAACCATTAAAAAAAGAGTAAAATGTTACCATTAAATAATTACTCATTTTTAAGTCACTGCTTTCAGTATTTAAGTTCATTTGATTTTAACTTAATTGTAGCATCTTTGTACTTTAGCTGTGAAGCTCAAGTAAAAAAACCTGTTGAGTAGCATGCTCTTGCTCCTTTAAGATAAAGCAGCAGAATAGCTGGTCAAACATAATGGTTACAACATACACAGAGACGTAAAACAAGGCAGGTTCTGGAAGGCACACAAAACCCAAGCATCATTCTAACTAAACTTACATTTACTTCAGACTTAAACTGGAAATTCTCAATGACTTCACAATTATGGCCCTAGTTATAGGCTGGGCTTTTATTTTTTTCTCTTAAAAATCGAGGTACTAACCTGCGAACAAACTTGGAAGTTATCTTGCTTATTATACCAGTTGATGTCCCTCTTCTAGTATGTGCAAAAGCACCGGTTTCATGTGATGGTGAGGCGGGCGGTCCATTGTAAGTGGCATTACGCCGCTCCCTTAGCTGCTCACCATGGAAAGTGCTTCGACTTGAACTCCCCCGAGGAAAGCGGGTTCGGTCTGGAGTGGTAGTGCTAATACTATGAGCAGACGGGGAAGCAGCAGGCACTCTTTGAGTTGCACTGCTGGGAAAACAGAAGCATAAATAAAGAGAAAGACTGTGCTAGAAACCCTCCTACATGACAACCATTTCTCAAAGATAGGAAAAAAACCCGTTCTTGATTTCTTTTTTTTTTTTTAAACCTGAATCTGCTACTGAGTTGCTTTTATGATTCATACTTAGAAACAATCAAGAGATATTTTCATTGTAAAATCAAATTATCTCAAGTATTAAGAGCAGTTTAAAAAAGTATACACAGATAATAGGACAAAGGAAAAAGGTAGAAGAATCTGTAATAAGATCTGAAAGTGTTCCCAGCCCTCTTCCAGAAAAATATGTTCATTAAAACCTTTAACACACAAGCACTCCAAAAACTTAACAGATATTTCTTAAGTAGTAATCGTTTGGCACAAATAAGAGTATAAAGCTATTTAGGCATTTAATAGTAAGAGTTATATACAATAGTGCTTTTAGACAGAAATGAGGCTAATGATCTTCAAAACCAAGAGCTTAACACTTCAGTATTTAATTTGAATTTATGGTGGCCTGTGTTGTATGCTCCTGTCTAAATTAGTTAAATTTTCAACTAAAGTTTTCCAGAAGCTTCCAGAGGGAGGCAGTCAAGGAACTTCTTTAACTGCATGAAAATGTGTGATAAACAAAATCAGGCTTAAATCATCTCTAATACCCACACTACTTGAGTAAGCCACTGTTTTGAAACAGAATGCAACGTGACAGTTTTGAATAGATTACAAACATATTGAAGTATATCATGAAATGAACAACAACAGTTTTAAAGTGTACAGCATTGAAGAAATAACAATCAACTTATTACCTTGGTCGGTAAGCTTCAGTGCCATCTTTGATGGTTGGCAGTGTAACTTTTATAGGATGACCAGAGGCAGACATAGACTTTTGATGTCGAGGCCGTGCTGATACAGCAGTAGCTACTGCAGAGCCTGCAGAAGATGTGCTACTCACAGACATTTCTGTTAGGCTTTTACCATGGCAGCAAGGCAGGAGGGACAGACAAATGAAAAGGGAAAAGAAAGGTTAGTGTAAAACCCTATAGAAAACAGGGAAAACAACCACCAATTTTCTTCTTTTAGAACATAGCAAGTGCTGTTTAAATAACCAGAAGGCTAAGCGACAAGGCTGCTTTAGTCAGCTAAAGTAAAGAATACAAAATTCTGAGAAAATGATGTTCATCCATAAATCAAATCACCATATATGTTAAATTAGGACTTTTCATTCCTCCCAAGATTAAAGATTATACACACATTATTCAAAGTAATGAAGAAAGATAACAAAGAGCACACAGAAATAGTAAAAAATACTGTAAAATAAATTTGCAAAAGACTTAAATAAATAGATTAAATAGACTCTCCTTTTGTGAAGTGAATACCCTTACTTTCAGTTAAAACCCAAAACACCTAAAACTTGAAACATTTGGAATTGCTGTCACGTTATCACTTGGAAGTAACTGTGTTTTTAAAGGACCAAGTTGTACTACTCTGGACTATCCCAGCAACTGCTAGGCTGAGCCAGCCTTTTCAAAATACAGTTCCTTTTACTGATACTTTTCTTTCTGCTTTGCCTAAGTGGCAAGGAAGAGATGAAAGTAGCGGCAAAATTACTGTGCTATTATTTTTTAAAACAAAAGTCAAATACTTAAGACAAACTACAGCTTTGCCTCTACAAGCATAAACGAAATTGCATTAACCATGTATTAGCAACAACAGTCCCAAAGCTAAATAATATTTGTAGCAAAGAGGTAAAGATTTCAGATGAATAATCTGATGACACAAGATGTTCAGCTACACCAAATCCAAATTCAACTGCAACACAATGTACTGTAGGAAAGGCAAATATACAATTCAGAGTTCTTCATTTTCAGAATATGCTCAAAGCTGGGCATATTCATTGCAGTCATGAAAGGAATAGGTATTAAGAGTTGTCTGTCTTTTCAATACCATTGAAAAAAATGAAATAGAAACTGTAAAATGAAACATTTTGAAATAAAATCCCTTCTCATTATAGGGTTTTTGGTATTAAATCTATTGAAAGAAAAAACTTTATCAATCTGTGTGATATCAGATAGAATATTTTAGTATATATTTTAACCCTAAATCTAAAAAATATATGTTATCTTCTTTATTTTTAAAAAAGGATCGTTACAAACTTAGCTCAAATATTTTAAGCTATACACAAAAATTTGGAAAGGCACTTTTGAAAGCACCCATCTAATAATTTGAAATTAATGAAATATAGTTTTCTGCTTTTTAATGTACCTCCTCAAAGCACTTTCAATAGTTGTACTTTACATGTTCCATAGCTCATCATTTTACAATAGATCAACAGCCCTATATTTTCCTATTTCCAAAAATTAAATGTTTCGTTAAAAAATTCAAGCACTAAGACAGAAAACAAAACCAACTACTTTACTAGATTATGTTATTTCATGTTAGGGGTTTTTTGGTTCATTTTATCTTAACTGTTTTATTTAAACAGCTTAAAAAAATCAGATCTATTGCTTTAAACTAAAAGAATATTTTTTATTACTCTCCATTAAAGCCAATTTTTATTTTTCAGTCAGGTACAGGGGTTAACTAACACCAAGGATGAACAAAGAATGTTTTAAAACACAGCAATTGTGTCAGTGTTAAATACAACAGTATTTAACAAAACGTACTAAACTGAGTGTAATTATCATCCCACATACAGATACAAATTGGTTACCATCACTACTAAAATATTATTTAGGCCAAAAAATTATATCAAAAAGGATCAAGAAGTCTTAATTTCAGCTTTTTGAGAGATTACTAGGAGAAATGAAAAAGGATCGGACTACAGTTAGGGCAATTTATCTGAAGTTCTCCACAGCAGAACTGCCTACTTAGTTGTGAGCATAGTGGTTTTACTCTGTGTTGGAAGACAACTCTTGGTAATAAACGCAATTCCATAAAAAGAGCCAAAGGCAGATCTACACATTTAGTTATAAATTTCATCACAAACATAGAAACTGTGGTGGAAAATGAGATAAAAACACAGTCAGACTTTATGTATTTCACACCATGCTTCATAACGGTATTGATTAATTGCATAACCTGATTCTTCTACATCTCAGTTCTTGTACTCATATTAATAAGCAGGAAAAGTTGAAGAGTACCTGTTGTCCTTCCCATTCTGTATTGCAGAATAGCGATCTGAAGAACGTTCACAAACGTAAGTGTTCCTCCTTGTCATGCCACTACCAGAGAATACGTTATTCTAGAAGAAAATTAAGACTAAAATTAAATACTTTCTTCTACTGTATATTATGTTGTACAAAAATGTAAACAAAAATTGGAAGCAAATCAAAATAGTTTCAGCTGTTTATGTATGTTCTTAATGTTTTCAAATGTACTAGGTTAATCTGTTGACACAAATAATTTATATAATCAGTTATTTTTTTTCCAATAGCTCATTCACCATCTCATTACTGTACCATTGAGAATATGCTAAAAGAAAATAGAGAATTTTAATTTTGCTGACACTTGCTTTATTAAGTATTATTACCCAATTCCCACATACTGTGTTAGAGTTATTTGTCTCTGGGATCAAAGGAACAAACTGGAATCCCAGAGAATACATCTATCTGGCTGGTTGAAAGGCTTCCCTGGGAAGATTAAGGTGCCAACTAGAGCTCCAGCCTTATAGTTTGTTGCTCTTTGTCAAAAGAGTTTAAGAGAAAAATGAAAATATTATTGATCTGTGTCAGTTAACCCAGAAATGATGATGCAGATAACATGGCAAATAGGTCTTGTAGCAACAAATACTGATGGGACTTTCTGTTACTAATTTCAGTTTGCACATACTTCATAAAATACCTACAAACATTCTCCTCCTCCCCCTGCCATGTACAGATTAGCTGCTGAAGACTTACTTTCAGTACATGACGTACAATTCTCAGTTTTTAATACAGTAAACGCTGAATTTGGGGTGGGAGAGGTTTGCACAGTGCTAACATTACATACTGACACATACTGATTTCAAATACACTAAACCTGGGTACTGTAGGACATCGTGAACTCTGTGAGATTTACTGTGTGTTTAAGTCTCCCTCAGCTACAGCTTTTTGGCATTAGTATCGCCCTGCAGAGACTACTGAATAAACCTTTTCAAAGCCAATTCATAAGGAAGATTAACAACTGCAGTAGCTGTTTTTGAAATTAAGTTCTTGTAGACTAATATGTTAGACTTGTTAGACTAATATGACTGAAGGTGATAAGTATGTTTTTAAGAAATCCTGCCTTCCCTAACATCATGTTACCTTCAAAGTTACACAAAAGTATTTTAAAATTATCCACATTAAATGAACTTTGTTCATTTTAAATGTTTGAGTTTTAAAAAACAAATTCACTTTTTTCTGTGTAAGCTGCTCAACCTTAACTACTGTTGTAATATCAGACACCACGATTCATCAACCATGTCTATCACAAAGCCTTTCACAAAGTCCCCGAAATAGTAACAGAGCTAAAAACGTACAAATACTGAAGTTGCTATTAGCAAGTAAAACAATTTCTTATTCTTCATAGCAAAGATACTCCATTTAATTAATTTTCACACAGCAAAGAAATGCTTTTGACATATCAGCTTGTACCATACATGACTCTAATCAGCTTCGGGGCAATACAGTTTTGGGAAAGCTCTGATACGAAATCTAATCTTAGAAGACTCAAAGTTCTTGCATGCAATCCACACAGCCATAATTTCAAAGACTCTTTGTGTGGGGTGGGGGGGGGAAAAAACCTCTATTTAAAATTTGAAAAAAAATGTTTAAAACATCTGTGGATGTATTGCAGACACAGTCTGCAGAACAGTAAGAGTTAAATTAACTTCAGCATTTATTTTGTTTGAAGAGAATTCTAGCAGAAATGTGTATCATCTTCCCAGTATATCTAAGATGGGAGCCAGCATATAGAATCTCAAAGGACAATGAGAATTCCTGCTGCCTGTCTACTGTACTAAAAGATGGCCAGAATTTTTATATTTAATACAGTGTATCTCTTAAACAGCAAAAAGTATACTTGAATCTTACATAATAATTCAAGTGTATTTCTTCCCCTCCCTCCCTGCCCCCACCATGAACTCTTGCTCTTAAGTAGCTGTTTAAACATTACACAATATTTTTTCATTGTGTATCCTAAACACCGATACTACTACACATGAACTTCCACAAGGCAAAGTAGATGCTTTCACATTAGGAGACAGACTCTCCATTTTGGAACAAAGATGTCTGAGGCAGTAATATGATAGCAGTTTACAAAACTATGAATGATATCATAACAGAAGAACTAGCAAATTAATCATTTCTTAACAAAAGAACCAGGTTGTAACTCATAACATCAGCAGGCACACACACCAAGGAACAAGTGGGTTGTTCCCCCTCACCTCACCCCATTTCTGAAGTCTAACATCAAGTGGTTTCAGAAAGCTAAACAGACAAATTTACAGAGAAAAAGTTCATGAGGGATATTATGTAGGATTATTCAGATGAAATCTCTGATTCAGGAAGTCCCTTGACTTCCTTGTAGATTCAAAAGCATTAGAAACCAGAAAAATAGCACTCCATATTTGTTCTGTTCTTACCTTCTTTCCCTAAATATCTACTACTTGTCTTGACAGATCTTCAGTTTGCCCAAGTGCAGACATTCTCATGCTTACTGTTATGTTAGTGTTAGAAAAAGTAAAGTTGTGGGGGAAAGGTTTATTTTAAAAGACATCCACTGTAGCCTATTTCTGTCTGCCAGAAAAAGTTACCAGAAATAGACTTTGTGGCTTATTCAGTAACCATTATGTCTATAGTAACCTTATGCTGCAGATTTTGTTTAAATAGGGAAAAATAAATATAACAAGCCAAAAGCACACACACTCACACTGGGAACTGTAGTTGATTTCTTTCTTTCTGGACCCACAAGTGGACTTGCAGCCATCTCTCCTTTGGATCCCACTGTAGTGCTGCTAAGTTTGCGTGAGACATCCTTGTCCCAGTCTTCTTTCTGTTCACTTTCCACACTATTTGCCTGAGCCCTTTTTGTGTATGACACAGCAGGAGGAATTGAGGGACCAACTGCCAAATAAAAACAGTATTAATAAATACCTAAAAATAATCACTGCATTTTTCTTGGCCAAAGGAGTCTAAATATAATTCCCCAAGTCCAAAAAAAGCATTTGAACTATGACTGCAAACTCAGCACATATACCAGCCTATTAAATTGAGCTTTGACAGCCTACGTTCTTTTTATCCACTCTCTTCGTTATCAATTTGCAGTTCAGTATTAGTTCCCATTTCACATGAATACATAAGACCTAGAAGAGTATATTAATTCTCATTTTAAACCCATGCAATTTGTACAATATTATGAAAAAAGAATTAGAGGATACTTTCCAAATTTATTTGTTTTAGTACTTTTTGGGGCATATCTTTTCCTCTAAACACTATAAAAGATCCTTTTCCCCTGAAAACCCTAGAACTACTTTGTTTAAATGCATGTTTATACTTAGAAAAATGACAATTCTTTTCCCTTCATCATTCTTTAAAATGCTTTGGGACAAATCCTCCATCAGTAGATTTTTACATTCCCTTGAAGTAAAATCATATCAGCTGATGTTCTTCACAATATTGGTTACTTTTCTGGAAAAAAAACCACCACACTAACACAGAAGAAGAATAATAAAAAAAATGGGGAAAAAATTAGAAATGACAACGTAAGTCAGGCAGAGAAAAGGGCCAAGCGTTTTAGAAATAGTTCTAGTAATTTGATAGTTCTCTTTCAAGGGAAAAAAAAAAAAAATCACCTCTCAATGTTTTAAATATGCACTTCTTTTTGATGTAACCACTTTCACCTGAAAATGTTTCCTGAATACTTGGTAAAATTGTTGTCTCTTGGAAACAAACAATTTGGCCCCAATTCCAAATGTACTGATAAGCATAATAGTTTGCTGCCTTTGAGTTTATCCAGGCCAATATTTTGCCATTACTTCCTAAACAGGAAACGTCCTCAAGCTCATATTTAGTGAGTCAACCAAGTAACAAGTCCAAAACATTAAATCTGTAAATTACACGGACCCAGATTTACCATAGATGCGTTCAAACAAATAAAAGCGTCAAGCAGAGCATGGTGAAATACACAACAAATGCACAGAGTGGTGGACCTGCCAGGTTCACAAAACACTGCACATTCAGACTTAAATTGTGTATGTTACTTTACTTGTTGGAATGTCATCCCCACCATGATCACTGAACCGCCGTTGTTTCTGATTAGTTGATATACTCCGTTGGACCTTCAGGTGAGCAGGAGACTGCACAGAACTGTTGTTGAGGTCACTGCTAGGACGAGACCTTTGACCCAAGTTGCTGCTGGACAAGGACTCACCTCCTTCAAACTACAAGTAAAACAGTTTTTCAAAGCATAAACAAAATTCAACATTACTGGTACTTTTATGGCATAATAAAGCAAAGAGTTCCAATTAAAGGCTTTTTTTCTTAATTTAAAATTGTATCCAGAGTTTAATTTTCTTCAAGATGAATTTTATTACTTCATCTATGTTTAATGTTCTTTAAAAAACACACATCTAAAGCGAAGAAGTCAATGAATGCTTAAAATAAAATTAGAAGAATCTTGACAGTAACAAGAACTGTGCTATTTTAAAACCTAAGCCAAAGAATGGCTCCTCCCCTGCCTTTTTTTTTTTTTAAAAAAAAAACCTTAAAGAGCATTTATAGCTTCAGAACAATTTCAAAATGCATTGGATTGAGTCAGAAGGACTGAAAAAGCAAGTACTACTGATTCAAGGATTCTTTATGGCCTTCAGCACATCTTCGTAAGATATGCAACTCAGCCACTGGTTTCCTAACATCTAAGAAGCATAAATTGTAAGTAAGAGCAGTGGAAAAGACAAATATCCTTTTGCAAGCAATTTGAATCAAAATCATTCTAGACAGATTCCCTCCATGCTCTGCCATCACAAGGGAATTCTGGTTCAGAGATGTTGTGGGAAAATGCACTCAAGGAGGCACATATCAGATCTACACTATCTTGGAAATGAAAGAAGGCCAATAAAGCAGCAGGAAAAAAAAAATCCTTCAAGAAGAAAGCCTTGGTGTTAGCTTCATTTCTGGAAAATCCCTGTGGTCCCAAAGGGTCTACAAATCCCTCTAGTTCCAAAAAGTCAAAAGATTTTCTATCACAAATCTATTAATGACTATGATGTAATTTTTTTATTAAATAATAAAATATACTATAATATAGTATGAGTACATTTCTGAGAAACAAAGGATGTCACGTCTTAGTAGTTAGAAGAATAACTGCTCTAGTCAAATAAACTATTTCAGATTTTAACTGTAAACACACGTGACAGGAAGAAGACTCAGCACTTAGAAGTCATGCCACTTCAGATTAAGAGCTAGCTTTTTAAAAAAGCTATTCAACATATTTATAAGCAAACGTGAAGACGCTATATTCAATCTATTTCTTCATATGGGAACTAACAAGATAACCAAGACAACATGAAAAGGGAAAGACACTAATAAGTTATCAATCACAATTTAAAAGATGTTACAAAACAGTTCATAAAAACATTGACAACCAGAATATTCAACCCAGCCACATATAAAGACCAAAATAGAAGATGTAAATTAGGTAGCACTTACTTCAGGTGGTTTTCTACCTAGAAGTAGATAAGTAGCCATGACTTCATCGTACTTTTGGTTTACTAAAGATTCATGGATTTCTTCTCTTGAAAAGCCCATTGTGACCATAATGTCTAAAAGTAAAAAGAGCTAGATACATTAGCAGAGTAAGTGCTGGGGTTTACTGACAATTTAAGAACAATGAAAACAGAAAAAAAACTTGTAATTTAACAGGTAACTAGGATCCAACTCAAACAGTATCATCTTTGCTGTGAAAATCAAACAGGCAACAACACCCCTCTTTCACTGTTATTTTCTTCCTGAAAACTCTCAACTGTGTTATTCAACATAGTTCAACATCATTCAGCATTAAATGTTATTCAACAAACAAATAAAACACTGGCAAAATAGAAACTATGAATAGCTAGAGGGCCACCACAGTATCTTTCTCTGACCACAGCAGATAAAAAATGTTGCTCTCATAACAAAACCTGTTTCCTTCTGCCTGTTGAATTCAGCCATTTTATTTGTCTTTTGCTATGCTTGTAGATTCATGTCAGCTCAGTGAAGTCACAACAATAGATATAAGGAGGGCATTGTAACGAAATTTCTCATTTAAATAAAAACCCATTTTGCTTGTTTGATGAGATTGTATCTCAAATTTGATAAAAGACTTTAGTTTGACTTACAAGATAAAACTGCCCATGTACATCAGATGCAACATCTTCGTAAAAATCTTACCTATTCTCTTGGTGTCATTAAAATCTGGTTCAGGCTCAGTATATGGCTTTAGTTCTTCTTCTTCATGGCCAACATTCATCCACCGATCCTTCATAATTTGCTAAGAAAAGAAATGAGCCTTAGGTCAATATGCCATTTACCATACCCAGTTAAATCTGTGCTAGCTGATCTGGGGAAAAACAATTCATAATAATCTGAATGCTGCTCTTTCTCTCCCACCTTTTCCCCTCACATCTTACTGTTCCTTCTTTTATCTTCCACATCCTTTTTGTTTCCATTAGTTCATTCCCTGCTACTATTTACCATTTACAATACAACTCCCCCTCCCAAAATATTTGAAAAACTACTGAGAGGAAAAAACCTGCAGTGCCACACAAAAATCTTTCATTTTGTACCATTCACTTCCACCGTCTCTTAATCTCGTCTTGCCCAGTGCCTGACACACATGCCCTAATCTTGGTTAAGATCCTTAGACATTACTACAATACCAGCTCTATCACAGCAACTAACTCCTTCAAATAACAACAAAGGAAGTGTTTAGAAACTAAGGAATATTTCAGGAACGTGCTGATGCTTCCTATGGTAATTAATTTCAAGATTGTGATGCCAACTGCTCATTTTTTCCTATGGACCTTCTCATTGCACTTGACCTAAACATGTTCAGTTTGGCTGGAGGGAGAAACGCCTCTTAACTCTGTGCCATGCAGATATTTACTCTAAAAATTTCTCTGCATTCTTTAGAAAATTTCCTTCTGCTGTGGCCCGGATATTTTATATGCCTTCAAGACTGATCAGCTGTAATCCCTAACCACCATTACAATTTCTCCTTAAGGACATATTTATCTTTTTTTAAAACAGCTAAAAACATTTTCCCTCCTACAACAACAGGCACACACGCCTCTTTAGGGACAGATGCTAATATTGCTCACTAGATTGACAGAAAAGTGAAACAAGTGCCAGCAAGTCAAGTTTCCCACAGGCTCCAAATATGCCTCACAAACACCAAATTAAGTTATTTCTCACAGAGAGCAAAAGACTCAATTTTCCATTGATATAACCAAATTCTTTGTATGTAGTGCTGCTGCCAAATTACAGACCCAAATAGCTGTATCCTTGCGAGAACAATACAGAACACTGCATTTGGGTCAGCTAACATTTTGCTGACAATAATACTTAAAAGGTTTGTTCAGAGTTCTGCCACAGAATTGATTTTTTGGCTTTTGGGGGGGATAAAGGGGAAGGGATTGTCAACACGTATTGCTATACTGCATTTCTGGCACACAGAGCACGAGTCTATTTGACAATAGACTTTGGTTATGTATTTGTAGCCTTGCAGTAACATGATAGACTTCGCAAAGAGTACTATGCAGTATCTACAATTACAAGTTTTAAAATATACTGTTAATTAAATCTAACGTTTAAGCACGATGAGGTGTTTGGATGACAGGAATCACACTGCTCAAATCCTACCTCCCTTTCTTGATCCTTCTTGAACAGGCAAACCCAACAATTCCCACTTACAGTTTTTTCATGTCTCTTCAGTAGGTGGATCTATAGTTCAATGTAATCTGCTCTAGGTTTCCATCTGTTAAATATCTAAGCTTTTGCTAGCTTCTGTCTTTGAAATACATGATCTCATAGGTGTACAGTTATTGTACAACTCTTAAAACATGCTCTTACAATCAAGCATTTTGAAGTGACACAGATGGTCCATTCCAGGATCAATATTACATCTATGTGTCAGTTCAGCTGGGCTACCAGTCAGCTGATTAAAGAGCAGCAGCCTTGATCAGGGTATTTAAAGTTCTTTAAGAAATTTTAAGATCAACCCAAACTGAATTTCAACCAACTAGATATTACTGATGAGGTTTCCCCCAATTTTCAGGAAAACTATCTAATAAAAATCTGGACTGGCTCAAGACCTGTCTGTCTCAAAATTACTTGCTTTATTACTCTTTGTAAGCATGAATCTGCTCTGTGGGAATTCCACCTCGTGTTGCTTTGCAAAGAATCGAAGACTGCAGGGGAGAGGAGGAATTTCTGAAATCTTGATAGCTAAGGGAGATCCACGTATTTCCTGACAATGCATTTTTCCCCATCTCTTTCTGTGAAGATTGACTGTTTTACAACATCCTCCTCTTGCTTCTAAAATGTTTTCTCTCTGCTGCAACCATGAAAGAGTCTAGACAAACCATTTTAATAAAAATTTGCTTAAGTGCTAAGCCTAACCCATACAGTGCTGATCCTGTGTCACTCAGCTTTGATGCTAATGTCACCGACAAACATCGTATTGGTTGGGCTGGGAAAAAACATACGTGGGAACTGAGCGGGTATATGGCTGGGACTGAGCAAATAATTAAAAGACAAAGCGCAAACAAAAATCCTCCCCACCTAAGATGATACTGTCTTTCCACTTTCAGAGACTTCTAACAAATATATACTTTCATTCTAAATATGTACTTTAAAAACTGCTCACACAGAAGACATAGTCATTTCTTTCCAAACCACATACCACAGCTTTCGAATTCAACCAATGTGGTATCAGGAACATTCATTTTAAAGAACTTTGTGATGTCCCTCTTCCTCAGATTAGCATTCTGATTAACACCCGTTATCATCAGTATTTTGGTACTGACTCAAGACCCTCTGTCACACATAACATTAACTTTCTCTCTTCCATAACATCTGACAACTACACTGTTCCAGACAGGCTGCTATCCAACACCTCTCTCCAGGGACAGGAAGGAATTTTAGAACTGGATAACACTACAATATCTAGAGTGAAAGTGAAAGGAGATCTGAAGAGAAATTGCTGAAAATCCACAGGAAAGTTCAATAAAAGGAAAAATCTATTTTCCTAAAACTTAAACACGACATGGAAAAAAAAGTAATCTCTCACCATCTTCGAGTGACTGTGCTCTTATTATGTCCTCTAGACAGTAACAAATACAACATAATTAATGAGTATCAGTAGAGTGGAAGCCACAATTCACTATTCTCTTCAGCACAGATTTTCTTTAAGTTAAAACTATTTAGAGCAAGTCACAAACCAGCATCAGCTTGAAATAAGTTGCATGCAGACAGAGATCAGTAAATGCATGCTTCCTTGCACAGGTAGCATCCATGCTAGAAAATGTAAGTCATGCCACTACAAATAAAGAGCTGCTTAAATGGGATTTATTCTCTGGAACACCATCCACTGCTGCACAAGTATGCATAGAAAGATGAAACAAAAGTCACTGGTGATTAACTCATGCAAATACTATTTTAAAACCATTCTATTTATCTTCTGCTCTACTTTCATCTCTGTGGTAAGTAGATGTTATTTTTAACAATCTCTCTGTTAAAGAATTCACAAAATAGAACAGAGCAGTATTTGGACTGAACTCTACACAAAATATCTGTTAAATAGCTTCAAAGTTATCCAGCAAGTACATGCCAATACAGCAAATCTTGAACGAAACAGCCCTTAAAAAACACCTTACAAGTTATGCACAGATATTCTCTGCATCCCATGAAGAGAAAACCTAATTTACTAACAACAACAACAAAAATCATAACTCAGTAGAAATCCTCAAAACAGATTTGTTAATTTTCCAGCAACTCAGAAACAAAGCTACCAGAAGGGGGAAAAGAAAGGACTGAACAGAAATAACTAGCAATTATTAGCTTATCATTCAAAGAGTTCTTTAGTGTTTATCTGTATTATTGCACTAAAACAAACAAAAGCCCCACATAGTTTTCTAACACAGTTATTCTTCTTTTATCTATCCTTTTTTAAGAAGCCAAAGTGGAAATGGTACGTTAAATGAAAAATGCTTACAATACTGCCTGCTGCTTTTTTTGTTTTTCTGAAAAACTCCAAGCAGAAGATATTTACAATCTTGTCCTGCTTTCCACACATTTTGAACTAGCTCCATTATCTGACCAAAACAAGTGGGAACAGTTTGCACTTTGAAGTGCTCTTAAATGACAGTCTTTAGTCAGCTGCAACTAAGGTTATACTTTCATTCATTAACACTTTCTATTCCCAAGCTGCACTGTTTCTGGGACATTTCCCTTCCCCCCGCCCCAAGACTTTTGGGCCCTTAAAACAGGAAGAAAAATAAAGAAGTCTTAAGCAATTATTGTATTTTATTCTTTCTTGATCTGAAAATCTCACCCACCCCCCCTCCCCGATGAAATTACTTACTTCCAAGCTGCCTCGTTTTATTGGATTCAGCACTAGTAGCTTCTTAAGTAGATTTTCACAGTCTGTGGACATATAGAATGGAATGCGGTACTTCCCCCTCAGTACTCGCTCCCTCAGTTCCTTTAAAATGAAGTTTTAAAAGGTAAGCCTAATAATAGCATGGAAGATATAAAAAGAGTAAAAGTCAGGCTTTCATATTGTAACTGTACCTTTAGATTTTGACCATCAAATGGCAATGATCCGCTTACTAGTGTGTACAAAATCACCCCAAGGCTCCACACATCCACTTCAGGACCATCATATTTCTTGCCTTGGAAAAGTTCAGGAGCGGCATAAGGCGGGCTTCCACAAAATGTGTCCAGTTTATTACCAACTGTAAATTCGTTACTAAAACCAAAGTCTGCAATTTTAATGTTCATGTCTGCATCAAGTAGAAGGTTTTCTGCCTAAGAGAAAAATAAAAGAGGAAAAGGGCAATTTATGTATCAGAATAAGATCAATATATTACAGTGTATCACTTTATCAATAAATGCAAAAATGTTTCTTTTCCTAAAATGGTTCACCATCTGTGTCTTTCTTGCAGAACAAAAGAAACTAATCCCCCTGATACATTACAAAGATTGAAAATCAACTGTGTTTACTCAGGAAAATATAACTGTAAAAGCAGCTAAACAGATTTGAAAGTCTGCTAGTGAATCAACTATGAAGATTTTATTTTCTGGAAGAAATAACTTAGTTCAGCTTTATACTGAAGCATCTAGACATCTCAGAATAGCAGTTTCAGCTTCTGACAAGTTCATGCCAATTTCTGATCCGAAGGAGTATAAATCTAATCCCAGACACCATCTACCATTTTGGTGGGGTAAATATTCGAAGGCATTTAAGACTTTAAAAGATCTCTTCTGCTTACAAGATGAAAC
The DNA here is from genome assembly GCF_031877795.1 of Strix aluco. NCBI lineage: Eukaryota > Metazoa > Chordata > Aves > Strigiformes > Strigidae > Strix > Strix aluco. The sequence goes on from NC_133933.1 coordinate 25,976,501, forward strand.
ACTTCAAGCTACGTGCTGTATCTTCGCACACTGTACTAAAAAATTCTATCCCCTTTATTATGAGTTTTTGCTTTAGCAATAACACCACCAAGGTGTGTAACACTCAAGTATTACATCGTGTATACATCTAAGACCATCAATGCCTGTGCAGCAATCATCAGGTGAATGTAATGCATCACATACACATAGCTGCAAGTATTCAGGAATCTGGAGAGTCATAACAATATCACAGGTAGGTCAGAAGATTAGAAGAGCGAGGGTAGAGAAATACTAATACATTACTGGGAAAAAAAAAAAAAGTGCATTTCTCAAAATGCAAGGATGCTGTGCAAGGAGTGCAGCAGAACTGGGCAATGTTTACCCATCTAACTGGATCCCAGCTCCTGATGTGCATATCAGCAACACAGGAACAGCACTGTGCAGTGCAGGAATCCTTTTTCAACAGGAGGACAGACATTAGCCAGAGCAGAGGATTCACCTAATTGCCAAACGTCAGTTTTATAGCAAACACAGAAATCTCTCAGTGGATGCTGCGCTCAGAATTGAGCTCAGAAAATAAAAAAATGTCTTAGTTCAGGTTCAGAAAAGCAGCAATCGAATGTCTTAGTTGCTTTGATTAAAAGGGTAAACATGACTTTGTTTGGGTTTGTTGGTTGGTTGGTTTTGTTTTATTTTTAATAATTTCACTTGCACTCAATGAACAGAACAGGAGACAATTAACTACCAGTATATCAAGTCAATAACTGCACAACAGAATTTAGTCTTTATCAGGAGCAAAATACAGCCCATTTTTACAAACTATCCTAGAAAATATTTTATTTTCCCAATTCATGACCTGTAATCTCAGCTGGTTCCAGCTGATGAGTCTGCAGACAGACTCACAGAGATATTTTCCAGATTTGACAGCCTTCTACATTACCGCACAAAGACTTCATTTTCCTTGTGGTGAAAACATTACTGTCAGTGCAGCTGCTCTGCGATTACAATAGTCCTAGTTCAACAGTACACTGCTACCCAAGTACCCCATGCTTTTAGGTTCCTTACTTCAAACAAAAACACCAAAAAACCTTTTAAATACGCCAAATACAAAGACTGTGCTCTTGTTGGTTAGATGTTCAGAGCAAAAAGTATTAAGGGTCACTGAAAAGGTAAGATGAGTTTTGTGCATCACAGGATGAGCTAAGTTGGAACTGGTTATAGCCCCCTTTCTACTCAAGCTGTTTATAATCACAGAAAATTAAAAGGACACAGTTCAAGCACCCACAGGCCTTGCACTCCCTCCTCTTCTGCCAGAATAGCCTGGACAAACTTGCACATTTTCTTCTTACATGTCTTCCTAGTAACTTACATTTGATGGAGTCTACCCCTTCTGCCAAAAAGACTTATCAAAAATCTCAAGAGGTGCCAGACCTCTGCCTTGCAGTGCTACCAATGTCAGTTGGTCAGCGTGCTGATACCATGGAGAAAGTCAACAGAAGCTGATGTGAATGTAGACACAACTTTAAAGTTGCTGTTTCATTCTCTGCAGCTCCATGAGAAGAGTTTTAAGTGAGACAGAGACAACACATAATGTTTGGAAAGAAGAGACGAGGTGAGAACACCTCCTCAAAGACACACATTTAGCCCTTTTTAGTTTGCATTTTTCATTGGCTAGGCTGACTGGCTCTCAATCACATCCAACATTGAACTTTTCAAGAGTCTAGCATAACTCCATTCCAGAGAAGAGAAGAAAGAAAAGCAATCAAAGAAATTATTTCGGAGCCTGCCTGCCTGTCTTGCAAACAGGAAGGAGATCAGCAGCAGAGTACTTGTGACAGATGGTAAAAGGGATCCCGTGTGAACGCTGGGAAGCAGTTTTGGATAGTCCTGTGAGCAATGCAGTGAGCTGTACTAATGCTATGGAACTAAGAAATGAATGAGGGGTGGAGGCTGTAACGGGCTCTCGGAGAAAGAGCGAGATGCAGGATGCAGGGGTTAACGCAGTAAGACTCAATAACACAGCTGGGTTCAGCAAGCCAGTGCCAGATAAGCACAAGGAGATGGCTGGCTCCCTACTCCCAGCCAAGTGGAGGGCTGAGACAACCAATGAAAGCGGCTTCTCCAGCCAAGTCAACAGGTCCCTAGGTGCAGCCTTTTAGGAAACTCAACAGCAGTGGCTGCAGTAAGCTCCAGGGAGCTTGACAAAACATTCATGGGCTCCAAACCACCACACAAAACGGGGAGGAATTTTTTTTAATCAAGATTTCAACGAGATCCAGCCCTTTCCTTCCTTGCATTCTGAATTCAAGAGTGCTGGCTAGGCACCTCCATCACCAGATGACAATGGTCTTGGGGCAGGGAGAACTCAGCAGAAAAGGATATATTATCCAGCACCCTATGCACACACAGGAGCTGGCAGATTGACAGATATTAGGGAACACATTTGTAAGAAAGAGGTTGAGAGCATACTGCAGTGCATTATAAGAAAGTTAAGACAAAAAATACTGGTGAAAAAACCCTTAGGAATTATCCAACCTCAGCTTTTCACAAGTATTTAAGTATATTAGTAAAAAAACCTACACCAGTGTTTTCTTTGTAAAGGTACAAAGACATCAAAGCAAGAGAACAAGCCAACTTTCAAGCGGGTGAGGATCTTATGTCCAAGTCCCATGATATCTAAACTTGGCATGAAGACAACTTCAGACTGAAGGCTTATGTTGTACCTGCAATTGCTGAACTCTTTAACGTGGTCTGGTATGTTTATACAGATAGATTACTAGAAAGCATTAAAAAAAAGGAAGTTCAACTTATTTCTGTTTACCTTCGATTTATTTTTCTGCCTGAATTGAACAGTATAAACCAGAAGTTCAAATGGGTTAAAAATCTAACATATTTCTTATGAATCACTAAAAAAAGACTGTTTTATATATCTTGCAATATATTCTAACTGAAAAAATTTTAATTAAGTAGTGCTGACTGGTATCATTGAACTCCTGCAGCCTCAGTGTGTAGATATCTGCATGTCAGCAGGTGTAATTCTTTGGAGAGAATGTCTTTTTCTTAAAGCCAAAACTGGAATAAAAGCAACACATGTTCTATTCTTGTCTCCCCTCTGTTCCAACAGGCAAGTGACGTTATTTTTATGCTTCAGAAAATTGGGAATAAAATACAAGTGATAGTTCCCTCATTCACATGTTTGAGGCATTCAGAGACAATGGCAAGGACAAGTATATAGAATGAAATTAAGTGTATACTGTCAACCAGCAAAATGGAAAATAAGTAACAGCCTACCTTAAGATCACGATGAACTATGCATTTCTGATGACAGTACTGCACAGCAGATACAATCTGAAACACCAAGATGATCAATGAAATATTTTATTTCAATCTCAGTGTAAGTTTGCGTGTATAATTCAGCAATTACGGCTCCTGATATGATTCAGTAGGACATAAGAAATTAATAAAGACAGCTTTCATTTTAGAAAATATTTATGTAAGTTTCATTAAAGCTCAAATACTAAGAAGTCCCTAAAAGCAGCTAATTTTCATATTAAAAAAACAATTAATACATACTCCTCAAGGTAATAGGAGAAACATGTACTTTAAATGCAGATCACCCAGTAGCAATAGCTATTAAAAGGAAATTATTCCACCCCCCACCCAACAGCTGGATGTACCATCTCACATTTTATCTTCTGAAATATTTGCAGCATATCTCTGCAATTCATCCCTAACAGAATAGTTCATCCAACATTTTCATATACATCTTTCACATGTGTATAACAAAAATCAAGTCTGAAACAGCAAGTTAAAAGCAGTTTCTTTATGTGCTAATTATATACCTTAATTCTGAAAAATACCAAATTTTGTTCATTTAATTAAAGCTTTTCATAAAGTAATCACTAAAAACAGGGTAAGAAAAAGATTAAGATGAGAAAGTTTGTAATAAGAATATAAAAACCTGTTACAGAATACCCTTCACACAAAACAGTGTGACATGACACAGCAATACATGTCATTATATCGACATCTCTAGATAGAACATCTGTTAAAATTTAAAATATTCAGAAAAGGATGAAAACCTCAAGTGAGTCACAATAAAAATGTGACTCTTAGGAACATCCACTAAAAAAGAATGTAAAGCAGTCTTACTATTTTTAGATAGCACGTAGGAAGCAGGTATTTTTCTCCTCAGGGATTTTTTCCACTCCAGCTTTAATAAACATTATCACAACAATGATTATTTTTTGAAAGTAAAAGAAGTATGCTCGCACTCATGTCTATCTGAAAACACCATAAATAGAAACAAAAGAAAGAGTGAATGTTAATTTCATACCTGCCTGAATTTTGCACGAGCCTCTTTTTCTTTCATTCTTCCATGTGCAACAAGGTAGTCAAACACTTCTCCTGATCATGACAAAGACAAACATCAGTCCTATTGTCCAGGTTTTATTTTTGACTGTCATGCACAATCAAATTATGCTTGAAAAAAACGCCTCCCCACCCCCACCCTGTCCCTTCTTGAAGGGAAAGGAACAGAGCCTTCATACTAAGGGTTCTTCAATTTTTAAAATGAATTTACTTAAAAACCACTGTGAAACAAAAAAAAAAAATTGACCTTCATCATGGAAAATACTCATATTGCACATAAGACACACTGGGAAACAGGCCACTTCTTATGTACCAGATTTGTTTTGCATATCTCTAGCGGCTTCACTTAATAGTATCTGTATCACTTTTGTTGTTTCTGTCTTGTTCTCTAATAAAGCTGCTCAAATGTCTTTCAGAACCATATCTTTGCACTGTCTGATGAGCAGCCTTTCCTAGGCTGGTCACTAGCCCTGTGCTGGATCCCCCTCCCACATTGAAACATTTCCCGTTCAGATGCTAAGCAGTTTCTCAAGCAGGCACCCACTATCCCTCTCAATCTACCATCCTGCTGGTCCCCTTTCCTGTGTTCGTTATACCCATGCCCCAGACTTGCCTCTCCAAGTGCTTTGGCACACATTTTCAAGATAAAATGAGGCACCAGTGCTTGCCTAAATATAGCAGATAAATACTGAGTCAACTTTTTGCCAGAATCAGCACCAGATTATCTCTTGATATTCCAGCAGAAACCTCAGAATGTTAACTACCCTTAAGCACAAACCTAATAGGTTAACTTTACAGAACGTGAAGCAAGCAAGAAAGTCTGCCCTGGGAGGTCTGCTAGGACTGTTGTGAAGGCCAGACTGGAATAACCCATTAACCATAAAATCCTTAAATTTTTCCTAGGCATGTAACTGATATGGCTTTCCGTATTTCAGTTTATCCTTAAAGCAGAATTAAGAATCCACTTACCCCCACTGGCATATTCCATTACCAAATACAACGTCTTTTCAGTTTCAATAACTTCAAATAATTTTACTGCAAGAAAAATGAATGAGAGAGAGAGATTGCAGCAGGGAGCAAAAGCACAGCACAAACAAAAAAATTACACTCATGAAGTGAGGATAATTTATGGCCAGCGATAACACAAAACCATAATAAAACTTTATATCCTTTAGGTTAGCATTCTTTTGAAGGGATAAAAAAAGCAAAATTAATTTCTAAATCACAGTTGATAATAAAGCATATTAATTCACAATTTTCTCAGAAGTTTATGCACACTGTACAAACGAGTTCATGCTGAAATTAGTGCTTAATTTGACACAGACGTCTTTAAGATCATACAAACCTTCCCTGTTTCACTAGTAAACTGCTCCCAGTTAGAAATCTGAGATTCTGACCAACTAAAAACTGAGTGGATACCCGAAATGTTAAGTCTGGAAGACTTTCCTCAGATTGTAACAGTAACCACTCATTTAAAACAAACACACCCCCACCACCACCCCCAAGAAAACAAAAAACAGCAAAATGCTGGAAAAGCAACAAACAATTCAAGGGATGAGAAGGGAGTGCCTAGCATGTAATAACTTGTACACCTCATCCATACCTTGTATGCAACAAGCCCTCTGGCCGATTCAGGACCATTAACTGTCTCTGGAACAAGACTGTCCAGCCCTCCTCAGCCAGAAGAATTGTCATCACAAAGTAGGGCCCTGAAGCTGTGGGGTAGGTGAAAGAACTAAAGCAGAAAGGGAAAATTACATACTTTGTAATTCTAATTTTCTGGAAATATCAGTCAGCGGGAGTCTTTCCTAGACTGAACTAAAGGAGTTTTGCTACTTTCACCTAAGAAACTCATGCTTTTTGGCCTCAAGATTAATGTCAATGGAAGAGAGGAGTTGGGGCCCTCAACAGACGGGAGAGCTCAGCATCTCCTACTTTGTGTTAAGGCTTTCCCAGACTGAGCAGTTTATCTCCTCAGAGCAAATTTCTTGTTTCAAACAGAGTCAATAAAGACAGGAAGCATTTACTGAATGCTCACTGTCCTATTACCTCAAAAAAGTTTAATGAGCAAAAGCATAACAGTAAAATACATTCAAATAAAGCCAAAGAGAAGAAAATGTAAACAGTATAATTTTAAAGTAAGTGCAGAAATGCAGGGCTCCTACCAATATTGGGATGATTCAGTATCTTCATTATTCGTACTTCTCGGAACAACTGCCAAGGAAGCAAGACAATTTTCTTAGAGTGTGTTTATTAGCAAGAAGTTACACAAATATGCGATTTTAGATAGCAAAAAGGAGCAGTGTAAGCCACAGAAAACAGCATTAACATCAAATATAAATATACTGCAGTGAAATCCAGAAAATGTAATCTACACCTTATACATGATATAAAAATAACCACTACCAACTACATATCAAAAACAGACTAATTTTTAAGCTTTATACAAACAGACACAGATAAGTTTTATAGACATTTCTGGAGTTTTACATTGAACAAAACCAACAAAAATTTGTGTGAATAATCTGTTATCTATTTGCTCCAATTTCTTTGATGAGTGGCAAGCTCAGCTAACTACCCTGAATACATACATAACTGTGGGTGCAAATACGAGGTGTAGTACTACAGAAAAGTTGAACACACAGATGTTAAAATGGAATTAGATATCAGGAATCCTGATGTCCCCCAGTCCAGCTGCTCCATAGAGGTTAAGTGGGCAAGTTCACCTTTCTTGCAACTACCAAATTTTACACCAGTCCACAAACAGCAGTGTCCCCTCTCCCCCTGGCAAGGCCTGAAGGTTTAAGATTGATGAAAGTTTGCTTTATGATCCTGAGTCACATAATCAAAAACAATTGGATAAACTTACAGCACTAAGCATATATACTTAAGACACTGGTGGGTTTACTTTTTTTTTTTAAACCAGAAACAAAAGGTCTTCGCTCTTAAATTTCTAGCATTCATGGGTTTATT